>NC_090392.1:31244266-31559891 GCF_036365525.1 Heterodontus francisci | reverse complement strand
TCGATCCTCCCAGCAGTGGTGAGACACCATGCCACCACCACCCCCACCGCACAGTGACTGGATCACAATTAGCATGTGCAAATCAATAAAATTATTACATTTACATGTACTGACCCATAATCTCGATGTCCTCACGTTCGACATGCCTTCGGATCCTCGTCCGGGTAAACGAGGTGCAACACTGGTGGGGTGGGGGGAGGAGGGAAATTTCTCAGTGCGGGGCGTGGGGGAGGCAGAGTCAAATTAACATCATGGATGTAGGGGATGGTGGGAAGGATTGTAGTTTAAAGTTAGTGCAGCTTAGTTGTTGGGGGGGGGGGCGGGGGGAGTGTCAGATGGTGAAGGTAAGTGTTTTGTGGGGGAAAGGACAAATGGTTAATTTAATTGTTGTTGGGGTGGGAGTTGGGCAAAAGAAATGTATTTATGTAATTGTATTGAATATTTCTCTAAATATTAAAATAAGTCAGTAGGGTTGACTGCCCTTTAAAAATGGTGTCAGTGTCTGCGCACAGGCAGCTGACACCATTGCCAGGGACGGACAGCTCATCCCCTCTACATGATCAGTGGGGAGGTGGATGGTCCGCCCCGGATATTTAAATGAGCCGCTGTGTTTGAGCTCCTCGTGGCTCTTTGGCGAGCGACCCGCTCAGGCGAGCTGCCATTTTTGAATCTCACCGCCGAGATCGGCAGAAAGTTTATAAAATCCAGCCCATTAACTCTATTTCTCTGTCCATAGATGCTGCCTGAGCTGCTGAGTATTTCCAGCACTTTCTGTTTTTATTTCAGAATGATTGAGGGTCTGGATGGATTGGATTGTGAGGAATGATTATGTCGATGAAGCATGTTCTCATTGGAAAAGAGAATGTTGAAAGGTGATATGATTGTTGCTTTTAAGCTTTTAAAGGGTCGAGATTGAGTTATTTAATCTTGCCCAGAACAGGTGAACCAGAGGTCAAGGTCTGTGATTGAAGGAGATAAATTAATAACCAATCTGCTGAAACAATGGGCGGAATTTTATTCTCCCACCACTGGTAGCAGTGGCGGGCGATAAATATGATAGCCTGCATGTACCGCCATGCCGCCACGATCTACCACGCTGAAGCTCAAGAAAATATACCAGTCAGGCCAAATCCCCCAATCACATGGAGGGGGCGGGTTCTGTAACTCCAGCAATGGTATCAGCTGCCTGTGCACTGGCACTGGCGTCATTTTTAAATGTTAGCCAGATCTGCCGCTAAATTTAAATATTGAAAACTGTACCAATCCCAGTACTCCGCAATAAAATATTGCCCCTTCCCCCCAAAATAACACTGATAAAAATTACCCTCTCCGTCACAAAAAGACTTACATCCAAGACTTGACCTTTATCATGCAAACTGTTCAAAGTGCAGAGGTCACCCCTTTGCCCCCTCCCCTCCACTATTAATGCACATTTGACCCCATAACCCTTCCCCCACACTACACTGAAAATCCTATGTGCCCCCTTCCCCACCTCGGTGGTGCCAGCTTTCCCTTTATGGATAAGTAAATGCGCGTGAGTGTCAGCCGCCACTGGGAAGATCCTGGGCACCAGGTGAGATCACTGACAATTTTATTTAAATGTATTCATTTTCTTAATTTACATATTCAAAGTTGGGTCCCATTGGGAGGGTACGTCAGAGAGCATCGCCATCGCTGGGAAGGTGGGGCCCGGTTCCGTGTTGGCCACTGCTGGTACAATCTTCCTGCACCCCCCCACACCCCACGACCACTGCCACGGATCCTTACGTCTCAACAAAATACATCCCAATATTTCACTGAGAGATCGATCTATGAAGCAGACTCCCGATTGTTAATATTGATTTTTACAATGACAACTAGACAGATTTCATTCACAGAAAATCATTTTACAATACAGTATGTGAGTAAGTTGAGACATAACATGTGGAAAGTGTATAATATTTGAGAGGAACAGGGAAATTTGTTTCCCAACGTTTCCTAAAATTCTCCAACACTGGGGTTTTCCAGGCTTCGTATCTGGGTCTGTTTAGATTAATTTATAGAAATTGTTTCCTGTGATTAGACAACAACTCCATTATTATTGATGATGCGACTGTCAGGAGGACACAAAGCAAATTAGACTGGAGTGCACAGTCCATAGTGGAGATAATATTCTCATTTAATTTGTTAAGTTTCGTTTCTCGGATTTTGATGCTTATTGTTTCTACCCCTTTCAAAAGGGGCACTTTTGTTAGATTAATTTTAATTTTTGATGACACAGAAGTGGGGACGTGTCGTCCTATTTGGGCAATTGGAAGAGTAAAAGGTGAATGAGATGGTCTTTTGTCTTTTTGCTCCAGCAAGTAGCTGTGAGGCGTTGCCTAGTGATGGGAGAACCAATTAAATATGTAATGATCGAGGTGGGAGGAGTTCACTGTTTGTTCTAGTCCCACTTACCCACAGGTTACAATGTATTATTTTAAATTTTCCCACTTCTCGAAACAGTCAATCATATACTCCATTTTTCCCAGAATAGAACACACTAACCGGGTTTATCTAATGAACAACAAAATTATCAGTTTATTATAAAACAAGTCTTAAGTAGTAATGTAGTAAAGCATAGTCACACAGATCAAAATTATTTAAAGTTCCCTTTTTTTTTACCTTAGTCCCTTTACGCTCACACACATGCACATATACACTGGTTAACCGAAAGAAAAGGGATTTTTATAAATTCAGAGCTCTGTTACAGAAAAAAAAACTGAAGCAGATTACTTGCTCGTTTTTGATGAAAACAGAAGATGAGATGTGTTGTTCCAAAACTGGCAATGTCAGTTCAACGTCATTTATCTTGCCGGAATTTTACATTGGGAGGGAAGCTGGCCCACTGACCAAAATGTCCGGGCCTGGGAGCCACATCAGTATTTTACATGGCCCAGGCCCTTAATTGGACTTGGGTGGGACATCCACCTACTTGAACAAAGAACAAAGAACAGTACAGCACAGGAACAGGCCATTCGGCCCTCAAAGCCTGCACCGATCTTGATGCCTGCCTGAACTAACACCTTCGGCACTTCCGGGGTCCGTATCCCTCTATTACCTTCCTATTCATGTATTTGTCAAGATGTTTCTTAAACGTCGCTATCGTATCTGCTTCCACCACCTCCCCGGCAGCAAGTTCCAGGCACTCAAAGAGAGTGAATGTATCTAGGACAGGAGGCCATTTGTGACATGAACAAGGACAGCAATAGAGGGAATACGATAGAAATTCATGTTGGATTTTACTATTTTCATCATTTAAATAATTTAACAATGAGACTCATTGGATATTTCACTCCATTCTTTAACTCCTCCCTGAATTTACTCTGGGTTCCTGCATAAATAAATGGGTTGATGCAAGAACTCAAAAGCTGAAGCATTATTCCACTCTCCTCCAGAATAAAATTTGATTCTTTGAAATTTGAACCGGAAAAGTATTTAACACCCGCTATTCGGACATAGAGAACTCTTATAAAAAATAATAAATATAACAGGATGAAACTACCCGAGATGGCGAAGAGTAAAACAATGGACTTTCTCCGCTTCTCCATCTCTGGATCACTCTGATTCTCTTTATTGCTGTGAGCCCGGAGTCTCCTGCGTGCTCTACTGGCCGATAAAATGTGTCTGACAGTCAGAGCATTGAGCAGTAAAATCAGAATGAATGGGAGACAAGGGGTTAAAATGGTATGAATCCAATCATATGCAGCCCATGCAGATGATGTATAAAATATTAATTTGATGCTGCAGAACCAGGGTATGTTGTTAGTGATGTAATTAGGTTCATATATGAAATACATGAAGACATTTTTCAAACAGCTCAGTGTACAGACCGTTGCTATAACCCGTGCTGCCGTTTTCTCAGTGCAATATTTTATTTTCACCTTCTGGCAACAAATGGCCATAAATCGATCAAAGGTGAAAGCGACTGTTAACCAGACAGAACAGCTGACGGTTGCATAGTTTAGGACAGAACAGAGACTGCATACAGGTGTGATGGACAGGAAACTGAGTGGGAAATAAATACCAGCAATCCGGTTTAATATCACTGCAGTGATAATGACCAGGAGATCCGTCACTGCCATGGACACCAGGTAGTAAGTGATACACCTGGAGAGACCACATCTTCCTCGGGACAGGATCACAATGACTGCCAGGTTAGCTGCAACAGAGAGAGAGAGAAAGGCTGAGAGAAAGTGGGAGAGTGTATGTGTGTGAGCGAGTGAGAAGAGGAAAGTTACTGGTCCAACTCCCAGCAAAATCAGCCATTTTACAGGATTCTGTGTGAAATTTAAAGTTTTGACATGTGATCCTGAGTTGGACACGACTGCTTACATTACAGGCACTTGCTTCTCTGTTTAAAATAATCCTGTGGATTAAAAATATGGGCCTGAATTTTACAGGCACCCCGACGTTGTGGGTCATGGAGGGGGGGGCGGGGGGTGGGGGTGGTGTAGGAAAGTGCCTCCAGCAGAGGCCCGGCTCAGGCCTCAACGCTGTGAAGGCCCAGCCCAATATTACCAGTGGCGGTGAGATCTTGTGGTGGACCCCTGCCGCCGCTCGGCAACGGAAGCCCCATTTAAATATGGAATGTTATTTAAATAAACAAATTCATTACTTCCCAGCTCCCAGAGCGATATTGGTGTCGGTGGCTGACACTTCCTTGCCTTCGGATCCCGATCCAGGGTTTGAAGTGGAACACTGGTGGGGAGGGGGGAGAAGGTATGTTTTTCAGTGAGGGAGGGGATGGGGTCAAAAACATCCGATTGGTGAAGGAGATGGTGAGAAAGGGTAAAGTGCATCGTGTATGAACATTGGGTCGGGGGAAGGTCAGGTGGACAAGGTATTTCGGGGGGCAAATGAATTATATGTTTATTGGAGGGTGGGCGAGGGGTGAGAAACATTTCCTTAATTTTTTCAGATCTATTTTAAATCACTATTTCTTTAAATATTACAATTGAAATGTAGAGCATGAAGCCCTTTAAAAATGGCGACAGCGCCTGCACATTGACACCCGACAACATTGCTGGGGACGGACAGCCCGTCCCTCCACATCATTGGATGGGGCGGTCCGCCCTGGCCACTTAAATGAGCTGCCGCAATTAATATCGCAGTGTCTCCGCGCCGTGCGGTCCGGGACAAAATCAACAGGCACTTGGACAAGTGTCGTTTAATTACAGAAAACCAGAACAGATTTATTCAAGGCAAATCATTTATAATAATTGATCATGTTTTTTTGATGAAGTTACTTGGATGCTTGCTTAGCGTACTCCGGATGTTGTAGTGCATATAGACTGCAAAAAGGCATTTGATAAAGTGTCACAAAATAGACATGTCAGCAAAGTTGAAGCCCATGGAATAAAAGGGAAAGTGGCAGCCTGGATAGATTGTTGGCTGAGTGACCGGATGCAGAGAGTAGTGGAGAATGTCTGTTTACAGAATGGAGGAAGGTATGCAGAGGAGTTTCCCAGACTTCCCTATTAGGATGAATGCTTGTCTTGATATATATTAATGACCTAGACTTGGGTTTGCAGGGCACCTGGTAGATTGGCAGACACGTGGCAGATGAAATTTAATGCAGAGAAGTGAGAATTGGTACAGTTTGGTAAGAAGGACCAGGAGAGGCAATACTCGGGCACAATTCTAAAGTGGGTGAAGGAACAGAGAGACCTCCGGTATGTGTGAAAAATTTGTTGAAGGTGTGGTTGAAAAGGCAAACAGGATCCTGGGTTTCAGAAATCAAGGCATCGAGTACAAAAGCAAGGCAATTATCATGATCCTTTCTAAAAATCTCTTTTGACCTCAGTGGAAATCTTGTGTCCAATTCTGGCACCGAAACTTAGGAAGGATGTGAAGACTTTAGAGAAGATGCAGTAAAGATTTTGGAAAATGATTCCAGGGATTAGAGACTTCAGATACGTGGATTGAGTGGAGAAGCTGGAATTGTTATCCTTGGAGAAGAGAAGGTTGAGCAGAGTTCTGTTAGCAATGTTCAAAATCATGAGAGGTCGAGAGAGAGAAGATCAGAAGAAGCTGTTCCCATTGGTGGAAGGGTTGAGAATCAGGGGGCACAGAAGTCAGGTAATTGGCAAAAGAACCAAAGACGACATGAGAGAAAACATTTTTACACAGCAGGAGGTTAGAATCTGGAAGACATTACCTGAGAATTTAGTGCAGGTAGATACTATCGGGAGCTTTTCAAAAGCAAATTGGACAAGCACCTGAAAAAAAAGACTTTGCAGGGTTATGGGAAAAGGTGAGGGAGTAGAACTAGCTGAGATGATATTGCAGAAGGCTAGCATGTACACAATGGCCGAATGGCCTCTTTCTTTGCTGTAACCATTCTATGATTCTATGACTCTAAATAGTTCATTCATAAAACAATGTCAATCTCAACAACTCGATGCCTAATAACGTCGCCTCAAAAAAGAATCACTTATTGTATTCAGTTGGGAATTAGTTATTCCTTGAATAATTCCAATCAGTGAATCATTTATGGAAATTACTCAATCACTGTCAATGTCAAAAACACAATAAAATGACATTTACACAGTGATAGCAGTGTGATAATTCACCCACAGTAATAACGCAATAGAACTACATTTATACTGTGAGATGGTAGCTGCAAAGTGGAGAAATAATACAGTTAAAACGATGAAAGATTATTGGTCAAGGGAAGTATAATACCCGTAAAGGGGTGAGATTGTATCAATCGTGTGAAGAAGTTGTACCGGTTATGGTCAGTTTCATAAAGGGAACGAATTATGGTATTAATGGGAAGAAAGTATATTGGTAACAGGAAGAAATAAACAGGGAAAACACTGGAAATACTCATCAGGTCTGGCAGCATCTGTGGGAGAAAAACAGAGTTAACATTTCAGGTCAGTGAACTTTCATCATAACGTTTTTCCTCAGTAATCTGTTTTTATTTCAGTACTTTCATGTTCTACAGGAAGAAGAAGCATCAATAAAATGGAGAAGTAAAGCTGTTTTAGTGGAATACATGATACTGTAAAAGAGGAAAAGTCATACCAATTCAAAGGGAAATGATATCCCGTTAAAGGGAGAAATTATCCCGGTAAATAAAAGAACAAATGTCAGTACCATGGAGAAGCCCGACTGGATATTAGATCAGTGACACAGCTAATCAATGTTACCGTAACTAATAACTAAGTCCAATACTTTACCTGCAACTCCGACAGCTGCAAGGATGGGATAGTAAATGGCAAACAGCAGACCTTTTGGTGATCCATGCATTGCTATTAGAAGCGCTAAGTGCATTCTACACTCCCCTCAAAGATTCCCACATTTATACCTGATGTCAGGCTCCAGGGAGGTAATTAGAAGGTTTGATCCTTTGCATTATTTACATTAATTGAAATAGGGAGATTAGTGCAGCTGCTGACAGGCTCATGTCTTTGTTTTGATGGAATGGATTGTTTTTAAAGTACACTGACAGGGCTTTGAAGTGAAATACCCAGAAGGTTCTGCCTGATACCATTTACATTTTTTCATGAAAGACGATGAAATCTTAATAGGCCCTTGGCCTTAGGCCACACTTAGAATATTGCATACAATTCTGGTCGCCACTACCAGAAGGATGTGGAGGCATTGGAGAGGGTACAGAGGAGGTTGACCAGGATGTTGCCTGGTCTGGAGGGCATGAGCTATGAGGAGAGGTTGGAAAAACTCGGATTGTTTTCACTGGAACGACGGAATGGAGGGGCGACATGATAGAGGTTTACAAAGCTATGAGCGTCATGGACAGAGTGGATAGTCAGAAGCTTATTTCCAGGGTGGAAGAGTCAGTTACTAGGGGACATAGGTTTAAGGTGCGAGGGGCAATGTTTAGAGGGGATGTGCGAGGCAGGTTTTTTACACAGAGGGTGGTGAGTGCCTGGAACTTGCTGCCAGGAGAGGTGGTGGAAGCAGATACGATAGCGACGTTTTAGAGACATCTTGACAAATACATGAATAGGAAGGGAATAGAGGGATATGGGCCCCGGAAGTGCAGAAGGTGTTAGTTTAGGAAGGCATCAAGATCGGCGCAGGATTGGAGGGCCGAATGGCCTGTTCCTGTACTGTACTGTTCTTTGTTCTTTGTTCTTTGAAGGATGAAAACAAACCTTGTATGAAAGTAATCCCCCAGTTTAAACCCGTTAATGCTGAAATATGTGGTTTCAGCACAAGTGAGCAGAGAATTTGTGACCTGAAGCAAAACATCACCAATTCTTGTTCCTCATCATTATTCAATTTGATTAAAAGGTCACGTGCCACTGACTCCAAATCCCTCTGAGTCTGTGCACGCACTTCAATGCATTTTTCTGTGTAGACATTGTGGATAGGTCTCGTTCAGCACTGTCACATTCAGTATGTACTGGTCAAGTTCAGCACGGTTACATGCAGTGTGTACTGGTCCAGTTCAGCACAGTTACATTCAGTGTGTACTGGTCCAGTTCAGCACGGTTACAGTCAGTGTGTACTGGTCCTGTTCAGCACGGGTACATTCAGTGTGTACTGGTACAGTTCAGCACGGTTCCATTCAGAGTGTAATGGTCCAGTTCAGCACGGTTAAATTCAGTGTGTACTGGGCCAGTTGAGCATTGTTACATTCAGTGTGTACTGATCCAGTTGAGCACGGTTACATGCAGTGAGTACTGGACCAGTTCAGCACGGTTACATTCCGTGTGTACTGGTCCAGTTCAGCACGGTTGCATTCAGTGCGTACGGGTCCAGTTCAGCATGGTTACATTCCGTGTGCACAGGTCCAGTTCAGCACGGTTGCATTCAGTGTGTACTGATCCAGTTCAGCATGGTTACATTCCGTGTGTACTGGTCCAGTTCAGCACGCTTACATTCAGTGTGTACTGGTCCAGTTGAGCACTGTTACATTCAGTACGTACTGGTCAAGTTCAGCACGGTTCCATTCAGTGTGTACTGGTCCAGTTCAGCACTGTTACATGCAGTGTGTACTGGTCCAGTTCAGCACTGTTACATTCAGTGTGTACTGGTGCAGTTCAGCACTGTTACATTCAGTGTGTACTGCTCCAGTTCAGCACGGTTGCATTCAGTGTTTACTGGTCCAGTTCAGCACTGTTACATTCAGTGTGTACTGGTCCTGTTCAGCACTGTTACATTCAGTGTGTACTGGTCAAGTTCAGCACGGTTGCATTCTGTGTTTACTGGTCCAGTTCAGCACTGTTACATTCAGTGTGTACTGGTCCAGTTCAGCACTGTTACATTCAGTGTGTACTGGTCAAGTTCAGCACGGTTGCATTGAGTGTTTACTGGTCCAGTTCAGCACTGTTACATTCAGTGTGTACTGGTCCAGTTCAGCACTGTTACATTCAATGTGTACTGGTCCTGTTCAGCACTGTTACATTCAGTGTGTACTGGTCAAGTTCAGCACGGTTGCATTCAGTGTTTACTGGTCCAGTTCAGCACTGTTACATTCTGTGTGTACTGGTCCAGTTCATCACTGTTTCATTCAGTGTGTACTGGTCCAGTTCAGCACGGTTACATTCAGTGTGTAATGCTCCAGTTCAGCACGGTTACGTTCAATGTGTCCTGGTCCAGTTCAGCACGTTTACATTCAGTGTGTACTGGTCCAGTTCAGCACGGTTACATTCAGTGTGTCCTGGTCCAGTTCAGCACTGTTACATTCAGTGTGTACTGGTCCAGTTCAGCACTGTTACATTCAGTGTGTACTGGTCCAGTTCAGCAACATTACATTCAGTGTGTCCTGGTCCAGTTCAGCACGGTTACATTCAGTGTGTACTGGTCCAGTTCGGAACGGTTACATTCAGTGTGTACTGGTCCAGTTCGGAACGGTTACATTCAGTGTGTACTGGTCCAGTTCAGCACTGTTACATTCAGTGTGTACTGGTCCAGTTCGGAACAGTTACATTCAGTGTGTACTGGTCCAGTTCAGCACTGTTTCATTCAGTGTGTACTGGTCCAGTTCAGCACGGTTACATTCAGTGTGTACTGGTCCAGTTCAGCACTGTTACATTCAGTGTGTATTGGTCTAGTTCAGCACTGTTACATTCAGTGTGTATTGGTCCAGTTCAGCACTGTTACATTCAGTGTGTACTGGTGCAGTTCAGCACTGTTACATTCAGTGTGTACTGCTCCAGTTCAGCACGGTTACGTTCAATGTGTCCTGGTCCAGTTCAGCACGGTTACATTCAGTGTGTACTGGTCCAGTTCAGCACGGTTACATTCAGTGTGTACTGGTCCTGTTGAGCACTGTTACATTCAGTGTGTCCTGGTCAAGTTCAGCACGGTTGCATTCAGTGTTTACTGGTCCAGTTCATCACTGTTTCATTCAGTGTGTACTGGTCCAGTTCAGCACTGTTACATTCAGTGTGTACTGGTCCAGTTCAGCACGGTTACATTCAGTGTATTCAGGTCCAGTTCATCACGGTTACGTTCAGTGTGTACTGGTCCAGTTCAGCACTGTTACATTCAGTGTGCACTGGTCCAGTTCAGCACTGTTACATTCAGTGTGTACTGGTGCAGTTCAGCACTGTTACATTCAGTGTGTACTGCTCCAGTTCAGCACGGTTGCATTCAGTGTTTACTGGTCCAGTTCAGCACTGTTACATTCAGTGTGTACTGGTCCTGTTCAGCACTGTTACATTTAGTGTGTACTGGTCAAGTTCAGCACGGTTGCATTCAGTGTTTACTGGTCCAGTTCAGCACTGTTACATTCACTGTGTACTGGTCCAGTTCAGCACTGTTACATTCAGTGTGTACTGGTCAAGTTCAGCACGGTTGCATTGAGTGTTTACTGGTCCAGTTCAGCACTGTTACATTCAGTGTGTACTGGTCCAGTTCAGCACTGTTACATTCAATGTGTACTGGTCCTGTTCAGCACTGTTACATTCAGTGTGTACTGGTCAAGTTCAGCACGGTTGCATTCAGTGTTTACTGGTCCAGTTCCGCACTGTTACATTCTGTGTGTACTGGTCCAGTTCATCACTGTTTCATTCAGTGTGTACTGGTCCAGTTCAGCACGGTTACATTCAGTGTATTCAGGTCCAGTTCATCACGGTTACGTTCAGTGTGTACTGGTCCAGTTCAGCACTGTTACATTCAGTGTGTACTGGTCCAGTTCAGCACTGTTACATTCAGTGTGTACTGGTGCAGTTCAGCACTGTTACATTCAGTGTGTACTGCTCCAGTTCAGCACGGTTACGTTCAATGTGTCCTGGTCCAGTTCAGCACGTTTACATTCAGTGTGTACTGGTCCAGTTCAGCAAGGTTACATTCAGTGTGTCCTGGTCCAGTTCAGCACTGTTACATTCAGTGTGTACTGGTCCAGTTCAGCACTGTTACATTCAGTGTGTACTGGTCCAGTTCAGCAACATTACATTCAGTGTGTCCTGGTCCAGTTCAGCACGGTTACATTCAGTGTGTACTGGTCCAATTCGGAACGGTTACATTCAGTGAGTACTGGTCCAGTTCGGAACGGTTACATTCAGTGTGTACTGGTCCAGTTCAGCACTGTTCCATTCAGTGTGTACTGGTGCAGTTCGGAACAGTTACATTCAGTGTGTACTGGTCCAGTTCAGCACTGTTTCATTCAGTGTGTACTGGTCCAGTTCAGCACGGTTACATTCAGTGTGTACTGGTCCAGTTCAGCACTGTTACATTCAGTGTGTATTGGTCCAGTTCAGCACTGTTACATTCAGTGTGTATTGGTCCAGTTCAGCACTGTTACATTCAGTGTGTACTGGTGCAGTTCAGCACTGTTACATTCAGTGTGTACTGCTCCAGTTCAGCACGGTTACGTTCAATGTGTCCTGGTCCAGTTCAGCACGGTTACATTCAGTGTGTACTGGTCCAGTTCAGCACCACTACATTCAGTGTGTCGTGGTCCAGTTCAGCACGGTTACATTCAGTGTGTACTGCTCCAGTTCAGCACGGTTACATTCAGTGTGTACTGGTCCTGTTGAGCACTGTTACAATCAGTGTGTACTGGTCCTGTTCAGCACTGTTACATTCAGTGTGTACTGGTCCAGTTCAGCACGGTTACATTCAATGTATTCAGGTCCAGTTCATCACGGTTACGTTCAGTGTGTACTGGTCCAGTTCAGCACCACTACATTCAGTGTGTCGTGGTCCAGTTCAGCACGGTTACATTCAGTGTGTACTGCTCCAGTTCAGCACGGTTACATTCAGGGTGTGCTGGTCAAGTTCAGCACGGTTGCATTGAGTGTTTACTGGTCCAGTTCAGCACTGTTACATTCAGTGTGTACTGGTCCAGTTCAGCACTGTTACATTCAATGTGTACTGGTCCTGTTCAGCACTGTTACATTCAGTGTGTACTGGTCAAGTTCAGCACTATTACATTCAGTGTTTACTGGTCCAGTTCAGTACTGTTACATTCTGTGTGTACTGGTCCAGTTCATCACTGTTTCATTCAGTGTGTACTGGTCCAGTTCAGCACGGTTACATTCAGTGTATTCAGGTCCAGTTCATCACGGTTACATTCAGTGTGTACTGGTCCAGTTCAGCACTGTTACATTCAGTGTGTACTGGTCCAGTTCAGCACTGTTACATTCAGTGTGTACTGGTGCAGTTCAGCACTGTTACATTCAGTGTGTACTGCTCCAGTTCAGCACGGTTACGTTCAATGTGTACTGGTCCAGTTCAGCACTTTACATTCAGTGTGGACTGGTCCAGTTCAGCACGGTTACATTCAGTGTGTCCTGGTCCAGTTCAGCACTGTTACATTCAGTGTGTACTGGTCCAGTTCAGCACTGTTACATTCAGTGTGTAC
Source organism: Heterodontus francisci (assembly GCF_036365525.1). Lineage (NCBI taxonomy): Eukaryota > Metazoa > Chordata > Chondrichthyes > Heterodontiformes > Heterodontidae > Heterodontus > Heterodontus francisci. Next base: position 31,547,086 of record NC_090392.1, on the reverse strand, counting down.
TGGTCCAGTTCAGCAACATTACATTCAGTGTGTCCTGGTCCAGTTCAGCAAGGTTACATTTAGTGTGTACCGGTCCAGTTCGGAACGGTTACATTCAGTGTGTACTGGTCCAGTTCGGAACGGTTACATTCAGTGTGTACTGGTCCAGTTCAGCACTGTTTCATTCAGTGTGTACTGGTCCAGTTCAGTTCGGCTGCACTCAGTGTGTACTGTTCCAGTGCAGCACGGTTACATTCAGTGTGGTCTGGTCCTGTTGAGCACTGTTACATTCAGTGTGTACTAGTCCAGTTCAGCACGGTTACATTCAGTGTAGACTGGTCCAGTTCAGCACTGTTGCATTCAGTGTGTACTGGTCCAGTTCAGCACAGTTATATTCATTGTGTACTGGTCCAGTTCATCACTGTTTCATTCAGTGTGTACTGGTCCAGTTCAGCACTGTTACATTCAGTGTGTACTGGTCCAGTTCAGCACGGTTACATTCAGTGTATTCAGGTCCAGTTCATCACGGTTACATTCAGTGTGTACTGGACCAGTTCAGCACTGTTACATTCAGTGTGTACTGGTCCAGTTTATCACGGTTACATTCAGTGTGAACTTGTCCAGTCCAGCACGGTTTCATTCAGCGTGTACTGGTCCAGTTCAGCACGGTTACATTCAGCGTGTACTGGTCCAGTTCAGCACAGTTACATTCAGTGTGTACTGGTCCAGTTCAGCACGGTTACATTCAGTGTGTTCTGGTCCAGTTCAGCACGGTTACATTCAGCGTGTACTGGTCCAGTTCAGCACAGTTACATTCAGTGTGTACTGGTCCAGTTCAGCACGGTTAAATTCAGCGTGAAGTTGTCCAGTTCAGCACTGTTGCATTCAGTGTGTACTGGTCCAGTTCAGCACGGTTTCATTCAGCGTGTACTGGTCCAGTTCAGCATGGTTACATTCAGCGTGTACTGGTCCAGTTCAGCACAGTTACATTCAGTGTGTACTGGTCCAGTTCAGCATGGTTACATTCAGTGTGTACTGGTCCAGTTCTGCACGGTTACATTCAGTGTGTACTGGTCCAGTTCGGCACGGTTTCATTCAGTGTGTACTGGTCCAGTTCAGTTCGGCTACACTCAGTGTGAACTGTTCCAGTGCAGCATGGTTGCATTCAGTGTGCACTGGTCCTGTTCAGCACTGTTACATACAGTGTGTACTGGTGATGTTCAGCACGGTTGCATTCAGTATTTACTGGTACATTTCAGCACTGTTACATTCAGTGTGTACTGGTGAAGTTCAGCACGGTTGCATTCAGTGTTTACTGGTACAGTTCAGCACTGTTACATTCAGTGTGTACTGGTGAAGTTCAGCACGGTTACATTCAGTGTGTACTGGTCCAGTTCAGCACAGTTCCATTCAGTGTGTCCTGGTCCAGTTCAGCACTGTTACATTCAGTGTGTACTGGTCCAGTTCAGCACTGTTACATTCAGTGTGTACTGGTCCAGTTCAGCAACATTACATTCAGTGTGTCCTGGTCCAGTTCAGCACGGTTACATTCAGTGTGTACTGGTCCAGTTCGGAACGGTTACATTCAGTGTGTACTGGTCCAGTTCAGCACTGTTTCATTCAGTGTGTACTGGTCCAGTTCAGTTCGGCTGCACTCAGTGTGTACTGTTCCAGTGCAGCACGGTTACATTCAGTGTGGTCTGGTCCTGTTGAGCACTGTTACATTCAGTGTGTACGAGTCCAGTTCAGCACGGTTATATTCATTGTGTACTGGTCCAGTTCATCACTGTTTCATTCATTGTGTACTGGTCCAGTTCAGCACTGTTACATTCAGTGCGTACTGGTCCAGTTCAGCACGGTTACATTCAGTGTGTGCTAGTCCAGTTCATCACGGTTTCATTCAGTGTGTACTGGTCCAGTTGAGCACTGTTACATTCAGTGTGTACTGATCCTGTTCAGCACGGTTACATTCAGTGTATCCTGGTCCTGTTCAGCACAGTTACATTCAGTGTGTCCAGTTCCAGTTCAGCACTGTTGCATTCAGTGTTTACTGGTCCAGTTGAGCACTGTTAAATTCAATGTGTGCTGGTCCAGTTCATCACGGTTTCATTCAGTGCATACTGGTCCTGTTCAGCACAGTTACATTCAGTGTACTCAGGTCCAGTTCATCACGGTTACATTCAGTGTGTACTGGTCCAGTTCAGCACGGTTACATTCAGTGTGTACTGGTCCAGTTCAGCACTGTTACATTCAGTGTGTACTGCTCCAGTTCAGCACGGTTACATTCAGCGTGTACTGGTCCAGTTCAGCACGGTTACATTCAGTGTGTACTGGTCCAGTTCAGCACTGTTACATTAAGTGTGTACTGGTCCAGTTCAGCACTGTTACATTCAGTGTGTATTGGTCCAGTTCAGCACTATTACATTCAGTGTTTACTGGTCCAGTTCAGCACGGTTACATTCAGTGTGTACTGGTCCAGTTGTGCTCTGTTAAATTCAGTGTGTTCTGGTCCTGTTCAGCACTGTTACATTCAGTGTGTACTGGTCCAGTTCAGCACCATTACATTCAGTGTGTACTGGTCCATTTCAGCACTGTTACATTCAGTGTGTACTGGTCCAGTTGTGCTCTGTTAAATTCAGTGTGTTCTGGTCCTGTTCAGCACTGTTACATTCAGTGTGTACTGGTCCAGTTGAGCACTGTTAAATTCAATGTGTGCTGGTCCAGTTCATCACGGTTTCATTCAGTGTATACTGGTCCTGTTCAGCACAGTTACATTCAGTGTATTCAGGTCCAGTTCATCACGGTTACATTCAGTGTGTACTGGTCCAGTTCAGCACGGTTACATTCAGTGTGTACTGGTCCAGTTCAGCACTGTTACATTCAGTGTGTACTGTTCCAGTTCAGCACGGTTACATTCAGTGTGTACTGGTCCAGTTGTGCACTGTTAAATTCAGTGTGTTCTGGTCCTGTTCAGCACTGTTACATTCAGTGTGTACTGGTCCAGTTCAGCACTGTTACATTCAGTGTGTACTGGTCCATTTCAGCACTGTTACATTCAGTGTGTACTGGTCCAGTTCAGCACGGTTACATTCAGTGCGTACTGGTCCAGTTGTGCTCTGTTAAATTCAGTGTGTTCTGGTCCTGTTCAGCACTGTTACATTCAGTGTGTACTGGTCCAGTTGAGCACTGTTAAATTCAATGTGTGCTGGTCCAGTTCATCACGGTTTCATTCAGTGTATACTGGTCCTGTTCAGCACAGTTACATTCAGTGTATTCAGGTCCAGTTCATCACGGTTACATTCAGTGTGTACTGGTCCAGTTCAGCACGGTTACATTCAGTGTGTACTGGTCCAGTTCAGCACTGTTACATTCAGTGTGTACTGCTCCAGTTCAGCACGGTTACATTCAGCGTGTACTGGTCCAGTTCAGCACGGTTACATTCAGTGTGTACTGGTCCAGTTGAGCACTGTTACATTCAGTGTGTCCTGGTCCAGTTCAGCACGGTTACATTCAGTGTGTACTGGTCCAGTTCGGAACGGTTACATTCAGTGTGTACTGGTCCAGTTCGGAACGGTTACATTCAGTGTATACTGGTCCAGTTCAGCACTGTTTCATTCAGTGTGTACTGGTCCAGTTCAGTTCGGCTGCACTCAGTGTGTACTGTTCCAGTGCAGCACGGTTACATTCAGTGTGGTCTGGTCCTGTTGAGCACTGTTACATTCAGTGTGTACGAGTCCAGTTCAGCACGGTTATATTCATTGTGTACTGGTCCAGTTCATCACTGTTTCATTCATTGTGTACTGGTCCAGTTCAGCACTGTTACATTCAGTGCGTACTGGTCCAGTTCAGCACGGTTACATTCAGTGTATTCAGGTCCAGTTCATCACGGTTACATTCAGTGTGTACTGGACCAGTTCAGCACGGTTACATTCAGTGTGTACTGGTCCAGTTTATCACGGTTACATTCAGTGTGAACTTGTCCAGTTCAGCACGGTTTCATTCAGCGTGTACTGGTCCAGTTCAGCACGGTTACATTCAGAGTGTACTGGTCCAGTTCAGCACAGTTACATTCAGTGTGTACTGGTCCAGTTCAGCACGGTTACATTCAGTGTGTACTGGTCCAGTTCAGCACGGTTACATTCAGCGTGTACTGGTCCAGTTCAGCACAGTTACATTCAGTGTGTACTGGTCCAGTTCAGCACGGTTACATTCAGTGTGAACTTGTCCAGTTCAGCACTGTTGCATTCAGTGTGTACTGGTCCAGTTCAGCACGGTTTCATTCAGCGTGTACTGGTCCAGTTCAGCATGGTTACATTCAGCGTGTACTGGTCCAGTTCAGCACAGTTACATTCAGTGTGTACTGGTCCAGTTCAGCACGGTTACATTCAGTGTGTACTGGTCCAGTTCTGCACGGTTACATTCAGTGTGTACTGGTCCAGATCGGCACGGTTACATTCAGTGTGTACTGGTCCAGTTCAGTTCGGCTACACTCAGTGTGAACTGTTCCAGTGCAGCATGGTTGCATTCAGTGTGGACTGGTCCTGTTCAGCACTGTTACATTCAGTGTGTACTGGTGAAGTTCAGCACGGTTGCATTCAGTGTTTACTAGTACAGTTCAGCACTGTTACATTCAGTGTGTACTGGTGAAGTTCAGCACGGTTGCATTCAGTGTTTACTGGTACAGTTCAGCACTGTTACATTCAGTGTGTACTGGTGAAGTTCAGCACGGTTACATTCAGTGTGTACTGGTCCAGTTCAGCACTGTTACATTCAGTGTGTACTGGTTAAGTTCAGCACGGTTACATTCAGTGTGTACTGGTCCAGTTCAGCACTGTTACATTCAGTGTGTACTGGTTAAGTTCAGCACGGTTGCATTCAGTGTTTACTGGCACAGTTCAGCACTGTTACATTCTGTGTACTGGTCCAGTTCATCACTGTTTCATTCAGTGTGTACTGGTCCACTTGAGCACTGTTCCATTCAGTGTTTACTGGTACAGTTCAGCACTGTTACATTCTGTGTGTACTGGTCCAGTTCATCACTGTTACATTCAGTTTGTACTGGTCCACTTGAGCACTGTTCCATTCAGTGTGTACTGGTCCAGTTCAGCACTGTTACATTCAGTATGTACTGGTCCAGTTCGGCACGGTTACATTCAGTGTGTACTTGTCCAGTTCAGCACTGTTACATTCAGTGTGTACTTGTCCAGTTCAGCACGGTTTCATTCAGCGTGTCCTGGTCCAGTTCAGCATGGTTACATTCAGCTTGTACTGGTCCAGTTCAGCACTGTTACATTCAGTGTGTACTGGTCCAGTTCAGCACCGTTACATTCAGTGTGTACTGGTCCATTTCAGCACTGTTACATTCAGTGTGTACTGGTCCAGTTCAGCACGGTTACATTCTGTGTGTACTGGTCCAGTTGTGCTCTGTTAAATTCAGTGTGTTCTGGTCCTGTTCAGCACTGTTACATTCAGTGTGTACTGGTCCCGTTCAGCACTGTTACATTCAGTGTGTACTGGTCCTGTTCAGCACTTTTACATTCAGTGTGTACTGGTCCTGTTCAGCACTGTTACTTTCAGTGTGTACTAGTCCAGTTCAGCACGGTTGCATTCAGTGTTTACTGGTCCAGTTGAGCACTGTTAAATTCAGTGTGTGCTGGTCCAGTTCATCACGGTTTCATTCAGTGTGTACTGGTCCAGTTGAGCACTGTTACATTCAGTGTGTACTGATCCTGTTCAGCACGGTTACATTCAGTGTATCCTGGTCCTGTTCAGCACAGTTACATTCAGTGTGTCCAGTTCCAGTTCAGCACTGTTGCATTCAGTGTTTACTGGTCCAGTTGAGCACTGTTAAATTCAATGTGTGCTGGTCCAGTTCATCACGGTTTCATTCAGTGCATACTGGTCCTGTTCAGCACAGTTACATTCAGTGTACTCAGGTCCAGTTCATCACGGTTACATTCAGTGTGTACTGGTCCAGTTCAGCACGGTTACATTCAGTGTGTACTGGTCCAGTTCAGCACTGTTACATTCAGTGTGTACTGCTCCAGTTCAGCACGGTTACATTCAGCGTGTACTGGTCCAGTTCAGCACGGTTACATTCAGTGTGTACTGGTCCAGTTCAGCACTGTTACATTAAGTGTGTACTGGTCCAGTTCAGCACTGTTACATTCAGTGTGTATTGGTCCAGTTCAGCACTATTACATTCAGTGTGTACTGGTGCAGTTCAGCACTGTTACATTCAGTGTTTACTGGTCCAGTTCAGCACGGTTACATTCAGTGTGTACTGGTCCAGTTGTGCTCTGTTAAATTCAGTGTGTTCTGGTCCTGTTCAGCACTGTTACATTCAGTGTGTCCTGGTCCAGTTCAGCACCGTTACATTCAGTGTGTACTGGTCCATTTCAGCACTGTTACATTCAGTGTGTACTGGTCCAGTTCAGCACGGTTACATTCAGTGTGTACTGGTCCAGTTGTGCTCTGTTAAATTCAGTGTGTTCTGGTCCTGTTCAGCACTGTTACATTCAGTGTGTACTGGTCCAGTTGAGCACTGTTAAATTCAATGTGTGCTGGTCCAGTTCATCACCGTTTCATTCAGTGTATACTGGTCCTGTTCAGCACAGTTACATTCAGTGTATTCAGGTCCAGTTCATCACGGTTACATTCAGTGTGTACTGGTCCAGTTCAGCACGGTTACATTCAGTGTGTACTGGTCCAGTTCAGCACTGTTACATTCAGTGTGTACTGCTCCAGTTCAGCACGGTTACATTCAGCGTGTACTGGTCCAGTTCAGCACGGTTACATTCAGTGTGTACTGGTCCAGTTGAGCACTGTTACATTAAGTGTGTACTGGTCCAGTTCAGCACTGTTACATTCAGTGTGTATTGGTCCAGTTCAGCACTATTACATTCAGTGTGTACTGGTGCAGTTCAGCACTGTTACATTCAGTGTTTACTGGTCCAGTTCAGCACGGTTACATTCAGCGTGTACTGGTCCAGTTCAGCACGGTTACATTCAGTGTGTACTGGTCCAGTTCAGCAACGTTACATTCAGTGTGTACTGGTCCATTTCAGCACTGTTACATTCAGTGTGTACTGGTCCAGTTCAGCACGGTTACATTCAGTGTGTACTGGTCCAGTTCAGCACCGTTACATTCAGTGTGTACTGGTCCATTTCAGCACTGTTACATTCAGTGTGTACTGGTCCAGTTCAGCACGGTTACATTCAGTGTGTACTGGTCCATTTCAGCACTGTTACATTCAGTGTGTACTGGTCCAGTTCAGCACGGTTACATTCAGTGTGTACTGGTCCATTTCAGCACTGTTACATTCAGTGTGTACTGGTCCAGTTCAGCACCGTTACATTCAGTGTGTACTGGTCCAGTTCAGCACCGTTACATTCAGTGTGTACTGGTCCATTTCAGCACGGTTACATTCAGTGTGTACTGGTCCAGTTGTGCTCTGTTAAATTCAGTGTGTTCTGGTCCTGTTCAGCACTGTTACATTCAGTGTGTACTGGTCCAGTTCAGCACTGTTACATTCAGTGTGTACTGGTCCTGTTCAGCACTGTTACATTCAGTGTGTACTGGTCCTATTCAGCACTGTTACTTTCAGTGTGTACTAGTCCAGTTCAGCACGGTTGCATTCAGTGTTTACTGGTCCAGTTGAGCACTGTTAAATTCAGTGTGTGCTGGTCCAGTTCATCACGGTTTCATTCAGTGTGTACTGGTCCAGTTGAGCACTGTTACATTCAGTGTGTACTGATCCTGTTCAGCACGGTTACATTCAGTGTATCCTGGTCCTGTTCAGCACAGTTACATTCAGTGTGTCCAGTTCCAGTTCAGCACGGTTGCATTCAGTGTTTACTGGTCCAGTTGAGCACTGTTAAATTCAATGTGTGCTGGTCCAGTTCATCACGGTTTCATTCAGTGTATACTGGTCCTGTTCAGCACAGTTACATTCAGTGTATTCAGGTCCAGTTCATCACGGTTACATTCAGTGTGTACTGGTCCAGTTCAGCACGGTTACATTCAGTGTGTACTGCTCCAGTTCAGCACGGTTACATTCAGCGTGTACTGGTCCAGTTCAGCACGGTTACATTCAGTGTGTACTGGTCCAGTTCAGCACTGTTACATTAAGTGTGTACTGGTCCAGTTCAGCACTGTTACATTCAGTGTGTATTGGTCCAGTTCAGCACTATTACATTCAGTGTGTACTGGTGCAGTTCAGCACTGTTACATTCAGTGTTTACTGGTCCAGTTCAGCACGGTTTCATTCAGCGTGTCCTGGTCCAGTTCAGCATGGTTACATTCAGCTTGTACTGGTCCAGTTCAGCACTGTTACATTCAGTGTGTACTGGTCCAGTTCAGCACCGTTACATTCAGTGTGTACTGGTCCATTTCAGCACTGTTACATTCAGTGTGTACTGGTCCAGTTCAGCACGGTTACATTCTGTGTGTACTGGTCCAGTTGTGCTCTGTTAAATTCAGTGTGTTCTGGTCCTGTTCAGCACTGTTACATTCAGTGTGTACTGGTCCCGTTCAGCACTGTTACATTCAGTGTGTACTGGTCCTGTTCAGCACTTTTACATTCAGTGTGTACTGGTCCTGTTCAGCTCTGTTACTTTCAGTGTGTACTAGTCCAGTTCAGCACGGTTGCATTCAGTGTTTCCTGGTCCAGTTGAGCACTGTTAAATTCAATGTGTGCTGGTCCAGTTCATCACGGTTTCATTCAGTGCATACTGGTCCTGTTCAGCACAGTTACATTCAGTGTATTCAGGTCCAGTTCATCACGGTTACATTCAGTGTGTACTGGTCCAGTTCAGCACGGTTACATTCAGTGTGTACTGGTCCAGTTCAGCACGGTTACATTCAGTGTGTACTGGTCCAGTTCAGCACTGTTACATTCAGTGTGTACTGCTCCAGTTCAGCACGGTTACATTCAGCGTGTACTGGTCCAGTTCAGCACGGTTACATTCAGTGTGTACTGGTCCAGTTCAGCACTGTTACATTAAGTGTGTACTGGTCCAGTTCAGCACTGTTACATTCAGTGTGTATTGGTCCAGTTCAGCACTATTACATTCAGTGTGTACTGGTGCAGTTCAGCACTGTTACATTCAGTGTTTACTGGTCCAGTTCAGCACGGTTACATTCAGTGTGTACTGGTCCAGTTGTGCTCTGTTAAATTCAGTGTGTTCTGGTCCTGTTCAGCACTGTTACATTCAGTGTGTACTGGTCCAGTTCAGCACCGTTACATTCAGTGTGTACTGGTCCATTTCAGCACTGTTACATTCAGTGTGTACTGGTCCAGTTCAGCACGGTTACATTCAGTGTGTACTGGTCCAGTTGTGCTCTGTTAAATTCAGTGTGTTCTGGTCCTGTTCAGCACTGTTACATTCAGTGTGTACTGGTCCAGTTGAGCACTGTTAAATTCAATGTGTGCTGGTCCAGTTCATCACGGTTTCATTCAGTGTATACTGGTCCAGTTCAGCACTGTTACATTCAGTGTATTCAGGTCCAGTTCATCACGGTTACATTCAGTGTGTACTGGTCCAGTTCAGCACGGTTACATTCAGTGTGTACTGGTCCTGTTCAGCACTGTTACATTCAGTGTGTACTGCTCCAGTTCAGCACGGTTACATTCAGCGTGTACTGGTCCAGTTCAGCACGGTTACATTCAGTGTGTACTGGTCCAGTTGAGCACTGTTACATTAAGTGTGTACTGGTCCAGTTCAGCACTGTTACATTCAGTGTGTATTGGTCCAGTTCAGCACTATTACATTCAGTGTGTACTGGTGCAGTTCAGCACTGTTACATTCAGTGTTTACTGGTCCAGTTCAGCACGGTTACATTCAGCGTGTACTGGTCCAGTTGTGCTCTGTTAAATTCAGTGTGTTCTGGTCCTGTTCAGCACTGTTACATTCAGTGTGTACTGGTCCAGTTCAGCACCGTTACATTCAGTGTGTACTGGTCCATTTCAGCACTGTTACATTCAGTGTGTACTGGTCCAGTTCAGCACGGTTACATTCAGTGTGTACTGGTCCAGTTGTGCTCTGTTAAATTCAGTGTGTTCTGGTCCTGTTCAGCACTGTTACATTCAGTGTGTACTGGTCCAGTTCAGCACTGTTACATTCAGTGTGTACTGGTCCTGTTCAGCACTGTTACATTCAGTGTGTACTGGTCCAGTTCAGCACGGTTACATTCTGTGTGTACTGGTCCAGTTGTGCTCTGTTAAATTCAGTGTGTTCTGGTCCTGTTCAGCACTGTTACATTCAGTGTGTACTGGTCCCGTTCAGCACTGTTACATTCAGTGTGTACTGGTCCTGTTCAGCACTTTTACATTCAGTGTGTACTGGTCCTGTTCAGCACTGTTACTTTCAGTGTGTACTAGTCCAGTTCAGCACGGTTGCATTCAGTGTTTCCTGGTCCAGTTGAGCACTGTTAAATTCAATGTGTGCTGGTCCAGTTCATCACGGTTTCATTCAGTGCATACTGGTCCTGTTCAGCACAGTTACATTCAGTGTATTCAGGTCCAGTTCATCACGGTTACATTCAGTGTGTACTGGTCCAGTTCAGCACGGTTACATTCAGTGTGTACTGGTCCAGTTCAGCACGGTTACATTCAGTGTGTACTGGTCCAGTTCAGCACTGTTACATTCAGTGTGTACTGCTCCAGTTCAGCACGGTTACATTCAGCGTGTACTGGTCCAGTTCAGCACGGTTACATTCAGTGTGTACTGGTCCAGTTCAGCACTGTTACATTAAGTGTGTACTGGTCCAGTTCAGCACTGTTACATTCAGTGTGTATTGGTCCAGTTCAGCACTTTTACATTCAGTGTGTACTGGTGCAGTTCAGCACTGTTACATTCAGTGTTTACTGGTCCAGTTCAGCACGGTTACATTCAGTGTGTACTGGTCCAGTTGTGCTCTGTTAAATTCAGTGTGTTCTGGTCCTGTTCAGCACTGTTACATTCAGTGTGTACTGGTCCAGTTCAGCACGGTTACATTCAGTGTGTACTGGTCCATTTCAGCACTGTTACATTCAGTGTGTACTGGTCCAGTTCAGCACGGTTACATTCAGTGTGTACTGGTCCAGTTGTGCTCTGTTAAATTCAGTGTGTTCTGGTCCTGTTCAGCACTGTTACATTCAGTGTGTACTGGTCCAGTTGAGCACTGTTAAATTCAATGTGTGCTGGTCCAGTTCATCACGGTTTCATTCATTGTATACTGGTCCAGTTCAGCACTGTTACATTCAGTGTATTCAGGTCCAGTTCATCACGGTTACATTCAGTGTGTACTGGTCCAGTTCAGCACGGTTACATTCAGTGTGTACTGGTCCTGTTCAGCACTGTTACATTCAGTGTGTACTGCTCCAGTTCAGCACGGTTACATTCAGCGTGTACTGGTCCAGTTCAGCACGGTTACATTCAGTGTGTACTGGTCCAGTTGAGCACTGTTACATTAAGTGTGTACTGGTCCAGTTCAGCACTGTTACATTCAGTGTGTATTGGTCCAGTTCAGCACTATTACATTCAGTGTGTACTGGTGCAGTTCAGCACTGTTACATTCAGTGTTTACTGGTCCAGTTCAGCACGGTTACATTCAGCGTGTACTGGTCCAGTTGTGCTCTGTTAAATTCAGTGTGTTCTGGTCCTGTTCAGCACTGTTACATTCAGTGTGTACTGGTCCAGTTCAGCACCGTTACATTCAGTGTGTACTGGTCCATTTCAGCACTGTTACATTCAGTGTGTACTGGTCCAGTTCAGCACGGTTACATTCAGTGTGTACTGGTCCAGTTGTGCTCTGTTAAATTCAGTGTGTTCTGGTCCTGTTCAGCACTGTTACATTCAGTGTGTACTGGTCCAGTTCAGCACTGTTACATTCAGTGTGTACTGGTCCTGTTCAGCACTGTTACATTCAGTGTGTACTGGTCCTGTTCAGCACTGTTACTTTCAGTGTGTACTAGTCCAGTTCAGCACGGTTGCATTCAGTGTTTACTGGTCCAGTTGAGCACTGTTAAATTCAGTGTGTGCTGGTCCAGTTCATCACGGTTTCATTCAGTGTGTACTGGTCCAGTTGAGCACTGTTACATTCAGTGTGTACTGATCCTGTTCAGCACGGTTACATTCAGTGTATCCTGGTCCTGTTCAGCACAGTTACATTCAGTGTGTCCAGTTCCAGTTCAGCACGGTTGCATTCAGTGTTTACTGGTCCAGTTGAGCACTGTTAAATTCAATGTGTGCTGGTCCAGTTCATCACGGTTTCATTCAGTGTATACTGGTCCTGTTCAGCACAGTTACATTCAGTGTATTCAGGTCCAGTTCATCACGGTTACATTCAGTGTGTACTGGTCCAGTTCAGCACGGTTACATTCAGTGTGTACTGGTCCAGTTCAGCACTGTTACATTCAGTGTGTACTGGTCCAGTTCAGCACTGTTACATTCAGCGTGTACTGGTCCAGTTCAGCACGGTTACATTCAGTGTGTACTGGTCCAGTTCAGCACTGTTACATTAAGTGTGTACTGGTCCAGTTCAGCACTGTTACATTCAGTGTGTATTGGTCCAGTTCAGCACTATTACATTCAGTGTGTACTGGTGCAGTTCAGCACTGTTACATTCAGTGTTTACTGGTCCAGTTCAGCACGGTTTCATTCAGCGTTTCCTGGTCCAATTCAGCATGGTTACATTCAGCTTGTACTGGTCCAGTTCAGCACTGTAACATTCAGTGTGTACTGGTCCAGTTCAGCACCGTTACATTCAGTGTGTACTGGTCCATTTCAGCACTGTTACATTCAGTGTGTACTGGACCAGTTCAGCACAGTTACATTCAGTGTGTACAGTTCCACTTCAGCACGGTTGCATTCAGTGTTTACTGGTCCAGTTGAGCACTGTTAAATTCAATGTGTGCTGGTCCAGTTCATCACGGTTTCATTCAGTGTGTACTGGTCCAGTTCAGCACGGTTACATTCAGCGTGTACTGGTCCAGTTCAGCACGGTTACATTCAGTGTGTACTGGTCCAGTTCAGCACGGTTACATTAAGTGTGTACTGGTCCAGTTCAGCACTGTTACATTCAGTGTGTACTGGTGCAGTTCAGCACTGTTACATTCAGTGCGTACTGCTCCAGTTCAGCACGGTTACGTTCAATGTGTCCTGGTCCAGTTCAGCACGGTTACATTCAGTGTGTACTGGTCCAGTTCAGCACTGTTACATTCAGTGTGTACTGGTCCTGTTCAGCACTGTTACATTCAGTGTGTACTGGTCCTGTTCAGCACTGTTACTTTGAGTGTGTCCTAGTCCAGCTCAACACGGTTGCATTCAGTGTTTACTGGTCCAGTTGAGCACTGTTAAATTCAGTGTGTGCTGGTCCAGTTCATCACGGTTTCATTCAGTGTGTACTGGTCCTGTTCAGCACTGTTACATTCACTGTGTACTGGTCCTGTTCAGCACTGTTACATTCAGTGTCCACTGGTCCAGTTCAGCACTGTTACATTCAGTGTATCCTGGTCCTGTTCAGCACAGTTACATTCAGTGTGTACTGGTCCAGTTGAGCACTGTTACATTCAGTGTGTACAGGACCAGTTACATTCAGTGTGTACAGTTCGAGTTCAGCACAGTTACATTCAGTGTATTCAGGTCCAGTTCATCACGGTTACATTCAGTGTGTACTGGTCCAGTTCATCACTGTTTCATTCAGTGTGTACTGGTCCAGTTCAGCACGGTTATATTCAGTGTATTCAGGTCCAGTTCATCTCGGTTACATTCAGTGTGTACTGGTCCAGTTCAGCACTGTTACATTCAGTGTGTACTGGTCCAGTTCAGCAAGGTTTCATTCAGCGTGTACTGGTCCAGTTCAGCACGGTTACATTCAGTGTGTACTGGTCCAGTTCAGCACTGTTACATTCAGTGTGTACTGGTCCAGTTCAGCACTGTTACATTCAGTGTGTACTGGTCCAGTTCAGCACGGTTACATTCAGTGTGTACTGGTCCAGTTCAGCACGGTTACATTCAGTGTTTACTGGTCTAGTTCAGCACGGTTACATTCATTGTGTACTGGTCCAGTTCAGCACTGTTACATTCAGTGTGTTCTGGTCCTGTTCAGCACGGTTACATTCAGTGTGTCCTGGTCCAGTTCAGCACCGTTACATTCAGTGTGTACTGGTCCAGTTCGGCACGGTTACATTCAGTGTGTACTGGTCCAGTTCAGCACCATTACATTCAGTGTGTCCTGGTCCAGTTCAGCACCGTTACATTCAGTGTGTACTGGTCCAGTTCGGCACGGTTACATTCAGTGTGTACTGTTCCAGTGCAGCACGGTTACATTCAGTGTGGACTGGTCCTGTTGAGCACAGTTACATTCAGTGTGTACTAGTCCAGTTCAGGACTGTTACATTCAGTGTAGACTGGTCAAGTTCAGCACTGTTTCATTCAGTGCGTACTGGTCCACTTGAGCACTGTTACATTCAGTGTGAACTTGTCCAGTTCAGCACTGTTGCATTCAGTGTGCACTGGTCCAGTTCAGCACGGTTTCATTCAGCGTGTACTGGTCCAGTTCAGCACGGTTACATTCAGCGTGTACTGGTCCAGTTCAGCACTCTTACATTCAGTGTGTACTGGTCCAGTTCAGCACTGTTACATTCAGTGTGTACTGGTCCAGTTCTGCACGGTTAGATTCAGTGTGTACTCATCCAGTTCAGCACGGTGACATTCAGTGTTTACTGGTCCAGTTCAGCACGGTTACATTCAGTGTGTACTGGTCCAGTTGTGCTCTGTTAAATTCAGTGTTTTCTGGTCCTGTTCAGCACTGTTACATTCAGTGTGTACTGCTCCAGTTCAGCACGGTTACATTCAGTGTTTACTGGTCCAGTTCAGCACGGTTACATTCAGTGTGTCCTGGTCCAGTTCAGCACCGTTACATTCAGTGTGTACTGGTCCAGTTCGGCACGGCTACATTCAGTGTGTACTGGTCCAGTTCAGCACCATTACATTCAGTGTGTCCTGGTCCAGTTCAGCACCGTTACATTCAGTGTGTACTGGTCCAGTTCGGCACGGTTACATTCAGTGTGTACTGTTCCAGTGCAGCACGGTTTCATTCAGTGCGTACTGGTCCACTTGAGCACTGTTACATTCAGTGTGTACTGGTCCAGTTCAGCACTGTTACATTCAGCGTGTACTGCTCCAGTTGAGCACGGTTACATTCAGTGTATTCAGGTCCAGTTCATCACGGTTACATAAAGTGTGTACTGCTCCAGTTCAGCACTGTTACATTCAGTGTGTACTGGTCCAGTTTGTCACGGTTACATTCAGTGTGAACATGTCCAGTTCAGCACTGTTGCATTCAGTGTGCACTGGTCCAGTTCAGCACGGTTTCATTCAGCGTGTACTGGTCCAGTTCAGCACGGTTACATTTAGTGTGTACTGGTCCAGTTCAGCACTGTTACATTCAGTGTGTACTGGTCCAGTTCTGCACGGTTACATTCAGTGTGTACTGGTCCAGTTCAGCACGGTTACATTCAGTGTTTACTAGTCCAGTTCAGCACGGTTACATTCAGTGTGTACTGGTCCAGTTGTGCTCTGTTAAATTCAGTGTTTTCTGGTCCAGTTCAGCACTGTTACATTCAGTGTGTACTGGTCCAGTTCAGCACGGTTACATTCAGTGTGTACTGGTCCAGTTCAGCACGGTTACATTCAGTGTTTACTGGTCTAGTTCAGCACGGTTACATTCATTGTGTACTGGTCCAGTTCAGCACTGTTACATTCAGTGTGTTCTGGTCCTGTTCAGCACGGTTACATTCAGTGTGTCCTGGTCCAGTTCAGCACCGTTACATTCAGTGTGTACTGGTCCAGTTCGGCACGGTTACATTCAGTGTGTACTGGTCCAGTTCAGCACCATTACATTCAGTGTGTCCTGGTCCAGTTCAGCACCGTTACATTCAGTGTGTACTGGTCCAGTTCGGCACGGTTACATTCAGTGTGTACTGTTCCAGTGCAGCACGGTTACATTCAGTGTGGACTGGTCCTGTTGAGCACAGTTACATTCAGTGTGTACTAGTCCAGTTCAGGACTGTTACATTCAGTGTAGACTGGTCAAGTTCAGCACTGTTTCATTCAGTGCGTACTGGTCCACTTGAGCACTGTTACATTCAGTGTGAACTTGTCCAGTTCAGCACTGTTGCATTCAGTGTGCACTGGTCCAGTTCAGCACGGTTTCATTCAGCGTGTACTGGTCCAGTTCAGCACGGTTACATTCAGCGTGTACTGGTCCAGTTCAGCACTCTTACATTCAGTGTGTACTGGTCCAGTTCAGCACTGTTACATTCAGTGTGTACTGGTCCAGTTCTGCACGGTTAGATTCAGTGTGTACTGATCCAGTTCAGCACGGTGACATTCAGTGTTTACTGGTCCAGTTCAGCACGGTTACATTCAGTGTGTACTGGTCCAGTTGTGCTCTGTTAAATTCAGTGTTTTCTGGTCCTGTTCAGCACTGTTACATTCAGTGTGTACTGCTCCAGTTCAGCACGGTTACATTCAGTGTTTACTGGTCCAGTTCAGCACGGTTACATTCAGTGTGTCCTGGTCCAGTTCAGCACCGTTACATTCAGTGTGTACTGGTCCAGTTCGGCACGGCTACATTCAGTGTGTACTGGTCCAGTTCAGCACCATTACATTCATTGTGTCCTGGTCCAGTTCAGCACCGTTACATTCAGTGTGTACTGGTCCAGTTCGGCACGGTTACATTCAGTGTGTACTGTTCCAGTGCAGCACGGTTTCATTCAGTGCGTACTGGTCCACTTGAGCACTGTTACATTCAGTGTGTACTGGTCCAGTTCAGCACTGTTACATTCAGCGTGTACTGCTCCAGTTCAGCACGGTTACATTCAGTGTATTCAGGTCCAGTTCATCACGGTTACATAAAGTGTGTACTGCTCCAGTTCAGCACTGTTACATTCAGTGTGTACTGGTCCAGTTTGTCACGGTTACATTCAGTGTGAACTTGTCCAGTTCAGCACTGTTGCATTCAGTGTGCACTGGTCCAGTTCAGCACGGTTTCATTCAGCGTGTACTGGTCCAGTTCAGCACGGTTACATTCAGCGTGTACTGGTCCAGTTCAGCACTGTTACATTTAGTGTGTACTGGTCCAGTTCAGCACTGTTACATTCAGTGTGTACTGGTCCAGTTCTGCACGGTTACATTCAGTGTGTACTGGTCCAGTTCAGCACGGTTACATTCAGTGTTTACTAGTCCAGTTCAGCACGGTTACATTCAGTGTGTACTGGTCCAGTTGTGCTCTGTTAAATTCAGTGTTTTCTGGTCCTGTTCAGCACTGTTACATTCAGGGTGTACTGCTCCAGTTCAGCACGGTTACATTCAGTGTTTACTGGTCCAGTTCAGCACGGTTACATTCAGTGTGTAGTGGTCCTGTTCAGCACTGTTACATTCAGTGTTTTCTGGTCCTGTTCAGCACGGTTACATTCAGTGTGTACTGGTCCAGTTCAGCACAGTTACATTCAGTGTGTTCTGGTCCTGTTCAGCACGGTTACATTCAGTGTGTCCTGGTCCAGTTCAGCTCCGTTACATTCAGTGTGTACTGGTACAGTTCGGAACGGTTACATCAGTGTGTACTGGTCCAGTTCAGCACCATTACATTCAGTGTGTCCTGGTCCAGTTCAGCACCGTTACATTCAGTGTGTACTGGTCCAGTTCGGCACGTTTACATTCAGTGTGTACTGGTCCAGTTCAGCACGGTTACATTCAGTGTTTACTAGTCCAGTTCAGGACGGTTACATTCAGTGTAGACTGGTCCAGTTCAGCACTGTTTCATTCAGTGCGTACTGGTCCACTTGAGCACTGTTACATTCAGTGTGTACTGGTCCAGTTCAGCACTGTTACATTCAATGTGTACTGGTCCAGTTCAGCACGGACACATTCAGTGTATTCAGGTCCAGTTCATCACGGTTACATTCAGTGTGTACTGCTCCATTTCAGCACCGTTACATTCAGTGTGTACTGGTTCAGTTTATCACGGTTACATTCAGTGTGAACCTGTCCAGTTCAGCACTGTTGCATTCAGTGTGCACTTGTCCAGTTCAGCACGGTTTCATTCAGCGTGTACTGGTCCAGTTCAGCACGGTTACATTCTGCGTGTACTGGTCCAGTTCAGCACTGTTACATTCAGTGTGTACTGGTCCAGTTCAGCACTGTTACATTCAGTGTGTACTGGTCCAGTTCAGCACCATTATAATCAGTGTGTCCTGGTCCAGTTCAGCACCGTTACATTCAGTGTGTACTGGTCCAGTTCGGCACGGTTACATTCAGTGTATTCAGGTCCAGTTCAGCACTGTTTCATTCAGTTTGTACTGGTCCAGTTCAGTTCGGCTACACTCAGTGTGTACTGGTCCTGTTGAGCACTGTTACATTCAGTGTGTACTAGTCCAGTTGAGCACGGTTACATTCAGTGTAGACCGGTCCAGTTCAGCAACGTTGCATTCAGTGTGTACTGGTCCAGTTCAGCACAGTTATATTCATTGTGTACTGGTCCAGTTCATCACTGTTTCATTCAGTGCGTACTGGTCCACTTGAGCACTGTTACATTCAGTGTGTACTGGTCCAGTTCAGCACCGTTACATTCAGTGTGTACTGGTCCATTTCAGCACTGTTACATTCAGTGTGTACTGGTCCAGTTCAGCACGGTTACATTCAGTGTGTACTGGTCCAGTTGTGCTCTGTTAAATTCAGTGTGTTCTGGTCCTGTTCAGCACTGTTACATTCAGTGTGTACTGGTCCAGTTGAGCACTGTTAAATTCAATGTGTGCTGGTCCAGTTCATCACGGTTTCATTCAGTGTATACTGGTCCTGTTCAGCACAGTTACATTCAGTGTATTCAGGTCCAGTTCATCACGGTTACATTCAGTGTGTACTGGTCTAGTTCAGCACGGTTACATTCAGTGTGTACTGGTCCAGTTCAGCACTGTTACATTCAGTGTGTACTGCTCCAGTTCAGCACGGTTACATTCAGCGTGTACTGCTCCAGTTCAGCACGGTTACATTCAGTGTGTACTGGTCCAGTTGAGCACTGTTACATTAAGTGTGTACTGGTCCAGTTCAGCACTGTTACATTCAGTGTGTACTGGTCCTGTTCAGCACTGTTACATTCAGTGTGTACTGGTCCTGTTCAGCACTGTTACATTCAGTGTCCACTGGTCCAGTTCAGCACTGTTACATTCAGTGTATCCTGGTCCTGTTCAGCACAGTTACATTCAGTGTGTACTGGACCAGTTCAGCACAGTTACATTCAGTGTGTACAGTTCCAGTTCAGCACGGTTGCATTCAGTGTTTACTGGTCCAGTTGAGCACTGTTAAATTCAATGTGTGCTGGTCCAGTTCATCACGGTTTCACTCAGTGTGTACTGGTCCAGTTGAGCACTGTTACATTCAGTGTGTACAGGACCAGTTACATTCAGTGTGTACAGTTCCAGTTCAGCACAGTTACATTCAGTGTATTCAGGTCCAGTTCATCACGGTTACATTCAGTGTGTACTGGTCCAGTTCATCACTGTTTCATTCAGTGTGTACTGGTCCAGTTCAGCACGGTTATATTCAGTGTATTCAGGTCCAGTTCATCTCGGTTACATTCAGTGTGTACTGGTCCAGTTCAGCACTGTTACATTCAGTGTGTACTGGTCCAGTTCAGCAAGGTTTCAGTCAGCGTGTACTGGTCCAGTTCAGCACGGTTACATTCAGTGTGTACTGGTCCAGTTCAGCACTGTTACATTCAGTGTGTACTGGTCCAGTTCAGCACTGTTACATTCAGTGTGTACTGGTCCAGTTCAGCACTGTTACATTCAGTGTGTTCTGGTCCTGTTCAGCACGGTTACATTCAGTGTGTCCTGGTCCAGTTCAGCACCGTTACATTCAGTGTGTACTGGTCCAGTTCGGCACGGTTACATTCAGTGTGTACTGGTCCAGTTCAGCACCATTACATTCAGTGTGTCCTGGTCCAGTTCAGCACCGTTACATTCAGTGTGTACTGGTCCAGTTCGGCACGGTTACATTCAGTGTGTACTGTTCCAGTGCAGCACGGTTACATTCAGTGTGGACTGGTCCTGTTGAGCACAGTTACATTCAGTGTGTACTAGTCCAGTTCAGGACTGTTACATTCAGTGTAGACTGGTCAAGTTCAGCACTGTTTCATTCAGTGCGTACTGGTCCACTTGAGCACTGTTACATTCAGTGTGAACTTGTCCAGTTCAGCACTGTTGCATTCAGTGTGCACTGGTCCAGTTCAGCACGGTTTCATTCAGCGTGTACTGGTCCAGTTCAGCACGGTTACATTCAGCGTGTACTGGTCCAGTTCAGCACTCTTACATTCAGTGTGTACTGGTCCAGTTCAGCACTGTTACATTCAGTGTGTACTGGTCCAGTTCTGCACGGTTAGATTCAGTGTGTACTGATCCAGTTCAGCACGGTGACATTCAGTGTTTACTGGTCCAGTTCAGCACGGTTACATTCAGTGTGTACTGGTCCAGTTGTGCTCTGTTAAATTCAGTGTTTTCTGGTCCTGTTCAGCACTGTTACATTCAGTGTGTACTGCTCCAGTTCAGCACGGTTACATTCAGTGTTTACTGGTCCAGTTCAGCACGGTTACATTCAGTGTGTCCTGGTCCAGTTCAGCACCGTTACATTCAGTGTGTACTGGTCCAGTTCGGCACGGCTACATTCAGTGTGTACTGGTCCAGTTCAGCACCATTACATTCAGTGTGTCCTGGTCCAGTTCAGCACCGTTACATTCAGTGTGTACTGGTCCAGTTCGGCACGGTTACATTCAGTGTGTACTGTTCCAGTGCAGCACGGTTTCATTCAGTGCGTACTGGTCCACTTGAGCACTGTTACATTCAGTGTGTACTGGTCCAGTTCAGCACTGTTACATTCAGTGTGTACTGGTCCAGTTCAGCACGGTTACATTCAGTGTATTCAGGTCCAGTTCATCACGGTTACATTCAGTGTGTACTGCTCCAGTTCAGCACTGTTACATTCAGTGTGTACTGGTCCAGTTTGTCACGGTTACATTCAGTGTGAACTTGTCCAGTTCAGCACTGTTGCATTCAGTGTGCACTGGTCCAGTTCAGCACGGTTTCATTCAGCGTGTACTGGTCCAGTTCAGCACGGTTACATTCAGCGTGTCCTGGTCCAGTTCAGCACTGTTACATTCAGTGTGTACTGGTCCAGTTCAGCACTGTTACATTCAGTGTGTACTGGTCCAGTTCTGCACGGTTACATTCAGTGTGTACTGGTCCAGTTCAGCACGGTTACATTCAGTGTTTACTAGTCCAGTTCAGCACGGTTACATTCAGTGTGTACTGGTCCAGTTGTGCTCTGTTAAATTCAGTGTTTTCTGGTCCTGTTCAGCACTGTTACATTCAGGGTGTACTGCTCCAGTTCAGCACGGTTACATTCAGTGTTTACTGGTCCAGTTCAGCACGGTTACATTCAGTGTGTAGTGGTCCTGTTCAGCACTGTTACATTCAGTGTTTTCTGGTCCTGTTCAGCACGGTTACATTCAGTGTGTACTGGTCCAGTTCAGCACAGTTACATTCAGTGTGTTCTGGTCCTGTTCAGCACGGTTACATTCAGTGTGTCCTGGTCCAGTTCAGCACCGTTACATTCAGTGTGTACTGGTACAGTTCGGAACGGTTACATTCAGTGTGTACTGGTCCAGTTCAGCACCATTACATTCAGTGTGTCCTGGTCCAGTTCAGCACCGTTACATTCAGTGTGTACTGGTCCAGTTCGGCACGGTTACATTCAGTGTGTACTGTTCCAGTGCAGCACGGTTACATTCAGTGTGGACTGGTCCTGTTGAGCACAGTTACATTCAGTGTGTACTAGTCCAGTTCAGGACGGTTACATTCAGTGTGGACTGGTCCAGTTCAGCACTGTTTCATTCAGTGCGTACTGGTCCACTTGAGCACTGTTACATTCAGTGTGTACTGGTCCAGTTCAGCACTGTTACATTCAATGTGTACTGGTCCAGTTCAGCACGGACACATTCAGTGTATTCAGGTCCAGTTCATCACGGTTACATTCAGTGTGTACTGCTCCATTTCAGCACCGTTACATTCAGTGTGTACTGGTTCAGTTTATCACGGTTACATTCAGTGTGAACCTGTCCAGTTCAGCACTGTTGCATTCAGTGTGCACTTGTCCAGTTCAGCACGGTTTCATTCAGCGTCTACTGGTCCAGTTCAGCACGGTTACATTCTGCGTGTACTGGTCCAGTTCAGCACTGTTACATTCAGTGTGTACTGGTCCAGTTCAGCACTGTTACATTCAGTGTGTACTGGTCCAGTTCAGCACCATTATATTCAGTGTGTCCTGGTCCAGTTCTGCACCGTTACATTCAGTGTGTACTGGTCCAGTTCGGCACGGTTACATTCAGTGTATTCAGGTCCAGTTCAGCACTGTTTCATTCAGTTTGTACTGGTCCAGTTCAGTTCGGCTACACTCAGTGTGTACTGGTCCTGTTGAGCACTGTTACATTCAGTGTGTACTAGTCCAGTTGAGCACGGTTACATTCAGTGTAGACCGGTCCAGTTCAGCAACGTTGCATTCAGTGTGTACTGGTCCAGTTCAGCACAGTTATATTCATTGTGTACTGGTCCAGTTCATCACTGTTTCATTCAGTGCGTACTGGTCCACTTGAGCACTGTTACATTCAGTGTGTACTGGTCCAGTTCAGCACTGTTACATTTAGTGTGTACTGGTCCAGTTCAGCACGGTTACATTCAGTGTATTCAGGTCCAGTTCATCACGGTTACATTCAGTGTGTACTTCTCCAGTTCAGCACTGTTACATTCAGTGTGTACTGGTCCAGTTTATCACGGTTACATTCAGTGTGAACTTGTCCAGTTCAGCACTGTTGCATTCAGTGTGCACTGGTCCAGTTCTGCACTGTTACATTCAGTGTGTACTGGTCCAGTTCGGCACGGTTACATTCAGTGTGTACTGGTCCAGTTCAGCACGGTTACATTCAGTGTTTACTGGTCCAGTTCAGCACGGTTACATTCAGTGTGTACTGGTCCAGTTGTGCTCTGTTAAATTCAGTGTGTACTGGTCCAGTTCAGCACGGTTACATTCAGTGTTTACTAGTCCAGTTCAGCACGGTTACATTCAGTGTGTACTGGTCCAGTTGTGCTCTGTTAAATTCAGTGTTTTCTGGTCCTGTTCAGCACTGTTACATTCAGGGTGTACTGCTCCAGTTCAGCACGGTTACATTCAGTGTTTACTGGTCCAGTTCAGCACGGTTACATTCAGTGTGTAGTGGTCCTGTTCAGCACTGTTACATTCAGTGTGTACTGGTCCAGTTGTGCTCTGTTAAATTCAGTGTGTACTGGTCCAGTTCAGCACAGTTACATTCAGTGTGTTCTGGTCCTGTTCAGCACGGTTACATTCAGTGTGTCCTGGTCCAGTTCAGCACCGTTACATTCAGTGTGTACTGGTACAGTTCGGAACGGTTACATTCAGTGTGTACTGGTCCAGTTCAGCACCATTACATTCAGTGTGTCCTGGTCCAGTTCAGCACCGTTACATTCAGTGTGTACTGGTCCAGTTCGGCACGGTTACATTCAGTGTGTACTGTTCCAGTGCAGCACGGTTACATTCAGTGTGGACTGGTCCTGTTGAGCACAGTTACATTCAGTGTGTACTAGTCCAGTTCAGGACGGTTACATTCAGTGTGGACTGGTCCAGTTCAGCACTGTTTCATTCAGTGCGTACTGGTCCACTTGAGCACTGTTACATTCAGTGTGTACTGGTCCAGTTCAGCACTGTTACATTCAATGTGTACTGGTCCAGTTCAGCACGGACACATTCAGTGTATTCAGGTCCAGTTCATCACGGTTACATTCAGTGTGTACTGCTCCATTTCAGCACCGTTACATTCAGTGTGTACTGGTTCAGTTTATCACGGTTACATTCAGTGTGAACCTGTCCAGTTCAGCACTGTTGCATTCAGTGTGCACTTGTCCAGTTCAGCACGGTTTCATTCAGCGTCTACTGGTCCAGTTCAGCACGGTTACATTCTGCGTGTACTGGTCCAGTTCAGCACTGTTACATTCAGTGTGTACTGGTCCAGTTCAGCACTGTTACATTCAGTGTGTACTGGTCCAGTTCAGCACCATTATATTCAGTGTGTCCTGGTCCAGTTCAGCACCGTTCCATTCAGTGTGTACTGGTCCAGTTCGGCACGGTTACATTCAGTGTATTCAGGTCCAGTTCAGCACTGTTTCATTCAGTTTGTACTGGTCCAGTTCAGTTCGGCTACACTCAGTGTGTACTGGTCCTGTTGAGCACTGTTACATTCAACGTGTACTAGTCCAGTTGAGCACGGTTACATTCAGTGTAGACCGGTCCAGTTCAGCAACGTTGCATTCAGTGTGTACTGGTCCAGTTCAGCACAGTTATATTCATTGTGTACTGGTCCAGTTCATCACTGTTTCATTCAGTGCGTACTGGTCCACTTGAGCACTGTTACATTCAGTGTGTACTGGTCCAGTTCAGCACTGTTACATTTAGTGTGTACTGGTCCAGTTCAGCACGGTTACATTCAGTGTATTCAGGTCCAGTTCATCACGGTTACATTCAGTGTGTACTTCTCCAGTTCAGCACTGTTACATTCAGTGTGTACTGGTCCAGTTTATCACGGTTACATTCAGTGTGAACTTGTCCAGTTCAGCACTGTTGCATTCAGTGTGCACTGGTCCAGTTCTGCACGGTTTCATTCAGCGTGTACTGGTCCAGTTCAGCACTGTTACATTCAGTGTGTACTGGTCCAGTTGTGCTCTGTTAAATTCAGTGTGTACTGGTCCTGTTCATCACTGTTACATTCAGTGTGTACTGGTCCAGTTCGGCACGGTTACATTCAGTGTGTACTGGTCCAGTTCAGCACGGTTACATTCAGTGTGTACTGGTCCAGTTCAGCACTGTTACATTCAGTGTGTACTGGTCCAGTTCAGCACGGTTACATTCAGCGTGTACTGGTCCAGTTCAGCACGGTTACATTCAGTGTGTACTGGTCCAGTTCAGCACGGTTACATTAAGTGTGTACTGGTCCAGTTCAGCACTGTTACATTCAGTGTGTACTGGTGCAGTTCAGCACTGTTACATTCAGTGCGTACTGCTCCAGTTCAGCACGGTTACGTTCAATGTGTCCTGGTCCAGTTCAGCAAGGTTACATTCAGTGTGTACTGGTCCAGTTCAGCACTGTTACATTCAGTGTGTACTGGTCCTGTTCAGCACTGTTACATTCAGTGTGTACTGGTCCTGTTCAGCACTGTTACTTTGAGTGTGTACTAGTCCAGCTCAACACGGTTGCATTCAGTGTTTACTGGTCCAGTTGAGCACTGTTAAATTCAGTGTGTGCTGGTCCAGTTCATCACGGTTTCATTCAGCGTGTACTGGTCCTGTTCAGCACTGTTACATTCAGTGTGTACTGGTCCTGTTCAGCACTGTTACATTCAGTGTCCACTGGTCCAGTTCAGCACTGTTACATTCAGTGTATCCTGGTCCTGTTCAGCACAGTTACATTCAGTGTGTACTGGACCAGTTCAGCACAGTTACATTCAGTGTGTACAGTTCCAGTTCAGCACGGTTGCATTCAGTGTTTACTGGTCCAGTTGAGCACTGTTAAATTCAATGTGTGCTGGTCTAGTTCATCACGGTTTCATTCAGTGTGTACTGGTCCAGTTGAGCACTGTTACATTCAGTGTGTACTGGACCAGTTACATTCAGTGTGTACAGTTCCAGTTCAGCACAGTTACATTCAGTGTATTCAGGTCCAGTTCATCACGGTTACATTCAGTGTGTACTGGTCCAGTTCATCACTGTTTCATTCAGTGTGTACTGGTCCAGTTCAGCACTGTTACATTCAGTGTGTACTGGTCCAGTTCAGCAAGGTTTCATTCAGCGTGTACTGGTCCAGTTCAGCACGGTTACATTCAGTGTGTACTGGTGCAGTTCAGCACTGTTACATTCAGTGTGTACTGGTCCAGTTCAGCACTGTTACATTCAGTGCGTACTGCTCCAGTTCAGCACGGTTACGTTCAATGTGTCCTGGTCCAGTTCAGCACGGTTACATTCAGTGTGTACTGGTCCAGTTCAGCACGGTTACATTCAGTGTATTCAGGTCCAGTTCATCTCGGTTACATTCAGTGTGTACTGGTCCAGTTCAGCACTGTTACATTCAGTGTGTACTGGTCCAGTTCAGCACGGTTTCATTCAGCGTGTACTGGTCCAGTTCAGCACGGTTACATTCAGTGTGTACTGGTCCAGTTCAGCACTGTTACATTCAGTGTGTACTGGTCCAGTTCAGCACTGTTACATTCAGTGTGTACTGGTCCAGTTCAGCACGGTTACATTCAGTGTGTACTGGTCCAGTTCAGCACGGTTACATTCAGTGTTTACTGGTCTAGTTCAGCACGGTTACATTCATTGTGTACTGGTCCAGTTCAGCACTGTTACATTCAGTGTGTTCTGGTCCTGTTCAGCACGGTTACATTCAGTGTGTCCTGGTCCAGTTCAGCACCGTTACATTCAGTGTGTACTGGTCCAGTTCGGCACGGTTACATTCAGTGTGTACTGGTCCAGTTCAGCACCATTACATTCAGTGTGTCCTGGTCCAGTTCAGCACCGTTACATTCAGTGTGCACTGGTCCAGTTCGGCACGGTTACATTCAGTGTGTACTGTTCCAGTGCAGCACGGTTACATTCAGTGTGGACTGGTCCTGTTGAGCACAGTTACATTCAGTGTGTACTAGTCCAGTTCAGGACTGTTACATTCAGTGTAGACTGGTCAAGTTCAGCACTGTTTCATTCAGTGCGTACTGGTCCACTTGAGCACTGTTACATTCAGTGTGAACTTGTCCAGTTCAGCACTGTTGCATTCAGTGTGCACTGGTCCAGTTCAGCACGGTTTCATTCAGCGTGTACTGGTCCAGTTCAGCACGGTTACATTCAGCGTGTACTGGTCCAGTTCAGCACTCTTACATTCAGTGTGTACTGGTCCAGTTCAGCACTGTTACATTCAGTGTGTACTGGTCCAGTTCTGCACGGTTAGATTCAGTGTGTACTGATCCAGTTCAGCACGGTGACATTCAGTGTTTACTGGTCCAGTTCAGCACGGTTACATTCAGTGTGTACTGGTCCAGGTGTGCTCTGTTAAATTCAGTGTTTTCTGGTCCTGTTCAGCACTGTTACATTCAGTGTGTACTGCTCCAGTTCAGCACGGTTACATTCAGTGTTTACTGGTCCAGTTCAGCACGGTTACATTCAGTGTGTCCTGGTCCAGTTCAGCACCGTTACATTCAGTGTGAACTGGTCCAGTTCGGCACGGCTACATTCAGTGTGTACTGGTCCAGTTCAGCACCACTACATTCAGTGTGTCCTGGTCCAGTTCAGCACCGTTACATTCAGTGTGTACTGGTCCAGTTCGGCACGGTTACATTCAGTGTGTACTGTTCCAGTGCAGCACGGTTACATTCAGTGTGGACTGGTCCTGTTGAGCACAGTTACATTCAGTGTGTACTAGTCCAGTTCAGGACGGTTACATTCAGTGTAGACTGGTCCAGTTCAGCACTGTTTCATTCAGTGCGTACTGGTCCACTTGAGCACTGTTACATTCAGTGTGTACTGGTCCAGTTCAGCACTGTTACATTCAGCGTGTACTGGTCCAGTTCAGCACGGTTACATTCAGTGTATTCAGGTCCAGTTCATCACGGTTACATTCAGTGTGTACTGCTCCAGTTCAGCACTGTTACATTCAGTGTGTACTGGTCCAGTTCTGCACGGTTACATTCAGTGTGTACTGGTCCAGTTCAGCACGGTTACATTCAGTGTTTACTAGTCCAGTTCAGCACGGTTACATTCAGTGTGTACTGGTCCAGTTGTGCTCTGTTAAATTCAGTGTTTTCTGGTCCTGTTCAGCACTGTTACATTCAGGGTGTACTGCTCCAGTTCAGCACGGTTACATTCAGTGTTTACTGGTCCAGTTCAGCACGGTTACATTCAGTGTGTAGTGGTCTTGTTCAGCACTGTTACATTCAGTGATTTCTGGTCCTGTTCAGCACGGTTACATTCAGTGTGTACTGGTCCAGTTCAGCACAGTTACATTCAGTGTGTTCTGGTCCTGTTCAGCACGGTTACATTCAGTGTGTCCTGGTCCAGTTCAGCACCGTTACATTCAGTGTGTACTGGTACAGTTCGGAACGGTTACATTCAGTGTGTACTGGTCCAGTTCAGCACCATTACATTCAGTGTGTCCTGGTCCAGTTCAGCACCGTTACATTCAGTGTGTACTGGTCCAGTTCGGCACGGTTACATTCAGTGTGTACTGTTCCAGTGCAGCACGGTTACATTCAGTGTGGACTGGTCCTGTTGAGCACAGTTACATTCAGTGTGTACTAGTCCAGTTCAGGACGGTTACATTCAGTGTAGACTGGTCCAGTTCAGCACTGTTTCATTCAGTGCGTACTGGTCCACTTGAGCACTGTTACATTCAGTGTGTACTGGTCCAGTTCAGCACTGTTACATTCAATGTGTACTGGTCCAGTTCAGCACGGATACATTCAGTGTATTCAGGTCCAGTTCATCACGGTTACATTCAGTGTGTACTGCTACATTTCAGCACCGTTACATTCAGTGTGTACTGGTTCAGTTTATCACGGTTACATTCAGTGTGAACCTGTCCAGTTCAGCACTGTTGCATTCAGTGTGCACTTGTCCAGTTCAGCACGGTTTCATTCAGCGTCTACTGGTCCAGTTCAGCACGGTTACATTCAGCGTGTACTGGTCCAGTTCAGCACTGTTACATTCAGTGTGTACTGGTCCAGTTCAGCACTGTTACATTCAGTGTGTACTGGTCCAGTTCAGCACCATTATATTCAGTGTGTCCTGGTCCAGTTCAGCACCGTTACATTCAGTGTGTACTGGTCCAGTTCGGCACGGTTACATTCAGTGTATTCAGGTCCAGTTCAGCACTGTTTCATTCAGTTTGTACTGGTCCAGTTCAGTTCGGCTACACTCAGTGTGTACTGGTCCTGTTGAGCACTGTTACATTCAGTGTGTACTAGTCCAGTTGAGCACGGTTGCATTCAGTGTGTACTGGTCCAGTTCAGCACAGTTATATTCATTGTGTACTGGTCCAGTTCATCACTGTTTCATTCAGTGCGTACTGGTCCACTTGAGCACTGTTACATTCAGTGTGTACTGGTCCAGTTCAGCACTGTTACATTTAGTGTGTACTGGTCCAGTTCAGCACGGTTACATTCAGTGTATTCAGGTCCAGTTCATCACGGTTACATTCAGTGTGTACTTCTCCAGTTCAGCACTGTTACATTCAGTGTGTACTGGTCCAGTTTATCACGGTTACATTCAGTGTGAACTTGTCCAGTTCAGCACTGTTGCATTCAGTGTGCACTGGTCCAGTTCTGCACGGTTTCATTCAGTGTGTCCTGGTCCAGTTCAGCACCGTTACATTCAGTGTGTACTGGTCCAGTTCGGCACGGTTACATTCAGTGTGTACTGGTCCAGTTCAGCACCATTACATTCAGTGTGTCCTGGTCCAGTTCAGCACCGTTACATTCAGTGTGCACTGGTCCAGTTCGGCACGGTTACATTCAGTGTGTACTGTTCCAGTGCAGCACGGTTACATTCAGTGTGGACTGGTCCTGTTGAGCACAGTTACATTCAGTGTGTACTAGTCCAGTTCAGGACTGTTACATTCAGTGTAGACTGGTCAAGTTCAGCACTGTTTCATTCAGTGCGTACTGGTCCACTTGAGCACTGTTACATTCAGTGTGAACTTGTCCAGTTCAGCACTGTTGCATTCAGTGTGCACTGGTCCAGTTCAGCACGGTTTCATTCAGCGTGTACTGGTCCAGTTCAGCACGGTTACATTCAGCGTGTACTGGTCCAGTTCAGCACTCTTACATTCAGTGTGTACTGGTCCAGTTCAGCACTGTTACATTCAGTGTGTACTGGTCCAGTTCTGCACGGTTAGATTCAGTGTGTACTGATCCAGTTCAGCACGGTGACATTCAGTGTTTACTGGTCCAGTTCAGCACGGTTACATTCAGTGTGTACTGGTCCAGGTGTGCTCTGTTAAATTCAGTGTTTTCTGGTCCTGTTCAGCACTGTTACATTCAGTGTGTACTGCTCCAGTTCAGCACGGTTACATTCAGTGTTTACTGGTCCAGTTCAGCACGGTTACATTCAGTGTGTCCTGGTCCAGTTCAGCACCGTTACATTCAGTGTGAACTGGTCCAGTTCGGCACGGCTACATTCAGTGTGTACTGGTCCAGTTCAGCACCACTACATTCAGTGTGTCCTGGTCCAGTTCAGCACCGTTACATTCAGTGTGTACTGGTCCAGTTCGGCACGGTTACATTCAGTGTGTACTGTTCCAGTGCAGCACGGTTACATTCAGTGTGGACTGGTCCTGTTGAGCACAGTTACATTCAGTGTGTACTAGTCCAGTTCAGGACGGTTACATTCAGTGTAGACTGGTCCAGTTCAGCACTGTTTCATTCAGTGCGTACTGGTCCACTTGAGCACTGTTACATTCAGTGTGTACTGGTCCAGTTCAGCACTGTTACATTCAGCGTGTACTGGTCCAGTTCAGCACGGTTACATTCAGTGTATTCAGGTCCAGTTCATCACGGTTACATTCAGTGTGTACTGCTCCAGTTCAGCACTGTTACATTCAGTGTGTACTGGTCCAGTTTGTCACGGTTACATTCAGTGTGAACTTGTCCAGTTCAGCACTGTTGCATTCAGTGTGCACTGGTCCAGTTCAGCACGGTTTCATTCAGCGTGTACTGGTCCAGTTCAGCACGGTTACATTCAGCGTGTACTGGTCCAGTTCAGCACTGTTACATTCAGTGTGTACTGGTCCAGTTCAGCACTGTTACATTCAGTGTGTACTGGTCCAGTTCTGCACGGTTACATTCAGTGTGTACTGGTCCAGTTCAGCACGGTTACATTCAGTGTTTACTAGTCCAGTTCAGCACGGTTACATTCAGTGTGTACTGGTCCAGTTGTGCTCTGTTAAATTCAGTGTTTTCTGGTCCTGTTCAGCACTGTTACATTCAGGGTGTACTGCTCCAGTTCAGCACGGTTACATTCAGTGTTTACTGGTCCAGTTCAGCACGGTTACATTCAGTGTGTAGTGGTCTTGTTCAGCACTGTTACATTCAGTGATTTCTGGTCCTGTTCAGCACGGTTACATTCAGTGTGTACTGGTCCAGTTCAGCACAGTTACATTCAGTGTGTTCTGGTCCTGTTCAGCACGGTTACATTCAGTGTGTCCTGGTCCAGTTCAGCACCGTTACATTCAGTGTGTACTGGTACAGTTCGGAACGGTTACATTCAGTGTGTACTGGTCCAGTTCAGCACCATTACATTCAGTGTGTCCTGGTCCAGTTCAGCACCGTTACATTCAGTGTGTACTGGTCCAGTTCGGCACGGTTACATTCAGTGTGTACTGTTCCAGTGCAGCACGGTTACATTCAGTGTGGACTGGTCCTGTTGAGCACAGTTACATTCAGTGTGTACTAGTCCAGTTCAGGACGGTTACATTCAGTGTAGACTGGTCCAGTTCAGCACTGTTTCATTCAGTGCGTACTGGTCCACTTGAGCACTGTTACATTCAGTGTGTACTGGTCCAGTTCAGCACTGTTACATTCAATGTGTACTGGTCCAGTTCAGCACGGATACATTCAGTGTATTCAGGTCCAGTTCATCACGGTTACATTCAGTGTGTACTGCTACATTTCAGCACCGTTACATTCAGTGTGTACTGGTTCAGTTTATCACGGTTACATTCAGTGTGAACCTGTCCAGTTCAGCACTGTTGCATTCAGTGTGCACTTGTCCAGTTCAGCACGGTTTCATTCAGCGTCTACTGGTCCAGTTCAGCACGGTTACATTCAGCGTGTACTGGTCCAGTTCAGCACTGTTACATTCAGTGTGTACTGGTCCAGTTCAGCACTGTTACATTCAGTGTGTACTGGTCCAGTTCAGCACCATTATATTCAGTGTGTCCTGGTCCAGTTCAGCACCGTTACATTCAGTGTGTACTGGTCCAGTTCGGCACGGTTACATTCAGTGTATTCAGGTCCAGTTCAGCACTGTTTCATTCAGTTTGTACTGGTCCAGTTCAGTTCGGCTACACTCAGTGTGTACTGGTCCTGTTGAGCACTGTTACATTCAGTGTGTACTAGTCCAGTTGAGCACGGTTGCATTCAGTGTGTACTGGTCCAGTTCAGCACAGTTATATTCATTGTGTACTGGTCCAGTTCATCACTGTTTCATTCAGTGCGTACTGGTCCACTTGAGCACTGTTACATTCAGTGTGTACTGGTCCAGTTCAGCACTGTTACATTTAGTGTGTACTGGTCCAGTTCAGCACGGTTACATTCAGTGTATTCAGGTCCAGTTCATCACGGTTACATTCAGTGTGTACTTCTCCAGTTCAGCACTGTTACATTCAGTGTGTACTGGTCCAGTTTATCACGGTTACATTCAGTGTGAACTTGTCCAGTTCAGCACTGTTGCATTCAGTGTGCACTGGTCCAGTTCTGCACGGTTTCATTCAGCGTGTACTGGTCCAGTTCAGCACTGTTACATTCAGTGTGTACTGGTCCAGTTCGGCACGGTTACATTCAGTGTGTACTGGTCCAGTTCAGCACGGTTACATTCAGTGTTTACTGGTCCTGTTCATCACTGTTACATTCAGTGTGTACTGGTCCAGTTCGGCACGGTTACATTCAGTGTTTACTGGTCCAGTTGAGCACTGTTAAATTCAGTGTGTGCTGGTCCAGTTCATCACGGTTTCATTCAGTGTGTACTGGTCCAGTTGAGCACTGTTACATTCAGTGTGTACTGATCCTGTTCAGCACGGTTACATTCAGTGTATCCTGGTCCTGTTCAGCACAGTTACATTCAGTGTGTCCAGTTCCAGTTCAGCACGGTTGCATTCAGTGTTTACTGGTCCAGTTGAGCACTGTTACATTCTTTGTGTACTGGTCCAGTTCAGCACGGTTACATTCAGCGTGTACTGGTCCAGTTCAGCACAGTTACATTCAGTGTATTCAGGTCCAGTTCATCACGGTTACATTCAGTGTGTACTGGTCCAGTTCAGCACTGTTACATTCAGTGTGTACTGGTCCAGTTCATCACGGTTACATTCAGTGTGTACTGGTCCAGTTCAGCACTGTTACATTCAGTGTGTACTGGTCCAGTTCAGCACTGTTACATTCAGTGTGTACTGGTGCAGTTCAGCACTGTTACATTCAGTGTGCACTGCTCCAGTTCAGCACGGTTACGTTCAATGTCTCCTGGTCCAGTTCAGCACGGTTACATTCAGTGTGTACTGGTCCAGTTCAGCACCACTACATTCAGTGTGTCGTGGTCCAGTTCAGCACGGTTACATTCAGTGTGTACTGCTCCAGTTCAGCACGGTTACATTCAGTGTGTACTGGTCCTGTTGAGCACTGTTACATTCAGTGTGTACTGGTCCAGTTCAGCACGGTTACATTCAGTGTTTACTGGTCCAGTTCAGCACGGTTACATTCAGTGTGTACTGGTCAAGTTCAGCACGGTTGCATTCAGTGTTTATTGGTCCAGTTCAGCACTGTTACATTCTTTGTTTACTGGTCCAGTTCATCACTGTTTCATTCAGTGTGTACTGGTCCAGTTCAGCACTGTTACATTCAGTGTGTACTGGTGCAGTTCAGCACCGTTACATTCAGTGCGTACTGGTCCAGTTCAGCACCATTACATTCAGTGTGTCCTGGTCCAGTTCAGCACCGTTACATTCAGTGTGTACTGGTCCAGTTCGGCACGGTTACATTCAGTGTGTACTGGTCCAGTTGTGCACGGTTACATTCAGTGTGTACTGGTCCAGTTCAGCACGGTTACATTCAGTGTTTACTGGTCCAGTTCAGCACGGTTACATTCAGTGTGTACTGGTCCAGTTGTGCTCTGTTAAATTCAGTGTTTTCTGGTCCAGTTCAGCACTGTTACATTCAGTGTGTACTGGTCCTGTTCAGCACTGTTACATTCAGTGTGTTCTGGTCCTGTTCAGCACTGTTACATTCAGTGTGTACTGGTCCAGTTCAGCACTGTTACATTCAGTGTGTACTGGTGCAGTTCAGCACTGTTACATTCAGTGTGTACTGGTCCAGTTCAGCACTGTTACATTCAGCGTGTACTGGTCCTGTTCTGCACTGTTACATTCAGTGTGTACTGGTGCAGTTCAGCACTGTTACATTCAGTGTGTACTGGTCCAGTTCGGCACGGTTACATTCAGTGTGTACTGGTCCAGTTCAGCACTGTTTCATTCTGTTTGTACTGGTCCAGTTCAGTTCGGCTACACTCAGTGTGTACTGTTCCAGTGCAGCACGGTTACATTCAGTGTGGACTGGTCATGTTGAGCACTGTTACATTCAGTGTGCACTAGTTCAGTTCAGCACGGTTACATTCAGTGTAGACTGGTCCAGTTCAGCACTGTTGCATTCAGTGTGTACTGGTCAAGTTCAGCACAGTTATATTCATTGTGTACTGGTCCAGTTCATCACTGTTTCATTCAGTGCGTACTGGTCCACTTGAGCACTATTACAT
The DNA here is from genome assembly GCF_036365525.1 of Heterodontus francisci. NCBI lineage: Eukaryota > Metazoa > Chordata > Chondrichthyes > Heterodontiformes > Heterodontidae > Heterodontus > Heterodontus francisci. The sequence continues at coordinate 31,512,445 of NC_090392.1, read as the reverse complement.
TCAGTGTGTACTGGTCCAGTTCAGCACTGTTACATTCAGTGTGTACTGGTCCAGTTCAGCACAATTACATTCAGTGTGTCCTGTTCCAGTTCAGCACCGTTACATTCAGTGTGTACTGGTCCAGTTCGGCACGGTTACATTCAGTGTGTACTGGTCCAGTTCAGCACTGTTTCATTCAGTTTGTACTGGTCCAGTTCAGATCGGCTACACTCAGTGTGTACTGTTCCAGTGCAGCACGGTTACATTCAGTGTGGACTGGTCCTGTTGAGCACTGTTACATTCACTGTGTACTAGTCCAGTTCAGCACGGTTACATTCAGTGTAGACTGGTCCAGTTCAGCACTGTTGCATTCAGTGTGTACTGGTCCAGTTCAGCACAGTTATATTCATTGTGTACTGGTCCAGTTCATCACTGTTTCATTCAGTGCGTACTGGTGCACTTGAGCACTGGTACATTCAGTGTGTACTGGTCCAGTTCAGCACTGTGACATTCAGTGTGTACTGGTCCAGTTCAGCACGGTTACATTCAGTGTATTCAGGTCCATTCATCACGGTTACATTCAGTGTGTACTGCTCCAGTTCAGCACTGTTACATTCAGTGTGTACTGGTCCAGTTTATCTTGGTTACATTCAGTGTGAACATGTCCAGTTCAGCACTGTTGCATTCAGTGTGCACTGGTCCAGTTCTCCACTGTTTCATTCAGCGTGTACTGGTCCAGTTCAGCACGGTTTCATTCAGCGTGTACTGGTCCAGTTCAGCACTGTTACATTCAGTGTGTACTGGTCCAGTTCAGCACTGTTACATTCAGTGTGTACTGGTCCAGTTCTGCACGGTTACATTCAGTGTGTACTGGTCCAGTTCAGCACGGTTACATTCAGTGTTTACTGGTCCAGTTCAGCACGGTTACATTCAGTGTGTACTGGTCCAGTTGTGCTCTGTTAAATTCAGTGTTTTCTGGTCCTGTTCAGCACTGTTACATTCAGTGTGTACTGGTCCAGTTCAGCACGGTTACATTCAGTGTTTCCTGGTCCAGTTCAGCACGGTTACATTCAGTGTGTACTGGTCCAGTTGTGCTCTGTTAAATTCAGTGTTTTCTGGTCCTGTTCAGCACTGTTACTTTCAGTGTGTACTGGTCCTGTTCAGCACTGTTACATTCAGTGTGGACTGGTCCTGTTCAGCACTGTAACTTTCAGTGTGTACTAGTCCAGTTCAGCACGGTTGCATTCAGTGTTTACTGGTCCAGTTGAGCACTGTTAAATTCAGTGTGTGCTGGTCCAGTTCATCACGGTTTCATTCAGTGTGTACTGGTCCAGTTGAGCACTGTTACATTCAGTGTGTACTGGTCCTGTTCAGCACGGTTACATTCAGTGTATCCTGGTTCAGTTCTGCACTGTTACATTCAGTGTCTACTGGTGCAGTTCAGCACGGTTACATTCAATACTTTCCTGGTCCTGTTCAGCACAGTTACATTCAGTGTGTACTGGACCAGTTCAGCACAGTTACATTCAGTGTGTACAGTTCCAGTTCAGCACGGTTGCATTCAGTGTTTACTCGTCCAGTTGAGCACTGTTAAATTCAATGTGTGCTGGTCCAGTTCATCACGGTTTCATTCAGTGTATACTGGTCCAGTTCAGCACGGTTACATTCAGTGTATCCTGGTCCTGTTCAGCACAGTTACATTCAGTGTGTACTGGACCAGTTCAGCACAGTTACATTCAGTGTTTGCTGGTCCAGTTCAGCACAGTTACATCAAGTGTGTACTGATCCAGTTCAGCACGGTTACCTTCAGTGTGTACAGGTCCAGTTCAGCACGGTTACATTCAGTGTGCACTGGTGCAGTTCAGCACTGTTACATTCAGTGTGTACTGCTCCAGTTCAGCACGGTTATGTTCAGTGTGTCCTGGTCCAGTTCAGCACGGTTACATTCAGTGCGTCGTGGTCCAGTTCAGCACGGTTACATTCAGTGTGCACTGCTCCAGTTCAGCACGGTTACATTCAGTGTGTACTGGTCCTTTTGAGCACTGTTACATTCAGTGTGCACTGGTCCAGTTCAGCACTGTTACATTCAGTGTGTACTGGTCCAGTTCATCACTGTTTCATTCAGTGTGTACTGGTCCAGTTCAGCACTGTTACATTCAGTGTGTACTGGTCCAGTTCAGCACGGTTACATTCAGTGTATTCAGGTCCAGTTCATCACGGTTACATTCAGTGTGTACTGGTCCAGTTCAGCACTGTTACATTCAGTGTGTACTGGTCCAGTTCAGCACTGTTACATTCTGTGTGTACTGGTGCAGTTCAGCACTGTTACATTCAGTGTGTACTGGTGCAGTTCAGCACTGTTACATTCAGTGTGTACTGCTCCAGTTCAGCACGGTTACGTTCAAAGTGTCCTGGTCCAGTTCAGCACGTTTACATTCAGTGTGTACTGGTCCAGTTCAGCACCATTACATTCAGTGTGTCCTGGTCCAGTTCAGCACGGTTACATTAAGTGTGTGCTGGTCCAGTTCAGCACTGTTACATTCAGCGTGTACTGGTCCAGTTCAGCACGGTTACATTCAGTGTGTACTGGTCCAGTTCAGCACGGTTACATTCAGTGTGTACTGGTCCAGTTCAGCACTGTTACATTCAAAGTGTATTGGTCCAGTTCAGCACTGTTACATTCAGTGTGTACTGGTGCAGTTCAGCACTGTTACATTCAGTGTGTACTGCTCCAGTTCAGCACGGTTACTTTCAATGTGTCCTGGTCCAGTTCAGCACGGTTACATTCAGTGTGTACTGGTCCAGTTCAGCACTGTTACATTCAGTGTGTACTGGTCCAGTTCTGCACGGTTACATTCAGTGTGTACTGGTCCAGTTCAGCACGGTTACATTCAGTGTGTACTGGTCCTGTTGAGCACTGTTACATTCAGTGTGTACTGGTCCTGTTCAGCACTGTTACATTCAGTGTGTACTGGTCAAGTTCAGCACGGTTGCATTCAGTGTTTACTGGTCCAGTTCAGCACTGTTACATTCTTTGTGTACTGGTCCAGTTCAGCACGGTTACATTCAGTGTATTCAGGACCAGTTCATCACGGTTACGTTCAGTGTGTACTGATCCAGTTCAGCACTGTTACATTCAGTGTGTACTGGTCCAGTTCAGCACTGTTACATTCAGTGTGTACTGGTGCAGTTCAGCACCATTACATTCAGTGTGTCCTGGTCCAGTTCAGCACGGTTACATTCAGTGTGCACTGCTCCAGTTCAGCACGGTTACTTTCAGTGTGTCCTGGTCCAGTTCAGCACTGTTACATTCAGTGTGTACTGGTCCCATCCCTAACGTTTTCTCCCCCAATCTGCCCTCTTAAACTGTTTAAATTCCCCTGGCTCTTTAAATCAGTTCATTTTAGCCCTATCTAAAAGTTAACAGTTAGTTTAGTGTATGTTACCTGGGCCCACTGCCCTCCCCCAGCCACACCTGCTCTTTGTTTTCTCAATGAAATTGATCCGGATGAAACTGACGAGCACAGCTGCCGATACTTTAATCTCCGATCCTGCTGTCTTCACAGTCCAGAGTGTCTGCAGCCACGGCATGCGGTAAGTCCATTGAGGTGAAGAAGGAGCTGCGGGACCCGAGAGAAGTCCTGTGAAAAGGTGCCCCGAACACCCAAAACATCCACGAACGGCACCCCCGGCCGCAACTTCAAAGCGCCCGCGGGAGATGGCTCGGAGAGCATCTGCAGCGCACTGTCGGCAATGCTGCTTGCCTTTATTTAAACCACTGCAAAAAAAAAACCCTTAGCAAATGTAATCACCTCTAAGTCTGCCAAATGATGCTTCACCTCCCGAAGGACGTGGATGAGCTTTCCGGACGTCGATGGTGGGCACTGAGGAAATGGCTTATTACCTGCACCAGATTCCACCCCCCCTCCCCCCCCTTTACCCCCCTTCCACCCCCCCCCACCCCCGTCCCCTTCCCTGCTCCACCCTCTCAGCTCACCCCCTCACAACCCCGTCCCAGCCCGCCCCCCCCTCGCACCATCTTCACCCCGCACCCCCTTCCCCTGCACCCCCCCTCACCCCCTCCCTCTACCCCTCCCCCTTGCATCCCCTCCTCCCACCGGCACCATCCTACACCTGTGTAGGGGCCCCAACAACCCCACTGCCTTGTGGGCGTCTCGGGAGAGACCAAGGCTAAGGGAGTAAACCCCAACAGAAAATCCGGAGCAGAACCCCGTAGGCGGTCATGTGTCACCTTTGGCATGTTTCCGGCAGTTCCTGCAGCCATACTGGTGCCAAACGTCGTGTCCTGCACTCCTTTGGACCCCACCAGAAAGGCCGAGAGGGGGGTTTTGACGACTGGGCAACTCTTAACCTCCATAAATTTGCCCAGGCATGCGCCATGGAGAGGTCACTCCATAGTTGCCTCACAGCGACTAAAACAACACGGAAGGCAGCAGTTACGGGTTATAAGTCCAGATAAATTGGCGTAGAAACTGGGCGCCACGGGTTGCCTTTGTCGGTGGGAGAGGTCATTGCACCTCACTGGACAGCTACCGCCCGCCTCAAACCGGGCAGCCCCCGGTCAATAAGGTTCTGTCCCGCCACAGTCTGCCTGCTTCAATGGGTGCTTGGAGCTCAGGGTCATTGCCCGAAAGGTGGACTGATACACCGCACCAAACAACATGAAAAAAGGAAAGAAGGTACCAGCCCTTCGCTTTGCAAGCTGGAACGTCAGAACTATGTGTCCTGGCCTGTCGGAAGACCTTACACAAATCAACGATTCTCGGAAGACCGCCATCATTAACAACGAGCTCAGTAGACTCAATGTAGACATTGCAGCACTTCAGGAGACTCGCCTCCCCGCGAGTGGCTCTCTAGCAGAGCAAGACTACACCTTCTTCTGGCAGGGCAGGGATCCTGAAGAACCAAGACAGCATGGAGTGGGCTTCGCCATCAGAAACTCCTTGCTCAGCATGATAGAGCCTCCCTCAAATGGCTCGGAACGCATACTGTCCATCCGACTGCTCACCACCTCTGGTCCAGTACACCTACTCAGCATCTATGCTCCAACACTCTGCTCCGCACCTGAAGCTAAAGACCAGTTCTATGAACAACTCCATAACATCATTAGCAGCATCCCCAACACCGAACACCTATTCCTGCTGGGGGACTTTAATGCCAGGGTTGGGGCCGACCATGACTCATGGCCCTCCTGCCTTGGGCGCTATGGCGTTGGAAGGATGAATGAGAACGGGCAGAGACTGCTTGAGTTGTGTACCTATCATAACCTCTGCATCACCAACTCATTCTTTCACACTAAACCCTGTCACCAGGTTTCATGGAGGCACCCAAGATCACATCGTTGGCACCAGCTAGACCTCATTGTCACAAGGCGAGCCGCCTTAAACAGTGTTCAAATCACACGCAGCTTCCACAGTGCGGACTGCGACACCGACCACTCCCTGGTGTGCAGCAAGGTTAGACTCAGACCAAAGAAGTTGCATCATTCCAAGCAGAAGGGCCACCCGCGCATCAACACGAGCAGAATTTCTCACCCACAGCTGTTACAAAAATTTCTAAATTCACTTGTAACAGCCCTTCAAAACACTCCCACAGGGGATGCTGAGACCAAGTGGGCCCACATCAGAGACGCCATCTATGAGTCAGCTTTGACCACCTACGGCAAAAGTGCGAAGAGAAATGCAGACTGGTTTCAATCTCATAATGAAGAGCTGGAACCTGTCATAGCCGCTAAGCGCATTGCACTGTTGAACTACAAGAAAGCCCCCAGCGATTTAACATCCGCAGCACTTAAAGCAGCCAGAAGTACTGCACAAAGAACAGCTAGGCGTTGCGCAAACGACTACTGGCAACACCTATGCAGTCATATTCAGCTGGCCTCAGACACCGGAAACATCAGAGGAATGTATGATGGCATGAAGAGAGCTCTTGGGCCAACCATCAAGAAGATCGCCCCCCTCAAATCTAAATCGGGGGACATAATCACTGACCAACGCAAACAGATGGACCGCTGGGTTGAGCACTACCTAGAACTGTACTCCAGGGAGAATGCTGTCACTGAGACTGCCCTCAATGCAGCCCAGCCTCTACCAGTCATGGATGAGCTGGACATACAGCCAACCAAATCCGAACTCAGTGATGCCATTGATTCCCTAGCCAGCGGAAAAGCCCCTGGGAAGGACAGCATTACCCCTGAAATAATCAAGAGTGCCAAGCCTGCTATACTCTCAGCACTACATGAACTGCTATGCCTGTGCTGGGACGAGGGAGCAGTACCCCAGGACATGCGCGATGCCAACATCATCACCCTCTATAAAAACAAAGGTGACCGCGGTGACTGCAACAACTACCGTGGAATCTCCCTGCTCAGCATAGTGGGGAAAGTCTTTGCTCGAGTCGCTCTGAGCAGGCTCCAGAAGCTGGCCGAGCGCTTCTACCCTGAGGCACAGTGTGGCTTTCGTGCAGAGAGATCGACTATTGACATGCTGTTCTCCCTTCGTCAGATACAGGAGAAATGCCGTGAACAACAGATGCCCCTCTACATTGCTTTCATTGATCTCACCAAAGCCTTTGACCTCGTCAGCAGACGTGGTCTCTTCAGACTACTAGAAAAGATCGGATGTCCACCAAAGCTACTAAGTATCATCACCTCATTCCATGACAATATGAAAGGCACAATTCAACATGGTGGCTCCTCATCAGAGCCCTTTCCTATCCTGAGTGGTGTGAAACAGGGCTGTGTTCTCACACCCACACTTTTTGGGATTTTCTTCTCCCTGCTGCTTTCACATGCGTTCAAATCCTCTGAAGAAGGAATTTTCCTCCACACAAGATCAGGGGGCAGGTTGTTCAACCTTGCCCGTCGAAGAGCGAAGTCCAAAGTACGGAAAGTCCTCATCAGAGAACTCCTCTTTGCTGACGATGCTGCTTTAACATCTCACACTGAAGAATGCCTGCAGAGTCTCATCGACAGGTTTGCGTCTGCCTGCAATGAATTTGGCCTAACCATCAGCCTCAAGAAAACGAACATCATGGGGCAGGATGTCAGAAATGCTCCATCCATCAATATTGGCGACCACGCTCTGGAAGTGGTTCAAGAGTTCACCTACCTAGGCTCAACTATCACCAGTAACCTGTCTCTAGATGCAGAAATCAACAAGCGCATGGGTAAGGCTTCCACTGCTATGTCCAGACTGGCCAAGAGAGTGTGGGAAAATGGCGCACTGACACGGAACACAAAAGTCCGAGTGTATCAGGCCTGTGTCCTCAGTACCTTGCTCTACGGCAGCGAGGCCTGGACAACGTATGCCAGCCAAGAGCGACGTCTCAATTCATTCCATCTTCGCTGCCTTCGGAGAATACTTGGCATCAGGTGGCAGGACTATATCTCCAACACAGAAGTCCTTGAAGCGGCCAACACCCCCAGCTTATACACACTACTGAGTCAGCGGCGCTTGAGATGGCTTGGCCATGTGAGCCGCATGGAAGATGGCAGGATCCCCAAAGACACATTGTACAGCGAGCTCGCCACTGGTATCAGACCCACCGGCCGTCCATGTCTCCGTTATAAAGACGTCTGCAAACGCGACATGAAATCGTGTGACATTGATCACAAGTCGTGGGAGTCAGTTGCCAGCATTCGCCAGAGCTGGCGGGCAGCCATAAAGACAGGGCTAAATTGTGGCGAGTCGAAGAGACTTAGTAGTTGGCAGGAAAAAAGACAGAGGCGCAAGGGGAGAGCCAACTGTGCAACAGCCCCAACAAACAAATTTCTCTGCAGCACCTGTGGAAGAGCCTGTCACTCCAGAATTGGCCTTTATAGCCACTCCAGGCGCTGCTTCACAAACCACTGACCACCTCCAGGCGCGTATCCATTGTCTCTCGAGATAAGGAGGCCCAAAAGAAAAAGAAAAGAAAGTACTGGTCCAGTTCAGCAACATTACATTCAGTGTGTACTGGTCCAGTTCATTACAGTTTCATTCAGTGTGTACTGGTCCAGTTCAGCACGGTTACATTCAGTGTATTCAGGTCCAGTTCATCATGGTTACATTCAGTGTGTACTGGTCCAGTTCAGCACGGTTGCATTCAGTGTGTACTGGTGCAGTTCAGCACTGTTACATTCAGTGTGCACTGGTCCAGTTCAGCACTGTTACATTCAGTGTGTACTGGTCCAGTTCAGCACTGTTACATTCAGTGTGTACTGGTCCTGTTCAGCACTGTTACATTCAGTGTGTTCTGGTCCTGTTCAGCACTGTTACATTCAGTGTGTACTGGTCCAGTTCAGCACTGTTACATTCAGTGTGTACTGGTGCAGTTCAGCACTGTTACATTCAGTGTGTACTGGTCCAGTTCAGCACTGTTACATTCAGCGTGTACTGGTCCTGTTCTGCACTGTTACATTCAGTGTGTACTGGTGCAGTTCAGCACTGTTACATTCAGTGTGTACTGGTCCAGTTCAGCACTGTTACATTCAGTGTGTTCTGGTCCTGTTCAGCACTGTTACTTTCAGTGTGTACTATTCCAGTTCAGCATGGTTGCATTCAGTGTTTACTGGTCCAGTTGAGCACTGTTAAATTCAGTGTGTGCTGGTCCAGTTCATCACGGTTTCATTCAGTGTGTACTGGTCCAGTTCAGCACGGTTACATTCAGTGTTTACTGGTCCTGTTCAGCACTGTTACATTCAGTGTGTTCTGGTCCAGTTCAGCACGGTTACATTCAGTGTATCCTGGTCCTGTTCAGCACAGTTACATTCAGTGTGTACTGGACCAGTTCAGCACAGTTACATTCAGTGTGCACAGTTCCAGTTCAGCACGGTTGCATTCAGTGTTTACTGGTCCAGTTGAGCACTGTTAAATTCAGTGTGTGCTGGACCAGTTCAGCACAGTTACATTCAGTGTCTGCTGGTCCAGTTGAGCACTGTTACATTCAGTGTGTACTGGTGCAGTTCAGCACAGTTACATTCAGTGTGTACAGTTCCAGTTCAGCACAGTTACATTCAGTGTGTACTGATCCAGTTCAGCACGGTTACCTTCAGTGTGTACAGGTCCAGTTCAGCACTGTTACATTCAGTGTATTCAGGTCCAGTTCATCACGGTTACATTCAGTGTGTACTGGTCCAGTTCAGCACTGTTACATTCAGTGTGTACTGGTCCAGTTTATCACGGTTACATTCAGTGTGCACTGGTCCAGTTCACACACTGTTACATTCAGTGTGTACTGGTCCAGTTCAGCACTGTTACATTCAGTGTGTACAGGTCCAGTTTATCACGGTTACATTCAGTGTGAACTTGTCCAGTTCAGCACTGTTGCATTCAGTGTGCACTGGTCCAGTTCAGCACGGTTTCATTCAGCGTGTACTGGTCCAGTTCAGCACGGTTACATTCAGCGTGTACTGGTCCAGTTCAGCACTGTTACATTCAGTGTGTACTGGTCCAGTTCAGCACTGTTGCATTCAGTGTGTACTGGTCCAGTTCAGCACTGTTACATTCAGTGTGTACTGGTCCAGTTCAGCACGGTTACATTCAGTGTGTACTGGTCCAGTTCAGCACGGTTACATTCAGTGTTTACTGGTCCAGTTCAGCACGGTTACATTCAGTGTGTACTGGTCCAGTTGTGCTCTGTAAATTCAGTGTGTACTGGTCCTGTTCATCACTGTTACATTCAGTGTGTACTGGTCCAGTTCAGCACTGTTACATTCAGCGTGTACTGGTCCTGTTCAGCACTGTTACATTCAGTGTGTACTGGTGCAGTTCAGCACTGTTACATTCAGTGTGTACTGGTCCAGTTCAGCACTGTTACATTCAGTGTGTTCTGGTCCTGTTCAGCACTGTTACTTTCAGTGTGTACTATTCCAGTTCAGCACGGTTGCATTCAGTGTTTACTGGTCCAGTTGAGCACTGTTAAATTCAGTGTGTTCTGGTCCTGTTCAGCACTGTTACTTTCAGTGTGTACTATTCCAGTTCAGCACGGTTGCATTCAGTGTTTACTGGTCCAGTTGAGCACTGTTAAATTCAGTGTGTACTGGTCCAGTTCAGCACGGTTACATTCAGTGTTTACTGGTCCTGTTCAGCACTGTTACATTCAGTGTGTTCTGGTCCTGTTCAGCACTGTTACTTTCAGTGTGTACTATTCCAGTTCAGCACGGTTGCATTCAGTGTTTACTGGTCCAGTTGAGCACTGTTAAATTCAGTGTGTACTGGTCCAGTTCAGCACGGTTACATTCAGTGTTTACTGGTCCTGTTCAGCACTGTTACATTCAGTGTGTTCTGGTCCAGTTCAGCACGGTTACATTCAGTGTATCCTGGTCCTGTTCAGCACAGTTACATTCAGTGTGTACTGGACCAGTTCAGCACAGTTACATTCAGTGTGCACAGTTCCAGTTCAGCACGGTTGCATTCAGTGTTTACTGGTCCAGTTGAGCACTGTTAAATTCAGTGTGTACTGGACCAGTTCAGCACAGTTACATTCAGTGTCTGCTGTTCCAGTTGAGCACTGTTACATTCAGTGTGTACTGGTGCAGTTCAGCACAGTTACATTCAGTGTGTACAGTTCCAGTGCAGCACAGTTACATTCAGTGTGTACTGATCCAGTTCATCACGGTTACATTCAGTGTGTACTGGTCCAGTTCAGCACTGTTACATTCAGTGTGTACTGGTCCAGTTTATCACGGTTACATTCAGTGTGTACTGGTCCAGTTCACACACTGTTACATTCAGTGTGTACTGGTCCAGTTCAGCACTGTTACATTCAGTGTGTACTGGTCCAGTTTATCACGGTTACATTCAGTGTGTACTGGTCCAGTTCACACACTGTTACATTCAGTGTGTACTGGTCCAGTTCAGCACTGTTACATTCAGTGTGTACTGGTCCAGTTTATCACGGTTACATTCAGTGTGAACTTGTCCAGTTCAGCACTGTTGCATTCAGTGTGCACTGGTCCAGTTCAGCACGGTTTCATTCAGCGTGTACTGGTCCAGTTCAGCACGGTTACATTCAGCGTGTACTGGTCCAGTTCAGCACTGTTACATTCAGTGTGTACTGGTCCAGTTCAGCACTGTTACATTCAGTGTGTACTGGTCCAGTTCAGCACTGTTACATTCAGTGTGTACTGGTCCAGTTCAGCACGGTTACATTTAGTGTGTACTGGTCCAGTTCAGCACGGTTAAATTCAGTGTTTACTGGTCCAGTTCAGCACGGTTACATTCAGTGTGTACTGGTCCAGTTGTGCTCTGTTAAATTCAGTGTGTACTGGTCCTGTTCATCACTGTTACATTCAGTGTGTACTGGTCCAGTTCAGCACAGTTACATTCAGTGTGTACAGTTCCAGTGCAGCACAGTTACATTCAGTGTGTACTGATCCAGTTCAGCACGGTTACCTTCAGTGTGTACAGGTCCAGTTCAGCACTGTTACATTCAGTGTGTACTGGTCCAGTTCAGCACGGTTACATTCAGTGTCTGCTGGTCCAGTTGAGCACTGTTACATTCAGTGTGTACTGGTGCAGTTCAGCACAGTTACATTCAGTGTGTACAGTTCCAGTGCAGCACAGTTACATTCAGTGTGTACTGATCCAGTTCAGCACGGTTACCTTCAGTGTGTACAGGTCCAGTTCAGCACTGTTACATTCAGTGTATTCAGGTCCAGTTCATCACGGTTACATTCAGTGTGTACTGGTCCAGTTCAGCACTGTTACATTCAGTGTGTACTGGTCCAGTTTATCACGGTTACATTCAGTGTGTACTGGTCCAGTTCACACACTGTTACATTCAGTGTGTACTCGTCCAGTTCAGCACTGTTACATTCAGTGTGTACTGGTCCAGTTTATCACGGTTACATTCAGTGTGAACTTGTCCAGTTCAGCACTGTTGCATTCAGTGTGCACTGGTCCAGTTCAGCACGGTTTCATTCAGCGTGTACTGGTCCAGTTCAGCACGGTTACATTCAGCGTGTACTGGTCCAGTTCAGCACTGTTACATTCAGTGTGTACTGGTCCAGTTCAGCACTGTTACATTCAGTGTGTACTGGTCCAGTTCAGCACTGTTACATTCAGTGTGTACTGGTCCAGTTCAGCACGGTTACATTCAGTGTGTACTGGTCCAGTTCAGCACGGTTACATTCAGTGTTTACTGGTCCAGTTCAGCACGGTTACATTCAGTGTGTACTGGTGCAGTTGTGCTCTGTTAAATTCAGTGTGTACTGGTCCTGTTCATCACTGTTACATTCAGTGTGTACTGGTCCAGTTCAGCACTGTTACATTCAGTGTGTACTGGTCCAGTTCAGCACTGTTACATTCAGTGTGTACTGGTCCAGTTCAGCACTGTTACATTCAGTGTGTACTGGTCCAGTTCAGCACTGTTACATTCAGTGTGTACTGGTCCAGTTCAGCACTGTTACATTCTGTGTGTACTGGTCCAGTTGAGCACTGTTAAATTCAGTGTGTGCTGGTCCAGTTCAGCACAGTTACATTCAGTGTGTACAGTTCCAGTTGAGCACGGTTGCATTCAGTGTTTACTGGTCCAGTTGAGCACTGTTACATTCAGTGTGTACTGGTCCAGTTGAGCACTGTTACATCAAGTGTGTACTGATCCAGTTCAGCACAGTTACCTTCAGTGTGTACAGGTCCAGTTCAGCACTGTTACATTCAGTGTGTACTGGTCTAGTTCCGCTCCGTTACATTCAGTGTGTACTGGTCCAGTTCAGCACTGTTTCCTTCAGTGTGTTCAGGTCCAGTTCAGCACGGTTACATTCAGTGTGTACTGGTCCAGTTGAGCACTTTTACATTCAGTGTGCTGGTCCAGTTCATCACAATTTCTTTCAGTGTGTACTGGTCCAGTTGAGCACTGTTGCATTCAGTGTGTCCCAGAATAACCCACAAGAAACCAGCTTTCTTTAATAAACAACAAAATTATCAGATTATTACAAAACGAGTCTTAACCAGGAATGAAGTAAATCATAAACAGACAGATTGAAATATTAAAGTTCCCTTTTTACCTTTGTCCCTCACACTCACACACACACATTTTCACCGGTTAACCTGAAAAATAAAGGGATTTTTGTTTTTCGAGCTCTATTACGGACAAAAAAAAAACCCTTGGGCTGAATTCTTGCTCATTCTTGGAAAAACATTTCCAGAGACTGTTTTTCAAAGTCAAGTGGCCTTTACATGAACCTCTTTGAAAACCCCGAAGTTTAACATTTAGTCAATCTTTCGAAAATGAATCCTCAAACAATATATTGAACAAAACACAGAGGCACCATCGGAACACTTCGAAAAAGAACTGTATGAAAACATGGAGTGAATTTTTAAAGGTAACTTTGTAGACACTGATCTAAAACTAATTGCGATTGTACTCTGATTAAGTCAATTAACCAATTATATAATCAATGGCAATCAATAATATGAACCTGTTTTTCCCCAAGGAATTTTTCCTTTAGTTTTGATGCTGGTCAGGGTCGGCCATACACAGTTGTTGTTTTGTCTAAACTACTATTTTCATGAAAATAATGGTAGTTTCCCACTGTTTCAACAGAGGTCAGTTCTTACGGTATTTGATGAACCTTGAACTACAAATTAGGGCAATGGATAACCTTGCTAATGGGTGGTCCACAACAGTGTGATATCAGAAGATGGAGTTTAATTAATGGACAGTAAAACCTAATTGATGGCAGGTGAGAGACACCATCCAAGGATGTGTTAGCAGACTGGGCAGCCTCATAGTGCCTGGGAGAAGAAAGTCCGATAGAGGCCTTGGAAAGCTGGAATGGAGCCAGAAATTGGACTTAAAGGGGCACAGAACCCAAAGTTCAGTGCTGCAGCTGGAGTGGACTCTTCAACTACTGAAGACTATGGAGGAAGGGATGTCGATGGAGTGTTTGACCGGAGAGTCCACCCCCCCGTGCAAGGTTCTCCAGACTTGGTGGTGTATGCAGCAAGGGGAATGGTGCCATTTTAGTGAGCGGCCGTGAACAGATTAATTTGGAGTTATAGCAATGTGCTAAAAAAAAAAATTGTCTTTCTTTTCCTTCTTTTCCTTTAATAAAGTTATCTTTTTTTCCTTTTTTATCATTAATTGTTTAATAATTACTTAATGATTACTGACTTAAATTACTGTTTTTACATGTTAATTGATGTTTAGTTACTCATTCTTGTTACATCTAGAGTACGGCTCTGAACCTAAGTGAGACACCACAGGGGACTCTCACGTCCGACAAATGGAATGGGAGAAATGGCATGGGAGGTCAATGCCTGGTGTCTGAACCTGGGGACCTGCAGCAGTGTCACAAGAAGTGCAATAACCTCATGTGGGTGGTCAAAGTCATCTTCACATGATATCTCTGTCCACACACCAGCAACCTGTCATGATTTTGAATGCACCACAACTCCATCACTCTCCCAGCAGCACTTCCTGGCACTCAGGATTTACGCCTGACATCCAAACACTCCACCTCACACTCACACACCTACCAATGCTTCCAGCCACACACACACCTCTCTCTGCCTCCACATACCTCCAGACATTCTGTCCTGACAGGAACATCACCCATACAGAGTGCTGCAGACATTCTGCCCTCTCCCCTGCAGGGCAAGAGCACAAACAATAGAAGGGAGCAGAGCAGAACAGGCGGGGCACAAAGATCTCCTGAGCCCTACGGAGCGATGGCTACGAATCATGGGGCCAGCATCTCCAGAGTCCATGTCATCCGGCATCACTGGGAACATTGAGGAGAACAGTATGTTCCTGCCATGTGCCTCTCCTCTACACCCAGCTCACCATCATCCTGCTATCTGACATGATGTGTAAACTGCAGATGGTGTGACCATAGACATCTTGTTTGCCACCTGACTCCCCTTCCTTCACCCCAAACATCCCCTTCTGATTTCCTGCTTTCAGACACCCAGGAATTACAGTCTGCCCAAACACAGCCTCCCAAGGAGGAGGAGAGGCAGGGAGAGAGAGAGAGGGGGAGAGAGGAATAAAACAGCACAGCTCTAATGAACCATTGAAGATGCCCCGTCATTTGATCTAACACTGGTAGACACCAGCTCAGATACTGGCACTGCCTAGAGATGGGATCATCACGTACTGAGTCACTGGTTATCAGTGGGCAGCAGCCAGGCCATGGGTATTGTGTGATTCATTTGCCAGCTTCCCAGCAGGCGAGGTCACAGAAGATTGAACTGCAAAGGAGCTCGATCGGGCCACATACAGGAGAGTGTTTATTACAATACACACTGAGATGCTGGGTACATTGGCTGGTCTGCCAGACAGCTTCCTGTCACTGTCAAGAAATCCAGCTCCAAACTGATGGAGGACATGGTGCAGAGCTTCCCCTCTCTGCTGCTTTCTGTTCTGTTGAGTGAACAATTCCAATTACAAAGACACCCACAGTGTGATAAAACAAAATTAATCTAACAAAGCGATGCCTTTTTAAAGGGACAGAAACAATAAACACCCAAACTATAAAAAAGAAGTTGTCAAATTGGATGAGAATATTATCTTCACTATCGACTGTACAGTCCAGTCTGGTTCGTCTTTCACCTTCCTGGCAGTCATGTGATACAATGATAATGGAGATGTTGATGAATCACAGCAATCAATCTCCATCAATTAGTTTACAACAGACAGAGACAAGAGGTGAGGAAAATCCCACTGGTGTAGAGTTTTAGGAATCAGGGATGTTAACGAGGTCGAGCAGCATCACTTTGCTGGGATATGATGCACCACCAGCTGATTCCTGTGTGGTCCGCCCGGCATTCCGTTAGTAAAAGATCACAAACGTGTCGGAAGGCTGTGAATCGATGCTGTCCTGTCATGCTGCAGACCCAGAGGTATTATCACTACTGGCCCCACACCAGGAGCAGCCTTTGTTTGGTCATGTTATCAAATCAACTGCTCTCTCTTTGAGGATGCAGCAGAATTCTCTGTAAATGTAAGAACTCACCACAACCCTTCCAAAAATAATCCAGAGTACATCCAGTACTTGGCAATGGCAGAAGCTCTGTAAAAATTACCTTACCTGCATTTTAGGTTCCTGGTCCTGTAAGGATCTCAAGTGCAGTGTCCATTTTGCATCTCTGAGCGTTGTTTATAGGGTGATGTATTAATATATTAAATGGACCTGACTGGTCCAAATTTGGAATCCTGGGTCACATCAGCAGGTTGGGCTGTGTGAGGTCAAGAGAGTGTCGAGTCACCGCCTTGCGGCACACGCAGGGAATGCCTCTGCATGTCATCTTTTTTCCGACCAAGGCAGGAGTAATGCACTGTTAATTCAGTCCCACTACTCCACAGGTCACAGCATATTAGTAAAGCTTCCCATCTACCATAAATTAGCCAAATTAAACACTTCATTTATGCCGCAGAATAAAGCACACCAAACCAGGTTTCTTTAAGCAGCAACAAAATTAACTATTTATGAATAAACTAAATCTAAATAATATTGAGATAAATCTATATATATGACAAGATTTATAACTTCTTATTCTTCTCAACCCTCATGCATACACATATTCATTCAAAAACCGGTAAACTGGGGAACAAGGCCTTTTGGTGTTCCATTGTTTGTTCGAATAACATAGTTGTTGGTTATGGTCTCTTAGGATATTTCCAATTGTTGTGGTGTATATGGATTTCAGTAAGGCGTTTGATAAGGTTCCCCACGGCAGGCTATTGCAGAAAATACGACAGTATGGGATTGAAGGTGATTTAGTGCTTTGGATCAGAAATTGGCTCGCTGAAAGAAGACAGAGGGTGGTGGTTGATGGCAAATGTTCATCCTGGAGTTTAGTTACTAGTGGTGTACCACAAGGGCCACTGCTGTTTGTCATTTTTATAAATGACCTGGATGAGGGTGTAGAAGGATGGGTTAGTAAATTTGCGGATGACACGAAGGTCGGTGGAGTTGTGGATAGTGCTGAAGGATGTTGTAGGTTACAGAGGGACATAGATAGGCTGCAGAGCTGGGCTGAGAGATGGCAAATGGAGTTTAATGCGGAAAAGTGTGACGTGATTCACTTTGGAAGGAGTAACAGGAATGCAGAGTACTGGGCTAATGGGAAGATTCTTGGTAGTGTAGATGAGCAGAGAGATCTTGGTGTCCAGGTACATAAATCCCTGAAAATTGCCACCCAGATTAATAGGGCTGTTAAGAAGGCATATGGTGTGTTAGCTTTTATTAGTAGGGGGATCGAGTTTCGGAGCCACGAGGTCATGTTGCAGCTGCACAAAACTCTGGTGCGGCCGCACCTGGAGTATTGCGTGCAGTTCTGGTCACCGCATTATAGGAAGGATGTGGAAGCTTTGGAAAGGGTGCAGAGGAGATTTACTAGGATCTTGCCTGGTATGGAGCGAAGGTCTTACGAGGAAAGGCTGAGGGACTTGAGGTTGTTTTCGTTGGAGAGAAGGAGGAGGAGAGGTGACTTAATAGAGACATATAAGATAATCAGAGGGTTAGATAGGGTGGATAGTGAGAGTGTTTTTCCTCGGATGGTGATGGCAAACACGAGGGGACATAGCTTTAAGTTGAGGGGTGATAGATATAGGACAGATGTCAGAGGTAGTTTATTTACTCAGAAGAGTAGTAGGGGCGTGGAACGCCCTGCCTGCAACAGTAGTTGACTCGCCAACTTTAAGGGCACTTAAGTGGTCATTGGATAGACATATGGATGAAAATGGAATAGTGTAGGTCAGATGGTTTCACAGGTCAGTGCAACATCGAGGGCCGAAGGGCCTGTACTGCGCTGTAATGTTCTATGTTCTATGTTTAGGTGTCCCAGAGTCGAATAGTCGCTTGCCACTCGAAGTCTCTCCAGGCGAGTTTGATGAACAGTCTGTGACGGATAGGCAATCAAGGCAATTTGTCGGCAGCAGGCGTCACACCGATCTTTCAGCAGAAGGTGTAGCAACAGGTCTACTTAAATTTTTAAAGTGACAGTCTAGCAATAGTAGCTTTCTTGAGATTTCAGGATCTCCCCAAAACACAAGTGATTGAAATCACTCTTGAGGCAGAGATTTTCCAGAGACTGGAGGCAATAGGAATTTGCTACCTTTAACAATGCAGGCTTCCTCTCAGCAAAGCAGTCTTTCTCCACAAAGAGCAGCAACTCCTCTTTTTCTAGGTCTTTTCCTCTCCAGGGGTCTTTTCTCTCTCTCCAGGCAGGACTCAGCCACAACTCAAATGCAGGATTCCTTCTTTTTACAAGAGTGACAAGCCTTCCTTTCAGGGAGAGGTTCTTTTTCTGGTCTGCAAACACAGGTTCCAGCCAATTTGTTCTGCCTCCAGCCTGCCCTGCACTGGTCTTTCACAAAGCCAAAATTAAACGGAAACTCTCCAAGTCATGTGACCTGTATTTTCCCTTTGCTGAGTTGCCTGGAAACAAGTTACCTTGCAGTCTGTGCCCCACCCAGTTCAGCATTCAATGTTCTCAGAGAAGAATCCTTTTCCCTCAGTCTTTCAAAGCACAGAACGTCAAGTTTTCTTTTTAAAAACAAAGCACTTGTAACACATGTTACTGACCGAATGCTGAGTGGTCTTCACAGGAAACAGCCAGTGGTGTATCATCTTCCAGCCAAGCTATGATTGGTCAACAACTCCATTGTCATTGAATCATGTGACTGTCAGGATAGTCGAAGGCAAACTTGACTGGAGTGTACAGTCACTAGCGAAGATAATATTCCCATTCAGTTTAATAAGATTCTTTTTTATGGCTTGGGTGTTAATTGTTTGAACCCCTTTAAAATGGGGACACTTCTGTTAGATTGATTTTATTTTGTTTTATGACACTGGGATGCTGTTCTAATTGGCCAATTAATAGAGTAGAAGGTGACGATCTGGTGTTCTGTCTTTTTTCTCCAGCAATTCCTCTGTTCCGATGTTTGTGGGAACAGGAGTGTGGATGGAGGGCGGTGCCCAGTGAGCGGTGAACAATGCATGGGGACGAGATTCTTATTTCAGAGCGTATCCTGCCCTCAAGATCCAAACTACACCCTGGAGGAATATTGTGATCCCTTCAGTAAACAGTTAAACTTAGTATCCACTCAGGGGTTGGATTTGCTGTCTCCAGGGTCCTCAGAGCTGGTGGGACTGCACCAGACCTGAGCCAGCGTGAGGAAGAGAACTGGAACTTAATTGAGAATTTGTCACAACACTGAATTGTGTTCCTTTACTGATTTGACCGGGATGAGACAGAGACTCTCCACAGTAAACTGGGTAGATCTGTTAATGGGTCAAACGACTGAAGAACAGTGGAGAATATTTAAAGAAACATTTAACGAAATACAGAGTGAGTATATACCCCTGAGAAGAAAAAGCTCCACTTCAGAGAAAAAACAGCCATGGACAACTAAAGAGATTAGGGATAGCAGAAAACAAAAAGAAATGGCTTACAAAAATGCAAAAAGCAGCACAGATCCGGCCGAATGGGATCGATACAAAGACCAGCAAACTGTCACAAAGCAGCTTATAAGAGCTACTAAAAGAGATTCTGAAAGGAAACTTGCAAGGGACATCAAAATCAATAAGAAGAATTTTTTTAGTTACATAAAGGAAAAACGGGTGGTCAAGAGCAATGTTGGCCCACTAAAAGCTGAAACTGTCATTTTAGTTTAGATATACAGCCCTGAAACAGGCCCTTCGGCCCACCAAGTCTGTGCCGACCATCAACCACCCATTTATACTAATCCCATATTCCTACCACATCCCCACCTGTCCCTATATTTCCCTACCACCTACCTATACTAGGGGCAATTTATAATGTCCAATTAACCTATCAACCTGCAAGTCTTTGGCATGTGGGAGGAAACCGGAGCACCCGGAGGAAATCCACGCAGACACAGGGAGAACTTGCAAACTCCACACAAGCAGTACCCAGAATTGAACCCGGTTCGCTGGAGCTGTGAGGCTGCGGTGCTAACCACTGCGCCACTGTGCCACCCCAAATAATTGATAATAAATTGATAATGGGGAAATGGCAGACATGTTGAACAATTACTTTACCTCAGTATTTACAGTTGAAAAGGAGGATAACTTGCCGGAAGTCCCGAAAAAATTAATAGCCAATAGGAGACAGGGACTTAATACAATTAACGTAAGTAAATCATCAGTAACAAGGAAATTAATGGAACTAAAGAGTGAGAAATCCCCAGGACCTGACGGTTTCCATCCGAGGGTGTTAAAGGAAGTAGGGGAGCACATTGTAGATGCCCGAACTTTAGTCTTTCAGAGCTCCCTAGATTCAGGAGTGGTCCCTCTGGATTGGAAAGTTGCACATGTCACTCCACTTTTTAAGAAGGGTGAAAGGGGGAACCAAGGAAATTCCAGACCAGTTAGCCTGACATCTGTGGTGGGCAAGTTACTGGAGTCTATAATCAAGGATAGGGTGACTGAACACCTCGAAAAATTTCAGTTAATCAGGGCTTGGGAATCCCAGCATGGATTCATGATGGGAAGGTCATGCCTGACAAATCTCACTGAATATTTTGAAGAGGTGACTAAGGTAGTGGACAGGGGAGTGTCCATGGGTGTTATTTATATGGACTTCCAGAAGGCATTTGATAAAGTCCCACATAAGAGACTGTTAACTAAGGTAGAAGCCCATGGAGTTGAGGGCAAATTATTGACATGGTTAGGAAGTTGGTTGAGTGGTAGGCAACAGAGAGTGGGGATAATGGGCAAGTACTCCGATTGGCAGGATGTAACTAGTGGTGTCCCACAGGGATCTGTGTTGGGGCCTCAATTATTCACATTATTCATTAACGACTTGGATGATGGCATAGTAAGTCATATATCCAAATTTACTGATGATACAAAGTTAGGTGGCATTGTAGACAGTCTAGGTGATAGCATAAAATTGCAAAGAGATATTGACAGACTAGGTGAGTGGGCAAAACTGTGGCAGATGGATTTCAATGCGGGCAAGTGTGAGGTTATCCATTTTGGACCAAAAAAGAATAGAGCAGGGTACTTTCTAAATGGGAAGAGGTTAAGTACAGTGGATGTCCAAAGAGACTAGGGCATTCAGGTGCATAGATCTTTAAAATGCCACGAGCAAGTGCAGAAAATAATCAAAAAGGCTAATGGAATGCAAGCCTTTATATCCAGAGGACTGGAGTATAAAGACACAGAGGTGCTGCAGCTGTACAAAACCCTGGTTAGACCCCACTTGGAGTACTGTGAGCAGTTCTGGGCACCACACCTTAGGAAGTAAATATTGGCCTTGGAGGGAGTGCAACGTAGGTTTACAAGAATGATACCTGGACTACAGGGTTAAGTTACGAGGAGAGATTACACAAATTAGGCCTGTTTTCGCTAGAATTTATAAGGTTAAGGGGTGATCTGATTGAAGTCTTAAAGATATTAAAGACAGGCTAGATAAAGATAAACTATTTCCTCTGGTTAGAGATTCTAAAACTAGGGGACATAGTCTAAAAATTAGGAGCAGACCGTGCAGGAGAGATGTTAGGAAGCACTTCTTCACGCAAAGGGTGGCAGAGGTGTGGAACTCTCTCCCACAAACAGCAGTTGAAGCAAGAACAGTTGTTAATTTTAAATCTGAGATCGATTTTTGTTAAGCAAAGATATTAAGGGATATGGGCCAAAGGCAGGTATATCGAGTTAGGCCGCGTATCAGCCATGATCTCATTGAATGGTGGGACAAGCTCGAGGGGCTGAATGGCCTACTCCTGTTCCTATGTTCCTATGTTCCTTACACTTATCCACTGTGTGATTTTAAAATATATATATCAGGAAGTGAAGGCTGTGTGTGTCATGGACAAGAAGAGAAATGGATGGAATATAATGTGCAATTCACATTGGATTTTATTATTCATCATTTAAATAATTTAACAATGAGACTCTTTGGATATTTCACCCCTTTCTTTAACTCGACTCTGAATTGACTTTGAGTTCCTGCATAAATAAATGGGTTGATGCAAGAACTCAAAAGCTGAAGCATATATCCGCCTTCCTCCAGAATAAAATTTGATTTGTTGAAATTGGAACCAGAGAAATAACTAAGCTTCGCAATTCGGACGTAGAGAAAAGTTATAACATGTAGCAAATATAATAGGATGAAACTACCCGAGATGGCGAAGAGTAAAACAATGGAGTTTCTCCGTTTTTCCATCTCTCGGTCACTCTGATTCTCTCCATTACTGTGAGCCCGGAGTCTCCTGCGTGCTCTACTGGCTGCTAGAATGTGTCTGACAGTCAAAGCATTGAGCAGTAAAATCAGAATGAATGGGAGGCAAGGATTTAAAATGCGGTGAATCCAGTCATATGCAATCCATGCAGCTGATGTGTAAAATATTAACTTTAGGCTGCAGAGCCAGGGTATATTGCTAATTATATACACAGGTTCATATATAAAATACCAGAAGATATTTTTTAGACAGCTCAGTATACAGACTGTTCCTATAACCCACACCATTGTTTTCTCAGTGCAATATTTTATTTTCAGCTTCTGGCAACAAATGGCCATAAATCGATCAAATGTGAAAGCGACTGTTAACCAGACAGAACTGTCTATGGCTGCAAAATATAGGACAACACGGAGACTACATAATGGTGTAATAGACAGGAAACTGACTGGGAAATAAATACCAGCCATCCGGTTTAATATCACTGCAATGATCATGACCAGGAGATCCGTCACTGCCATGGACACCAGGTAGTAAGTGATACATCTGGAGAGACCACATCTTCCTCGGGACAGGATCACAATCACTGCCAGGTTAGCTGTAACAGAGAGAGAGATAGAAAGAGACAGAGAGAGGAGAGAAAAAGAGGAAGAGTGGATGTGAGAGACATAAATAATACAAAAAAACACATTAAATGTGGAAAGTAACAAGAAAGTAAGGAAAAAAGCTTGCATTTAAAATGGATTATATTCCACAGAGGACCATAAACACCCTCATCCAATGAATTGTTGTAAAACTATTCACAGTTGGAAAATTCAGTCAACTTGCTCAAAAAGATTCTCAAACAGAGAGGAGTGAGCAGACAATTTTCTGACTTTGCGGAGAGGATACAGCGATAACTCCAGCGCTTCTCCTGATATCACCAGGGATCTTCAGTATCAATTTGAAACATCGGAACTGGCAGATGATAAGGTCTCTTTCAGGGAAAGGTCCTTCCTACAATGCAGCGCTTCCTCAGTACTGCACTGTGCTTTCACTGTAAAAAATCAACTTAGTCAACTTAGGGCAGACTGTGGCATAGTGATAAAGGCAATGAACAGGCTAATACCCTCAGGACATGCTTTCACATCCTACTATGGCAGCTGGTGGAATTTAAATTCAATTAACAAAGATCTGGAATTGAAAGCTAGTCTCAGTAATGGTGCCATGAAGCCATCGCTAATTGCTGTAAAAGCCCATCTGGTTCACTAATGTCCTTCAGTGAAGAAAATCCAGTGCCCTTACCTGATCTGGCCTATTTGTGACTCCAGACCCACAGCAATGTGGTTGACACTTATCTGTCCTCCAAAATGGCCTAGCACGTCATTCAGTTGTGAAGGGCAATTAGGGATGGGCAACAAATGTTGCCCATGCCAGTGATGCCCACATCTCATGAAAGAACAAAGAAAAGTCCAATTGTAAATATTGAAATTAAAAGCTTGTGCCTCCGATGCAAGAGATACCATGGTTATGCAGCCTAATACAATGTGGAGAACAGATTGAAGACAGAACAGATGGGACGTTGCAGGTGCAAGGAGCAGAAGGGAATTTTCGACTCAGCAGCAGTCACTGTAGAATCATCAGCAGCAGCTAATGTGGAAGAGGAGAGCCAGGCTGAACCAATGAGTGTTACAGACTGAGAGCAGAAACACTGGACTCTGAGCTTGGGGCAAATACAGATCATCCATAAAACGGCCACTGTTACATTCTTGTATTTCTGTCAACAACTCAATGCCGTAAAATGTCCATTCAATAAATACATTCATTAAATTCAGTTGGGAATTATTAAATGGTTCAAACTCTTAATCAATGAATCATTTGTGGGAATTAATCTGTCGCAGTCAATGTCGATAACACAGTAGAACTACATTTACACTGTGATAACAAGAGCAATAATTCATCCACTGTAACAGTGTCAATCACACAATAGATCTACATTTACACAATGATAACAGTGTGATAATTTACCCATGATAACAGTGCCAATAACATAATAGAACATATTTACATCTTGAGATGGCAGCAGTAAATGGGAGGAAATTGTATAATTATAGGGATGAAATGGTACCAGCCAAGGGAAGATGGTATACAGTTAGAGGAGAAATTGAAATATAATTGTAACATGAAAAAACTATGTTGGTAAACCATTACTGCTGAAACATTGTTAGCAAAAGGGAAGAAATTATATTGCTAAAATAGAGAATTAATACCATTAAAGTAGAGAAAAGCAAACTTTAGCTGGGGAGAGTTTATACCAGTTAAAAAAGGGAGATATTGTCCCATTAAAAGGGTGAAATTATACTGTTAAAGGGGAGAAATTATTGTAGTCAATGGGAGAAATGATTCTGTTAAAGTGGAGAAAGTGTGTTATTGAATGGTAGAAATAATATTGTCAGGTGGAGAAGCCACTTGTAAATGGGAGCCGTGATACAGCAAACAAACGAACACAAGAAATAGGAGCAGGAGTAGACCACATGGCCCATTGAGCCAGCCCCACCATTCAACGCGACCATGCCCTACCTTTAGCTTCAACTCCACCTTCCTGCCGGCTCCCCATATCCCTTGAATCCCTGAGAGACCAAAAAAACTGTCTATCTCAGCCTTCAATGATGGAGCATCCACAACCCCCGGGGGTAGAGAATTTCAAAGATTTACAACACTTTGAGTGAAGAGATTTCTCCCCATCTCAGATCTAAATGATCGGCCCCTTACGCCGAGACTGTGTCCCCGTGTTCTAGATTCCTCAGCCAGGGGAAACAACCTCTCGGTGGTTCCCCAGTGTCCAGCTGGTCAAGACCCTTCATAATCTTGTATGTTTCAATGAGATCACCAATCATTCTTCTAAAGTCGAGTATTTAGGCCCAATTTACTCAGCCTGTGACAACTCTCGCATTCCAGGGACCAATCTAATGAACCTTTGTTGAACCACCTCCAAGGTAGATACTTCCTTAAATATGGAAACTAAAACTGCACACAGTATTCCAGATGTGGTCTCACCAAAGCACTGGTCAGCTGCAGCAAGACTTGTTTATTGCTGTACTCTAATCCCCTTGCAATAAAGGTCAAAATGCCACTTGTCTTCCTAATACCCTGTTGCACCTGCATGTTAACTTTGTGCATTCTTTGTATGAGTACACCCAAGTCTCTCTGAGCATCACTTACAAATGTCATGCCTTTTAAAAAAATATTCTGCTTTTCTATTCCTACGACCAAAGTGAATAACCTCACATTTCCATACATTATACTCCATCTATCATCTTGATGCTCACTCATTTAACCTGTCTATATCTCTTTGCAGCCTCTTTCTGTCCTCACAGCTTACATTACCACTGAGCTTTGTGTGGTCAGCAATGATTCTGTAACTAATAAACTGCAATATTTTACCTGGAAGCCCAATAGCTGCAAGGACAGGATAGTAGATGGCAAACACCAGATCTTTTGCTGATACATGCATTTCTCTCAGGAGCTCTGAGCACGTTCTGCACTCCATTGAAAAATTGTCACATTTATAACTGATGTCAGGCTCCAGGGAGATTATTAGATTGTTATCTTTTACATTAATTACACTAATTGAAACAAACATTAATGAAGCTGATGTCAGGCTCATGTTTATGTTTTGATGGAATGGAATGATTCAAGGAATCTCACATGACTCTCAAGTGAAATACCCAGTTGTTGCAGAATGATCCCAGTTACATTTCTTCATAAACAAAAATGAAAAGCTATATAGTCAGTAAAATGTGAAAGTGAGCATTGTGCATGAGGAATTATCAGGTTTAACCCTCACAATGTTGAGTTAAGTGGTCTCAGCGTAAGGTATAACTGACTCGAGTTATACTGGTCCTAAAGGACAACACAGCCAAGTTCTCGCCTGTGTTTTTAAATCAGTGTGATCATGGGTCACATGGAGTGTGGTTACAAATCTGAGATTGTACACTCACTTTAACACAGCAGTCTGTGTATATCGTATGGAAAGGTCCAGTTCTGTACATGTTGTTGCATTCAGTGTGGACAGTACTGTTCAGTGCACTTAAACTCAGTTTAAACTGGTTCGGTTCAGCATAGTTAAATTATAGATTATGGGGAGGTGGTGGCGTCGTGGTAATGTCACTGGACTTGTCATCCAGAGGCCCAGCCTAATGCTCTGGGGACATGGGTTTGAATCCCACCACAGCAGATGGTGAAATTTGAATTCAATTAATAAGTTTGGAATTAAAAGGCTAGACTAATGGTGACCATGAAATCATTATTGATTGTTGTAAAAACCTATCTAGTTCACCAATGCCCTTTAGGGAATGAAATCTGTTGTCCTTCCCTGGTCTGGCCTACTTGTGACTCCAGACCCACAGCAACTCTTGACTCTTACATGCCCTCTGAAATGTCCTAGCAAGCCACTCAATTGTACAAAGGGCAATTAGGGATGAGCAATAAATGCTGGCCAAGCCAGCGACACCCACATCCCTTGAATAAATAAAAGAAAAATTCTCTGTGTTCAGGTTCAGATCAGCGCAGTAATGTTCACGATGGACAGGTTCATTCCAGCAAGCTTGCATACAGCCTGGAACATGTTCACTTCAGCATGGTTAAATTTAGTGTGGACAGGACCAATTCAGTACTGTTATCTCCTAGAAGGACAGATCCAGGTCCAGGTTAGGTAAAACCCAGGTTATATTCAGTGCGGAAAGTTCCAGTTCAGCTCAGTTAATTTCAATGTGAACAGATCCAGTTTACTAAGGTTAAAGTCAGTGTGGACTTGTTCAGACAATAACTGAAGAAATCTTCCCAAAAACCAATGCGTGTTTACACCTAATGGGGGAATTACAGATGTGACTTTTGTGCTGAGCTAGAGCCAGGAGTTTTGTAGAGAACAAAACATGGGCCTGTACCTGACTTTTGCAGATCTCACCAAGGCATTTGATAGAGTCATCTGGGACGGATTTTGGAAGGTACTATCCAGATTGAGGTACCCTTCAAGGTTCTTCATCATTCTCCATCCACTGCATGAAGGCCAGAAAATTCAGGTCAACTAGAATGGAGCCCCCTCAGACAGCTTCCCTATATCCAATGGTGTTAAGCAAGGTTTTGTTCTGGCACTGACCCTTTTCTCTATTTTCTTCAGTAAGATGCTTCAAGAAGCAAAGGCAGGCTTGACAGAGGGC
The DNA here is from genome assembly GCF_036365525.1 of Heterodontus francisci. Lineage (NCBI taxonomy): Eukaryota > Metazoa > Chordata > Chondrichthyes > Heterodontiformes > Heterodontidae > Heterodontus > Heterodontus francisci. Next base: position 31,485,113 of record NC_090392.1, on the reverse strand, counting down.
ACCTAGACCTGTTTCTGAACGGATGGCAGTCTCTTCACCCTGCGGCGATTACTGGTACTTAGCAAAACTTCAGAAGAGCTTATTTTATAGCTTCTGTTTGCTGATGATTGCACCTTTCTGGCACACACAGAGGAGGTAATGCAGCTCATTGTAAAATGTTTCTCTGAGGAAGGAAGTGCCTTTGGCCTTACTATTAGCCTAAGGAAAACAGACGTGCTGTACCAACCACGACCCTGAGGAAATTACAATCATCATAGATCAGCATTGACAGCAGCAACCTCAATACAGGAGAACAGTTTACCTATCTAGGTAGCATTACCTTAGATGATGCCACTGTCAACAAGGACATAGACAATCAACTGTCCAAAGCCAACAGCTCCTTTGGCCCCTCTTGAAGTTTATCAGGTGAAACCATTCACTACACATCTCTACCACAATTCAAGTATACAGAGCGGTTGTCATCACCACCCTCTTGTATGGGTCAGAATCACGGGTTCTGTATAGAAAACCAATGTGACTGCTGGAGAGTTTCCATCAACACTGTCTTTGATTTATCGTGAACATCAACTGGCAGAATTGCATCACAAATAATGAAGTCCTCAACAGAGCCAATCTGCCCAACATTGATCACATTCCCTTACAATGCCAATTATGCTGGCAAGGCATTTGTCACACATGGAAGATTCTAGAATGCCAAAAGCAGTACTTTATGGTAAACTATGTGCCACTAAGCGAGCTCGAGATGCACCTCACAAACACTTAAAAGACCAGCTGAAAAGAAAGCTCTCTCTGGCTGACATTGAACATTGTCGGAGCAAGAGGCCGCCGACAGAGGCAACTGGTGCACAACAGTCAGGAAAACATCCTATAACTTTGAAAGAAACAGATGCGAGGCTGCTGAGGAAAGGTGCAGACAACAGAGGGAGCCTGCTTGTACCACAGTTCCTCCAAGCCAGGAGGTCTTGTACCCAACTGCTCAAGACTTGCAGATCAAGAATTGGTCTCTTCAGTCACCAACGATCATGTCAACTACCAGAGACAAGCCATCCCATAATCTTAGCCTGCAAAGAATCTGCCATTATCATCAGAGTGCTGGACAGAGAGGATGCCCGAGAGGGGCCAAGGACTGAATCTATTTGATTGGAGCTAAGAAACAGCAGGTACTGTTACATTGCTGGTTATATTCTATAGGCCAGCAACTCCTGCGAAAGATACAGAGGAACAAATTTACAAGGAAATTAGAGACAGGTGCAATTATAGAGTAGTTAAAATGGAGACTTTACTTATCCTAATGTAGACTGGAATTGTAATAGTGTAAAAGCCAGGGAGGGGCAAAAGTTTCTCGAGTGTGTTCAGGAGAATTTTCTACATCAGTATGTGTCCAGTCTAATGAGGAAGGAGGTATTGTTGGATTTGGTTATGGGGCATGAAATTGGCCAAGTGAATAAAATGTCAGTAGGGGATCACTTAGGGATCAGTGTTCTGAGTATAAGATTTAGGTTGACTCTGAAAAAGGACAAGGAGCAATCCAGAGTGAAAATAATCAACCGGGAGAGGGCAAACTTCAATGGGTTGAGAACAGATCTGCCAGGAAGGTAAAACTGTAATGAAACAATGAGCTGCCTTTAAAAAGGAGCTAATTCAGGTGCAGTGAAGGTCCAATCCCACAAAGGGAAAAGGGAGGACAAACAAGCTCCCCAGATGATGAAAAAGTTAGCGAGTAAAATAAAGTGGAAAAAGCATGCATATGAAAGACATCAGGTGTGTAATACAATTGCAACCAGGCTGAATATTGAAGGTTCAGATGGGAAGTGAAAAAATTAAGAGAATCAAAGAGGGAGTAAGAGAAGAGACTGGCAACTAACTTAAAAGGGAATCCAAATGTCTTCTGCAGGCATATAAACAGTAAAAGGGTGGTAAAAGGAGGAGTGAGAGATATAAAAAGGAGATTTATGCATGGAAGTAGGGGCATGGCTGAGGTACTGAATGAATACTTTGCATCTGTCTTTACCAAGGAATAAGATGCTGCCTGAATCATAGTGAAAGAGGGGACACTAGATGGGCTAAAAATTGATAATGTGGATGTATTAGATTGGTTGGCTCTACTTAAAGTTGGTAAGTCACCAGGACCAGATGAGATACATCCAAGGATACCGAGGGAAGTAAGGGTGCAAATTGTAGAGGCACTGGCCATTATCTTCCAATCCTTCTTAGATACAGGGGTGGTGCCAGAGGACTGGAGAATTGAAAATATTACACCCTTATTCAAAAAATGCTGTAAGGATAAACCCAGCAACAACAGCCCAGTCAGTTTAACCTCGGTGGGGGGAAAGCTTCAAGACACAGTAATTCGGGGAAAAAAATAACAGTCACTTGGACAAATGTGAATTAATTAAGGAAAGTCAGTACAGATTTGTTAACTGCAAATTTCTCTTAACTAAATTACAGGAGTTTTTTGATACGGCAATGGAGATGGTAGATGAGGGTAATGCAGTTGATGTGGTGTACATGGACTTCCAAAAGCCATTTAATAAATGCCACAGAACAGGCTTGTCAGTAAAGTTAGAGCCCCTGGAATAAAAGGGACAGTAGCAGCATGGGTATGAAATTGACTGAGTGACAGGCAACAGAGAGTAGTGGTGAATGGTTATTTTTTGGACTGGAAGAAGGTATATAATGGGGCTTCCCAAGGGTGAATGTTAGGATGCCTGCTTTTCTTGATATATATTAATGACCTAGACTTGGGAGTATAGGGTATAGTTTCAAAATTTGCAGATGACAAACCTCAGATGTATTGTGAACTGTGAGAAGGATAGTGATAAAGTTCAAGAGGACATAGACAGACTGCTGGCATGGGTGGACAAGTGGCAGATGTACTTTAATGCAAAGAAGTGTAAAGTGAACCATTTGGTAAGAACTAGGAGAGACAATATAAAATAAAAGGTACAATTCTAAAGGGGTGGAAGAGTAGAGGGAACTGGGTATATCTGCATAAATTCTCTTCAGTAACCTGGTTAAATTTGGAAATGATCAAAAGTGCAGATGATGATTCAAAACGGTTTGATGAACCCCCAAGGAATTTGTAGTCCACTGTTTTAATCACGTGACCACAACTGCATGCCATAAGTGTACACTGTGGGAAGATGGAGTTAAGATATAGATCAGTCGCAATCTGATTGAAGGGTGGAGCTGGATCAAGGAGCTGAATGGTCTACATCAATGTTCCTAACATGAAGAACAATTTGCATTTTTATAGCGCCTTTTACATAGTAAAATGTCCCACGGCACTTACAGGAGCATTATAAGACAAAATTTGACACTGAGGCACATAATGAGGTATAACTGCAGATGACAAAGTTTTGTTAAAGAGGTAGGCTTTAAGGAGTGTCTTAAAAGAGAAAGGACAGTTAGAGAGGTTTAGTGACGTAATTCTGGAACCTGATTGAGATGGGGAGGGTCAAGCTCATGGAATGATTTGAAAACAAGTATGAGAATTTTCAAATTGAGGCGTTGCTTTACCGGGAGCCAATTAGGTCAGCGAGCACAGACTTGTGTCCAGTATTACTGGAGTATAAATGTGAACTGGCACTGCGGCAAAAGCTTAAATAATCTTTGTCACGTAAAAAAAATCTTCAGCCAACGCACTGATAAAGTTTCACTGCACCTGGAATGTAATTGATTCATTGAGAGAAGAACTTTGATTTGGATTGTCATTCATATAAAGGTGGTTTTATATTTTTCTCACACTTGGAACAATATTTGGGGAAAATGGGTGCAGAAACTGAGAAACCGTTCGGTGTTGGGAATTCAAGACTTTTAATCATTTTTTTCAACAACTGAGGATCAGAAATTTAAGCTGAAATAGAAGAAAATAAAATCCAAAAATTCCCACACAATACAGGAGCAGATGTGGGTGTTGGTTCAGCTTCAACTCAGTCCCAGCATTCTTATCTCTGCAGCAGAAGCATCTTGAGTAAAATCATCTACATGAGCAGTAAACTGGTAGGTAAACATCAGCACAGTTGATGTCTGGAACCACTTAATAAACAGATGAAGATTGCGGGCATGAAAATCTGTGCTGTATTACATAGCATTAATAGCAGGGAAACAGGCCATCCAGTACCAAAGGCCCATGGCCGTGTTTATGCTCCACATGAGTCTCCCTCCACTCTACATCTATCTACGCCCCTCAATTTTGTATACCTCAATCATGTCCCCCCTCAGCCTTCTCCGCTCCAAGGAAAAGAACCCCAGCCTATCCAGTCTCTCTTCACAGCTGAAATGCTCCAGCCCAGGCAACATCCCAGTGAATCTCCTCTGCACCCTCTCCAGTACAATTACATCCTTCCTATAGTGTGGTGACCAGACCTGTACACAGTACTCCAGCTGTGGCCTAACTAGTGTTTTATACAGCTCCATCATAACCTCTCTGCTCTTATGTTCTATGCCTTGGTTAATAAAGGCAAGTATCCCATATGCCTTCCTAACCACCTTATCTACCTGTGCTGCTGCCTTCGGTGATCTATGGACAAGTACACCAAGGTCCCTCTGACCCTCTGTACTTCCTAGGATCCTCCCATCCATTGTATATTCCCTTGCCTTTTTAGTCCTCCCAAAATGCATCACCTCACACTTCTCAGGATTAAATTCCATTTGCCACTGCTCTGCCCATGTTACCAGCCCATCTATATCATCATGTAATCTAAGGCTTTCCTCCTCACTATTTACGACACCAGCAATTTTGGTGTTAGATTAGATTAGATTAGAGATACAGCACTGAAACAGGCCCTTCGGCCCACCGAGTCTGTGCCGAACATCAACCACCCATTTATACTAATCCTACACTAATCCCATATTCCTACTAAACATCCCCACCTGTTCCTATATTTCCCTGCCACCTACCTACACTAGTGACAATTTATAATGGCCAATTTACCTATCAACCTGCAAGTCTTTTGGCTTGTGGGAGGAAACTGGAGCACCCGGGGAAAACCCACGCAGACACAGGGAGAACTTGCAAACTCCACACACCGGAACCGAACCCGGGTCCCTGGAGCTGTGAGGCTGCGGTGCTAACCACTGCGCCACTGTGCATGTTGTCTGCGAACTTACTGATCATACCTCCTATATTCACCAATAACGTACACTATAAACAGCAAGGGTTCCAGCAGCAATTCCTGCGGTACACCACTGGCCACAGGCTTCCAGTCGCAAAAACAACCCTCGACCATCACCCTCTGCCTCCTGCCACTAAGCCAATTTTGGATCCAATTTGCCAAATTGCCCTGGATCCCATGGTCTCTTACCTTCTTAACCAATCTCCCATGCGGGACCTTATCAAAAGCCTTACTGAAGTCCATGTGGACTACATCAACTGCTTTACCCTCATCGACACATCTAGTCACCGCCTCGAAAAATTCAATCAAGTTTGTTAGACTCAATCAAGTTTGTTAGACAGGATTGTGGTTTCAAGCTGTTATTCACCATCCTCTATTTCAGTAATTTTCCCATCAGCTAAAAATAAGTTTAAATGAAATGAGCAGGTGCAAGAAACTGGTCTGGAACATTATACAGCATCTGCAAAGTTACCTCTTGCACTTACAATGAAGTGGAGGGCCATTTACACTCTTATTCTGCCAGTTTTGACAGTAAGAATAATGTGTCGATTTCAGATCTATGGCACGAGGCCAGAGTAAAGTTCAGTTGATATGATTTCTGAGCAGCTAGAAGGTTAATTTGGAGCTTGTGCATGGCTGCAATGTGCCTTTTCCAGATTAAAGTTTTAATATATCACACCATGTATTCAGTATATTGAAAATAGAGATCCATAGATTTTTGGATACAAAAGGAATCAATGTATATGGGGATAGGACCGGAAATTATAGTTAAGGTGGAAGAATATTTCATGGTGGAGGAGGCTTGAGGCATCGTATGGTTTCCTCCTGCTCATATTTCATATGTTCTTATGATTATCACAGTGAATCCTTTTCATGCAAAGACAACAGAGGCAACACCCGCCCTTCTTTCCAAGTGAAACGGTGAATTACCTGGACTTCTTCCAACTTAGCTGCTCACAGTGCAGTCTGCTCTAGATTGGGAAGACCAAACGCAGATTGGGTGATCACTTTGTGGAATGCTTTTGTTTAGTTCACAAGCGTGACCCGGAATGTCCAGTCGTTTACCATTTTAATTCTTTGCCATATCCCCACTCTGACCTCGGTATCCTACACTGTTCCAATGGAGTTCAATAGAAGTTCACGAAATACCATCTCATCTTTCAATAAGGCACTTTACAGCCTCTCGAATCAAAATTGCTTCCAACAATTTCAGGTCATGACCACTGCTCCTCTTTTTCTCCAGATAGCTGATGCTGGCAATGGTTCTGCTGTTGGGATTTCTATCTTCTCTGGGTCTGTCTTTTGATTCTTCATTTGTCTCATTAGTTTATTTACCTGTCCTATTACTACCCTCTCTTGCCTTACACTATCATCCCTTTTGTCATTTAATCATTCCTGCCTTCCATCCTATCACGAGACCATTTGGTCTTTTCTCCCCTCGACGACGCTTTTCCCTGACTCTGTACAGATTATAAAGTATTAAATCTCTATTCTTCCAGTTCTGATAAAAGATCAATAACCTGAAACATTGGGCGGGATCTTGTTGTCCCCCTGCGTTGGGTTCCATGGCCGGGAAGGGGGGTGGGGGGAGGGCCTGAAGATGGGTCTGGATGAGGCCCACCACAGACCACAGTGCCAGGAGGGCCCGGCCTGATCCTCCCGGCAGTGACGAGGCTCCGTGGTGGCTCCCCTGCCACTGGGCAATGGGACCTCAACTAAAATATTCAAATGAATAAATTAGCATAGACTTACCTGCAATCTTGAGGGCACACTGTGATCTTTCACACGGTACCATGGCACAGTCCAACTGAATGGAGCGTTCTGTGGCAATGTGGCAGGACCCATCCTTCACGACAATGGGAGCGGATAGGACCCTAGCACGTAGTGACACTTGATGTTTGCACACGTGGCTCTACACACAGCTTGGTGCAGCCACCAGGATGAGGGAGAGGTTGGGTACGTTCCTTCTCCCTTTACTGAGAGGTTTGAACATCGATTCCAATCTCCAGATAATATGGAAGATGGCTCGGGTGACCGCCATGGCACAGGAGTGGGGTATGGGCCAGACTTTTGCCATGTCCAGCAACACTGAGAGAGCCTCGCACCTGATGACTAGGTTCTTACCAGCAATGGAGTGGGAGCACTGCTCCCACATGACCAGTTTCTGTTTCACCAATGCTGCTCACTCCTTCCAGTATTTGATGCATGCCCCAGCCCCTCTGAACCATATCCCCAACATCCTCAGGTAGTCTGTTCTGATGGTGAAAGGGGCAAAGGATCAATGGCTGACTTTCCAAGGAAAATGGCCTCGCTCTTGCCTCAATTTTCTTTGGCTCCCGAGGCCAGTTCGAACTGGTCGCAGATGCTCATCTGTCTGTGAATGGACAGCGGATCCGAGCAGAAGACAGTGATGTCATCCATGTACAAGGAGGCTTTGACCTGAGAGACTCCGTTGCCTCAGATTACCACCCCTTATGCCCGCATCCTTCCTGATGGACTTAGCAAAAGGTTTGATACAGCAAACAAACAAGACAGGGGCCCTGTGACTCCAGATTTGATTGGAAACCTTCCTGATAACTGCCCATTCATTGAGACTGCACGACTGATGTTTGTGTAGAGCAGTTGGATCCAATTGTCGATTCCCTCCCCAAACCCCATTGGAGAGTATATCCATGATGTAGGTATGTGATATCCTTTCAAAGACCTTCACCTGGTCCAAGTTGATGAGGCAGGTATCCACCCACCTTTCCCATACAAAGGTGATCGTATCCCTGAGTAGTGAGAGGCTATCAGAGATCTTCCTGCTGGGTGCAGTATAGGTCTGATCAGGGTGAATCACTAACTCTAGAGCAGACTTGACCCGACTGATAATGACATTGGACAGAATTCTATTGTCCACATTGAGCAGTGAAATGGGCCACAACTCCAGATTTCTGCCCTCACCCCCTTCCACTTGTAGATGAGGGTGATGCTGCCTTTCCTCATGGATTCTGACATACTGCTGGCCGGAAGCATACTCTTGTACACTTCCAGCCAATCCAGTCCCACAGAGTCGAATACAAAGAACAAAAGAACAAAGAACAAAGAACAGTACAGCACAGGAACAGGCCATTTGGCCCTCCAAGCCTACGCCAATTTTGATGCCAGCCTAAACTCAAACCTTCTGCACTTCCGGGGTCTGTATCCCTCTATTCCCTTCCTATTCATGTATTTGTCAAGATGTCTCTTAAACGTCTCTAATGTACCTGCTTCCACCACCTCCCCCATCAACAAGTTCCAGGCACTCACCACCCTCTGTGTAAAGAACTTTCCTCGCTCATCCCCTCTAAACTTTGCCCCTCGCACCTTAAACCTCTGTCCCCTAGTAACTGACTCTTCCACCCTGGGAAAAAGCTTCTGACTATCCACTCTGTCCATACCACTCAACTTTGTAAACCTTTATCATGTCTCCCCTCCATCTCCGTCGTTCCAGTGAAAACAATCCGAGTTTATCCAACCTCTCCTCATAGCTAATACCCTCCAGACCAGGCAACATCCTGGTAAACCTCTTCAGTACCCTTTCCAAAGCCTCCACATCCTTCTTGCAGTGTGGTGACCAGAATTGTATTCAATATTCCAAGTGTGGCCTAACTAAGGATCTGTACAGCTGCAGCATGACTTGTCAATTTTTATACTCTATGCCCCGACCGATGAAGGCAAACATGCCGTATGCCTTCTTGACTGCCTTATCCATCTGCAGACCTGTGGACCTGTACGCCCAGATCTCTCTGCTTGTCAATACACCTAAGGGTTCTGCCATTTACTGTATACTTCCAACCTGTATTAGACCTTCCAAAATGCATTACCACACATTTGTCCAGATTAAACTCCATCTGCCATTTCTCCACCCAAGTCTCCAACCGATCCGTATCCTGCTCTATCCTCTGACAATACTCATCACTATCTGCAACTCCACCAACCTTTGTGTCATCCACAAACTTACTAATCAGGCCAGCTACATTTTCCTCCAAATCATTTTCTTTTGGGCCTCCTTATCTCGAGAGACAATGGATACGCGCCTGGAGGTGGTCAGTGGTTTGTGAAGCAGCGCCTGGAGTGGCTATAAAGGCCAATTCTGGAGTGACAGGCTCTTCCACAGGTGCTGCAGAGAAATTTGTTTGTTGGGGCTGTTGCACAGTTGGCTCTCCCCTTGCGCCTCTGTCTTTTTTCCTGCCAACTACTAAGTCTCTTCGACTCGCCACAATTTAGCCCTGTCTTTATGGCTGCCCGCCAGCTCTGGCGAATGCTGGCAACTGACTCCCACGACTTGTGATCAATGTCACACGATTTCATGTCGCGTTTGCAGACGTCTTTATAACGGAGACATGGACGGCCGGTGGGTCTGATACCAGTGGCGAGCTCGCTGTACAATGTGTCTTTGGGGATCCTGCCATCTTCCATGCGGCTCACATGGCCAAGCCATCTCAAGCGCCGCTGACTCAGTAGTGTGTATAAGCTGGGGATGTTGGCCGCTTCAAGGACTTCTGTGTTGGAGATATAGTCCTGCCACCTGATGCCAAGTATTCTCCGAAGGCAGCGAAGATGCAATGAATTGAGACGTCGCTCTTGGCTGGCATACGTTGTCCAGGCCTCGCTGCCGTAGAGCAAGGTACTGAGGACACAGGCCTGATACACTCGGACTTTTGTGTTCCGTGTCAGTGTGCCATTTTCCCACACTCTCTTGGCCAGTCTGAACATAGCAGTGGAAGCCTTACCCATGCGCTTGTTGATTTCTGCATCTAGAGACAGGTTACTGGTGATAGTTGAGCCTAGGTAGGTGAACTCTTGAACCACTTCCAGAGCGTGGTCGCCAATATTGATGGATGGAGCATTTCTGACATCCTGCCCCATGATGTTCGTTTTCTTGAGGCTGATGGTTAGGCCAAATTCATTGCAGGCAGACGCAAACCTGTCGATGAGACTCTGCAGGCATTCTTCAGTGTGAGATGTTAAAGCAGCATCGTCAGCAAAGAGGAGTTCTCTGATGAGGACTTTCCGTACTTTGGACTTCGCTCTTAGACGGGCAAGGTTGAACAACCTGCCCCCTGATCTTGTGTGGAGGAAAATTCCTTCTTCAGAGGATTTGAACGCATGTGAAAGCAGCAGGGAGAAGAAAATCCCAAAAAGTGTGGGTGCGAGAACACAGCCCTGTTTCACACCACTCAGGATAGGAAAGGGCTCTGATGAGGAGCCACCATGTTGAATTGTGCCTTTCATATTGTCATGGAATGAGGTGATGATACTTAGTAGCTTTGGTGGACATCCGATCTTTTCTAGTAGTCTGAAGAGACCACGTCTGCTGACGAGGTCAAAGGCTTTGGTGAGATCAATGAAAGCAATGTAGAGGGGCATCTGTTGTTCACGGCATTTCTCCTGTATCTGACGAAGGGAGAACAGCATGTCAATAGTCGATCTCTCTGCACGAAAGCCACACTGTGCCTCAGGGTAGACGCGCTCGGCCAGCTTCTGGAGCCTGTTCAGAGCGACTCGAGCAAAGACTTTCCCCACTATGCTGAGCAGGGAGATTCCACGGTAGTTGTTGCAGTCACCGCGGTCACCTTTGTTTTTATAGAGGGTGATGATGTTGGCATCGCGCATGTCCTGGGGTACTGCTCCCTCGTCCCAGCACAGGCATAGCAGTTCATGTAGTGCTGAGAGTATAGCAGGCTTGGCACTCTTGATTATTTCAGGGGTAATGCTGTCCTTCCCAGGGGCTTTTCCGCTGGCTAGGGAATCAATGGCATCACTGAGTTCTGATTTGGTTGGCTGTATGTCCAGCTCATCCATGACTGGTAGAGGCTGGGCTGCATTGAGGGCAGTCTCAGTGACAGCATTCTCCCTGGAGTACAGTTCTAGGTAGTGCTCAACCCAGCGGTCCATCTGTTTGCGTTGGTCAGTGATTATGTCCCCCGATTTAGATTTGAGGGGGGTGATCTTCTTGATGGTTGGCCCAAGAGCTCTCTTCATGCCATCATACATTCCTCTGATGTTTCCGGTGTCTGAGGCCAGCTGAATATGACTGCATAGGAGTTGCCAGTAGTCGTTTGCGCAACGCCTAGCTGTTCTTTGTGCAGTACTTCTGGCTGCTTTAAGTGCTGCGGATGTTAAATCGCTGGGGGCTTTCTTGTAGTTCAAAAGTGCAATGCGCTTAGCGGCTATGACAGGTTCCAGCTCTTCATTATGAGATTGAAACCAGTCTGCATTTCTCTTCGCACTTTTGCCGTAGGTGGTCAAAGCTGACTCATAGATGGCGTCTCTGATGTGGGCCCACTTGGTCTCAGCATCCCCTGTGGGAGTGTTTTGAAGGGCTGTTACAAGTGAATTTAGAAATTTTTGTAACAGCTGTGGGTGAGAAATTCTGCTCGTGTTGATGCGCGGGTGGCCCTTCTGCTTGGAATGATGCAACTTCTTTGGTCTGAGTCTAACCTTGCTGCACACCAGGGAGTGGTCGGTGTCGCAGTCCGCACTGTGGAAGCTGCGTGTGATTTGAACACTGTTTAAGGCGGCTCGCCTTGTGACAATGAGGTCTAGCTGGTGCCAACGACGTGATCTTGGGTGCCTCCATGAAACCTGGTGACAGGGTTTAGTGTGAAAGAACGAGTTGGTGATGCAGAGGTTATGATAGGTACACAACTCAAGCAGTCTCTGCCCGTTCTCATTCATCCTTCCAACGCCATAGCGCCCAAGGCAGGAGGGCCATGAGTCATGGTCGGCCCCAACCCTGGCATTAAAGTCCCCCAGCAGGAATAGGTGTTCGGTGTTGGGGATGCTGCTAATGATGTTATGGAGTTGTTCATAGAACTGGTCTTTAGCTTCAGGTGCGGAACAGAGTGTTGGAGCATAGATGCTGAGTAGGTGTACTGGACCAGAGGTGGTGAGCAGTCGGATGGACAGTATGCGTTCCGAGCCATTTGAGGGAGGCTCTATCATGCTGAGCAAGGAGTTTCTGATGGCGAAGCCCACTCCATGCTGTCTTGGTTCTTCAGGATCCCTGCCCTGCCAGAAGAAGGTGTAGTCTTGCTCTGCTAGAGAGCCACTCGCGGGGAGGCGAGTCTCCTGAAGTGCTGCAATGTCCACATTGAGTCGACTGAGCTCGTTGTTAATGATGGCGGTCTTCCGAGAATCGTTGATTTGTGTAAGGTCTTCCGACAGGCCAGGACACATAGTTCTGACGTTCCAGCTTGCAAAGCGAAGGGCTGGTACCTTCTTTCCTTTTTTCATGTTGTTTGGTGCGGTGTATCAGTCCACCTTTCGGGCAATGACCCTGAGCTCCAAGCACCCATTGAAGCAGGCAGACTGTGGCGGGACAGAACCTTATTGACTGGGGGCTGCCCGGTTTGAGGCGGGCGGTAGCTGTCCAGTGAGGTGCAATGACCTCTCCCACCGACAAAGGCAACCCGTGGCGCCCAGTTTCTACGCCAATTTATCTGGACTTATAACCCGTAACTGCTGCCTTCCGTGTTGTTTCAGTCGCTGTGAGGCAACTATGGAGTGACCTCTCCATGGCGCATGCCTGGGCAAATTTATGGAGGTTGAGAGTTGCCCAGTCGTCAAAACCCCCCTCTCGGCCTTTCTGGTGGGGTCCAAAGGAGTGCAGGACACGACGTTTGGCACCAGTATGGCTGCAGGAACTGCCGGAAACATGCCAAAGGTGACACATGACCGCCTACGGGGTTCCGCTCCGGATTTTCTGTTAGGGTTTACTCCCTTAGCCTTGGTCTCTCCCGAGACGCCCACAAGGCAGTGGGGTTGTTGGGGCCCCTACACAGGTGTAGGATGGTGCCGGTGGGAGGAGGGGATGCAAGGGGGAGGGGTAGAGGGAGGGGGTGGGGGGGGGGGGTTGCAGGGGAAGGGGGTGCGGGGTGAAGATGGTGCGAGGGGGGGGCGGGCTGGGACGGGGTTGTGAGGGGGTGAGCTGAGAGGGTGGAGCAGGGAAGGGGACGGGGGTGGGGGGGGGTGGAAGGGGGGTAAAGGGGGGGGGAAGGGGGGGTGGAATCTGGTGCAGGTAATAAGCCATTTCCTCAGTGCCCACCATCGACGTCCGGAAAGCTCATCCACGTCCTTCGGGAGGTGAAGCATCATTTGGCAGACTTAGAGGTGATTACATTTGTTAAGGGTTTTTTTTTTTTTGCAGTGGTTTTAATAAAGGCATGCAGCATTGCCGACAGTGCGCTGCACATGCTCTCCGAGCCATCTCCCGCGGGCGCTTTGAAGTTGCGGCCGGGGGTGCCGTTCGTGGATGTTTTGGGTGTTCGGGGCACCTTTTCACAGGACTTCTCTCGGGTCCCGCAGCTCCTTCTTCACCTCAATGGACTTACCGCATGCCGTGGCTGCAGACACTCTGGACTGTGAAGACAGCAGGATCGGAGATTAAAGTATCGGCAGCTGTTCTCGTCAGTTTCATCCGGATCAATTTCATTGAGAAAACAAAGAGCAGGTGTGGCTGGGGGAGGGCAGTGGGCCCAGGTAACATACACTAAACTAACTGTTAGCCTTTAGATAGGGCTAAAATGAACTGATTTAAAGAGCCAGGGGAATTTAAACAGTTTAAGAGGGCAGATTGGGGTATATATACTACAAACAGCAAAGGTCCCAGCACTGATCCTTGCAGAACACCACTAGTCACATCCCTCCATTCAGAAAAGCACCCTTCCACTGCTACCCTCTGTCTTCTATGACCGAGCCAGTTCTGTATCCAGCTTGCCAACTCACCTCTGATGCTGTGTGACTTCACCTTTTGTACCAGTCTGCGATGAGGGACCTTGTCAAAGACATTACTGAAGACTATGTAGACAACATCCACTGCCCAACCCATTGCTTCCGGGAGTTTTACTCATCTTGAAGGACCTGACGGTCTTTGTCAGCTCGTCCACAGTCAGCGGTTTGTCCAGACTCTCCAGCGCACTGTCATCTAAGACCTCCATGATAGAGGACAGGAAGGATCAGAGATAAATAGGATTTGCTGATCCTTAGCATGTCATACTGCGATGACATTACTGAGCCATCCTCTTCCTTCAGGTTGCTGTTCACAGAGCTCTCTCTGTGTACCTTTTGGAAGAAGCATGAGCACGTCTCATCCTGCCCCACAGAGCCGACTCTGGACCAGAAGATGACCTTGGAGGCCTCCACAGCAAAGAGCGAGGCCTACTGGCTCTTCACCTCTTGGAGATCCTCCTTGACCCCCATTGACTGAAGCAGGTTCTCCATGCTTTTCTGGGGTAGGGACATTTCCCTCTGTCTCTCTCTTGTCCTCCTGAAGCCCTTTGAGGATGAAGAATCTCTTGATGTTCACTTTGATCGATTCCCACCAGTGTGTCAGGGACTCGAAGAGGGTTTTCACGGTTCTCCAATCTTTGTAATCCCCTTTGAGTTCCTCAGTGTTCCAAAATCAACAGTTTCATATTCAGCTTCCAGGTCCCCCTGCCAACCAACAGGTCATCCTGTAAGTGCTAGTCAGCCAGTAGGAAGCAGTGGTCAGAGAAGAACACCAGCTTGATGTCGTTGGGTCTTACCGTGAACGCTCGGGACACAGACAGAAAGTCAATCCTGGAACGGATGGACCCATCTGGTCTCAACCAGGTGTATTGGAACTTCGGAGTAGGAGTAGGCCATTGAGCCAATTGAGCCTGCCCCGCCGTTCAATATGATCATGGCTGATCATCCACTTCAATGTCTTTTTCCCCATGCTGTCCTCAAATCCCATTATGTCATTAGTATTTAGAAATCTGTCAATCTCGGCTTTAAACATACTCAATGATTGAGCTTCCACAGCCCTCTGGGGTAGAGAATTCCAAAGATTCACAATCCTCTGAGTAAAGAAATTTCTTCTCATCTCTGTCCTATGTGGCTTCCCCCTTATTTTGAAATTGTGTCCCCTTGTTCTAAATTCCCAACCAGGGGAAACATCTTACCTGCATCTACCCTGTCGATCCCTTTAAGTATTTTGTAGGTTTCATTGAGATCAACTCTCATTCTTCGAAACTCTAGAGAATACAGGCCCAGTTTCCCCAATCTCTCTTCATAAGAAAGTCCCGCCATCCCAAGAACAAGTCTGGTGAACCTTTGTTGCACTCCCTCTATGGCAATAATATCCTTCCTAAGGTAAGGGGACCAAAACTGCACACAGTACTCCAGGTGCGGTCCAACCAAGGTTCTATACAATTAAAGCAAGACTTCACTACTCCTGTACTCAAATCTTCTTGCAATAAAGGCAAACATACCATTAGCCTTCCAAATTGCTTGCTGCACCTGCATGTTAGCTTTCAGTGACTTATTGACAAGGACACCCAGGTCCCTTTGTACATCTACACTTTCTAATCTCTTACCATTTAAGAAATACTCTGCACATCTATTCCTCCTACCAAAGTGGGCAACCTCACATTTTTCCACATTATATTCCATCTGCTATGTTCTTTCCCACTCACTAAGTTTGTCCAAATCCCCTTGAAGCCTCTTTGCATCTTCCTCACAACACACATGGCCACCTAGTTTTGTGTCATCCGCGAACTTGGAAATATTACATTTGGTCCCCACATCCAAATCATTGATCTATATTGTGAACAGCTGGGGCCCAAGCACTGATCCCTGCGGGACCCCACTAGTCACAGCCTGCTAATGCGAGAATGACCCGTTTATTCCGACTCTTTGTTTTCTTCCTGTTAACCAATCCTTAATCCATGCCAGTATATTGCCTCCTATCCTGTGTGCTTTAGTTTTGCGAAGCAACCTCCTGTGGGGGATTTTATCAAAAGCCCTCTGAAAATCGAAGTATACTATGTCCACTGACTCCCCTTTATCAATTCTGTTAGCAACATCCTCAAAAATCTCCAACAGGTTTGCCAAACCTGATTTCCCATTCATAAATCCATACTGACTATGACCAATCAGATCATTATCATCCAAGTGTCCATTTATCACATCCTTTCGAATAGATTCTAATAATTTCTCTACTACTGATGTAAGGCTAACCGGTCTGTAGTTCCCGGTTCTCTCTCCCTCCCTTCTTAAATAGTTTGGTGATATTTTCTACATTCTAATCTGCAGAAACCATTCCAGAATCTATAGAATTTTGGATGATAATCAGCAACCCATGCGCTATCTCGATAGCTACCTTTTTCAACACACTGGGATGTAGAATATCAGGTCCCGGGGACTTATCAACCTTCAGCCCCATTAATTTTTGCAATAAAATCTTCATACTAATACTAATTTCCTTCAATTCCTCATTCTCCTTAGTCCCTCAGATCTCTAATTCTGGAAGATTTCTTGTATCTTCCTCAGTGAAGACAGATGCAAAGTAATCATTTAGCTTCTCTGCCATTTCGCTATTCCCCATTATAAATTCTCCTGACTCTGCCTGTAATGGACCCACATTTGTCTTAAGCAAACTTTTCCTTTATATGTAGCTATGGAAGCTTTTACAGTCTGTTTTTATGTTTTTTTTCTAGTTTACTTTCACACTGCTGGCAGTGTACGATAGACCCCAGAGCAGTCAGAAGGGAGATAGAAGAGCAGATATGTAGGCAAATCTGAGAAGTGCAAGAACAATAGGGTAGTAATAGTAGGGGATTTTAACGACCCCAATATTAACTGGGATGGTTTTAGTGTTAAAGGAATTGAGGGAGCAGAATTCTTGAGGTGCTTTCAGGTGAACATTTTTGCCCAGTATGTAGCAAGTCCAACAAGAGAGGGAGCAGTTTTATACTTAGTTTTAGGAAATGAAGATGGGCAGGTGGAAGGATTGGCAGTGGGAGAGCATTTTGGTGGTAGTGATCATAATTCAGTCAGTTTTGACATAATTATGGAAAAGGACAGAGATAGAACAGAAGTTCGAGTTCTCAATTGGGGCAAGGCCAATCTTACTAAACTGAGGAGTGATTTGGTGAAAGTGACCTGGAAACAACTACTTGAAGGTAAATCAGTGTCAGAACAGTGGGAGGCATTCAAAGGGGAGATTCAAGGGGTTCAGAGTATACGTGTTCCCACAAAGAAAAAGGGTGGAGGTGGCCAAATCTATAGCCCCATGATGTCAAGGAGCCTACAGGGTAAGATAAGGCAGAAAAGGAAAGCTTTTGTTTGACACCGAGAACTCAATACTACAGAAAGCCGAGAGGAGGATAGAAAGTGGAGGGGTAAAATCAAAAAGGAAATTAGGAAAGCAAAGGGAGGGCATGAAAGAATATTGGCAAGCAAAATAAGGTGAACCCAAAAATGATTTATCAATACATTAAGAGTAAGAGGATAACTAAGGAGAGAGTAGGGCCCATAAAAGACCAAAAGGTAACCTATGTGTAGGAGCGGAAGATATTGGTATAGTTCTTATGAATACTTTGTGTCTTTCTTCACAAAAGAGGAGGACGATGCAGATATTGTAGTTAAGGAGGAGGAGTGTGAAGTATTGGATGTGATAAACATAGGGAGAAACGAAGAATTAATGGGATTAGCATTCTTGAAAGTTGATAAATCATCAAGGCCAGATGAAATGTATCCTAGGCTGTTAAAAGAAGCAAGAGAGGAAATAGTGGAAGGTCTGACCATCATTTTCCAGTCCTCACTGGATACAGGTGTGCTGCCGGTGGATTGAGAACTGCTAACGTTGTTTAGTTACAGGTCAGTCAGTCTAACCTCAGTAGTGGGCAAATTATTGGAATTTATTCTGAGAGACAGGATAAACTGTCACTTCGAAAGGCACATTTTAATCAAGGATAGTCAGCATGGATTTGTTAAGGGACGATCTGTCTGACCAACTTGATCAAACTTTGTGAAGAAGTAACAAGGAAGCTAGATGGGCAGCACAGTGGCGCAGTGGTTAGCACCGCAGCCTCACAATTCCAATGACCCGGGTTCAGTACTATGTACTACCTGTGCGGAGTGTGCAAGTTCTCCCTGTGACCGCGTGGGTTTTCGCCGGGTGCTCTGGTTTCCTCCCACAGCCAAAGACTGGCAGGTTGATAGGTAAATTGGCCATTGTAAATTGCCTCTAGTGTAGGTAGGTGGGGATGTGGTAGGGAATGAGATTAATGTAGGATTTGTATAAATGGGTGGTTGTTGGTCAGCATAGACTCGGTGGGTCGAAGGGCCTGTTTCAGTGCTGTATCAATAAATCTCTCTCTCTTTGGCCTCCTTGTCACGAGAGACAATGAGTAAGCGCCTGGAGGTGGTCAGTGGTTTGTGGAGCAGCACCTGGAGTGGCTATAAAGGCCAGTTCTAGAGTGACAGACTCTTCCACAGGTGCTGCAGAAAAAATTGTTTGTCGGGGCTGTTACACAGTTGGCTCTCCCCTTGCGCTTCTGTCTTTTTTCCTGCCAGCTGCTAAGTCTCTTCGACTCGCCACACTTTAGCCTCGCCTTAATGGCTGCCCGCCAACTCTGGCGATCGCTGGCAACTGATTCCCACGACTTGTGATCAATGTCACAGGATTTCATGTCGCGTTTGCAGATGTCTTTAAAGCGGAAACATGGACGGCCGGTGGGTCTAATACCTGTGGCGAGCTCGCTGTACAATGTGTCTTTGGGGATCCTGCCATCTTCCGTGCGGCTCACATGGCCAAGCCATCTCAAGCGCCGCTGATTCAGTAGTGTGTATAAGCTGGGGATGTTGGCCGCCTCGAGGACTTCTGTGTTGGAGATACTGTCCTGCCACCTGATGCCAAGGATTCTCCGGAGGCAGCGAAGATGGAATGAATTGAGACGTCGCTCTTGGCTGACATACGTTGTCCAGGCCTCGCTGCCATAGAGCAAGGTACTGAGGACACAGGCTTGATACACTCGGACTTTTGTGTTCCGTGTCAGTGCGCCATTTTCCCACACTCTCTTGGCCAGTCTGGACATAGCAGTGGAAGCCTTTCCCATGTGCTTGTTGATTTCTGCATTGAGAGACAGGTTACTGGTGATAGTTGAGCCTAGGTAGGTGAACTCTTGAACCACCTCCAGAGCGTGGTCGCCAATATTGATGGATGGAGCATTTCTGACGTCCTGTCCCATGATGTTCGTTTTATTGAGGCTGATGGTTAGTCCAAGTTCGTTGCAGGCAGCCGCAAACCTGTCGATGAGACTCTGCAGGCACTCTTCAGTGTGAGATGTTAAAGCAGCATCGTCAGCAAAGAGCAGTTCCCTGATGAGGACTTTCCGTACTTTGGACTTCGCTCTTAGACGGGCAAGGTTGAACAACCTGCCCCCTGATCTTATGTGGAGGAAAATTCCTTCTTCTGAAGACGTGAACGCATGTGAGAGCAGCAGGGACAGGAAGATCCCAAACAGTGTGGGTGTGAGAACACAGCCCTGTTTCACGCCACTCAGGATAGGAAAGGGGTCTGATGGGGTGCCGCTATGTTGAATTGTGCCTTTCATATTGTCATGGAATGAGGTGATGATACTTAGTAGCTTTGGTGGGCATCCGTCTGCTGACGAGGTCAAAGGCTTTGGTGAGATCAATGAAAGCAATGTAGAGGGGCATCTGTTGTTCACGGCATTTCTCCTGTATCTGACGAAGGGAGAACAGCATGTCAATGGTCAATCTCTCTGCACGAAAGCCACACTGTGCCTCAGGGTAGACGCGCTCGGCCAGCTTCTGGAGCCTGTTCAGAGCGACTCGAGCAAAGACTTTCCCCACTATGCTGAGCAGGGAGATTCCACGGTAGTTGTTGCAGTCACCGAGGTCACCCTTGTTTTTATAGAGGGTGATAATATTGGCATCGCGCATGTCCTGAGGTACTGCTCCCTCGTCCCAGCACAGGCAAAGCAGTTCATGTAGTGCTGAGAGTATAGCAGGCTTGGCACTCTTGATTATTTCAGGGGTAATGCTGTCCTTCCCAGGGGCTTTTCCACTGGCTAGAGAAACAATGGCATCACTGAGTTCCGATTTTGTTGGCTGTACGTCCAGCGCATCCATGACTGGCAGAGACTGGGCTGCATTGAGGACGGTCTCAGTGACAACATTTTCCCTGGAGTACAGTTCTAGGTGGTGTTCCACCCAGCAGTCCATTTGCTGGCGTTGGTCAGTGATTAAGTCCCCTGATTTAGATTTGAGGGGGGCAATCTTCTTGATGGTTGGCCCAAAAGCTCTCTTAATGCCATCATACATTCCTCTGATGTTTCCGGTGTCTGAGGCCAGCTGAATATGACTGCATAGGTGTTGCCAGTAGTCATTTGCGCAGCGCCTGGCTGTTCTTTGTGCAGTGCTTCTGGCTGCTTTAAGTGCTATGGATGTTAACTCGCTGGGGGCTTTCATGTAGTTCAGCAGTGCAATGCGCTTAGCGGCTATGACAGGTTCCAGCTCTTCAAAATGAAATTGAAACCAGTCTGCATTCCGCTTCACACGTTTGCCATAGGTGGTCAAAGCTGACTCATAGATGGCGTCTCTGATGTGGGCCCACTTGGTCTCAGCATCCCCTGTAGGAGTGTTTTGAAGGGCTTTTACAAGTGAATTTAGACATTTTTGTAACAGCTGTGGATGAGAAATTTTGCTCGTGTTGATGCGCGGGTGGCCCTTCTGCTTGGAGTGATGCAGATTCTTTGGTTTGAGTCTAACCTTGCTGCACACCAGGGAGTGGTCGGTGTCGCAGTCCGCACTGTGGAAGCTACGTGTGATTTGAACACTGTTTCAAGGGGCTCGCCTTGTGATGATGAGGTCCAGCTGGTGCCAACGACGCCATCTTGGGTGCCTCCATGAAACCTGGAAACAGGGTTTAGTGTGAAAGAATGAGTTGGTGATGCAGAGGTTATGATAGGTACACAACTCAAGCAGTCTCTGTCCATTCTCATTCATCCTTCCAACGCCATAGCGCCCAAGGCAGGAGGGCCATGAGTCATGGTCGGCCCCAACCCTGGCATTAAAGTCCCCCAGCAGGAATAGGTGTTCGGTGTTGGGGATGCTACTAATGAAATTATGGAGTTCCTCGTAGAACTGGTCTTTAACTTCAGGTGAGGAGCAGAGTGTTGGAGCATAGATGCTGAGTAGGTGTACTGGACCAGAGGCGGTGAGCAGTCGGATGGACAGTATGCGTTCCGAGCCATTTGAGGGAGGCTCGATGATGCTGAGCAAGGAGTTTCTGATGGCGAAGCTCACTCCATGCTGTCTTTGTTCTTCAGGATCCCTACCCTGCCAGAAGAAGGTGTAGTCTTGCTCTGCTGGAGAGCCACTCGCGGGGAGGTGAGTCTCCTGAAGTGCTGCAACGTCTACATTGAGTCTACTGAGCTCGTTGTTAATGATGGCGGTCTTCCGAGAATCGTTGATTTGTGTAAGGTCTTCCGACAGGCCAGGACACATAGTTCTGACGTTCCAGCTTGCAAAACGAAGGGCTGGTACCTTCTTTCCTTTTTTCGTGCTGTTTGGTGCGGTGTTACAGTCCGCTTTTTGGGCAATGACCCTGAGCTCCAAGCACCCATTGAAGCAGGTGGACTGTGGCAGGACAGAATCTTTCTGACCAGGGGCTGCCCGGTTTGAGGCGGGCGGTAGCTGTCCAGTGAGGTGTGATGACCTTTCCCACCGACAAAGGCAACCCGTGGCACCCAATCTCTATGCGAGTTAAGCTGGACTTATAACCCGTAACTGCTGCCTTCCATGTTGTTTCGGTCGCTGTGAGGCGAGTATGGAGTGACCTCTCCATGGCGCATGCCTGGGCGAATGTATGGAGTTTGAGAGTTGCCCAAGCGTCAAAACCCCCCTCTCGGCCTTTCTGGTGGGGTCCAAAGGAGTGATGAGCACAACGTTTGGCACCGGTATGGCTGCAGGGACTGCCGGAAACATGCCAAAGGTGACACATGACCGCCTGCGGGATTCCGCTCCTGATTTTCTGTTAGGGTTTACTCCCTTATTTTAGGTCTCTCCCGAGACGCCCACAAGGCAGTGGGGTTGTTAGGGCACCTACACAGGGGGAGCAGGATGCCGGTGGGAGGAGGGGGTGCGAGGAGGAGGGGTGGAGGGAAGGGGGTGCAACGGGGAGCTGGGAAGGGGGCTGTAAGTGGGTAGGGGGGTGCAGGGGAAGGGGGTGCAGGCGGAAGATGGTGCGAGGGGAGAGCTGGGAAGGGGTTGTGAGGGACTCACTTAGTGCTAGAGGCTTGGATGGGGCAGAATTTGTGAGGAGCATCAGGAGGGCTTCTTGAAACAGTATGTAGATAGTCCAACTAGGGATGGGGCCATTCTGGAACTGGTATTGGGGAATGAGCCAACAGTTTCAGGAAGCTTGGATAACGCGGGATATTGTGAGCCTCGTCAAAAAGAAAAAGGAAGCATTTGTAAGGGCTGGAAGGCTAGGAACAGATGAAGCACTTGAGGAATATAACGACAGTAGGAAGGAACTTAAGCAAGGAGTTAGGAGGGCTAAAAGGGGTCATGAAAAGTCATTGGCAAACAGGATTAAGGAAATTCCCAAGGCTTTTTATACGTATATAAAGAGCAAGAGGGTAACCAGGGAAAGGGTTGGCCCACTCAAGGACAGAGATGGGAATCTATGTGTGGAGCCAGAGGAAATGGGCGAGGTGCTAAATGAGTACTTTGCATCAGTATTCACCAAAGAGAAGGACTTGGTGGATGATGAGCCAAGGGAAGGGAGTGCAGATAGTCTCAGTCATCTCATTATCAAAAAAGAGGAAGTGTTGGGTGTCTTGCAAAGCATTAAGGTCGATAAGTCCCCAGGGCCTGATGGGATCTACCCTAGAATACTGAGTGAGGCAAGGGAGGAAATTGCTGAGGCCTTGACAGAAATCTTTGCATCCTCATTGGCTACAGGTGAGGTCCCAGAGGACTGGAGAATAGCCAATGTTGTTCCTTTGTTTAAGAAAGGTGGCAAGGATAATCCAGGAAATTATAGGCCGGTGAGCCTTACGTCAGTGGTAGCGAAACTATTAGAGAGGATTATTCGGGTCGGGATTTACTCCCATTTGGAAACAAATGAACGTATTAGCAAGAGACAGCATGGTTTTGTGAAGGGGAGGTCGTGTCTCACTAATTTTTTGAGGAAGTGACAAAGATGATTGATGAAGGAAGGGCGGTGGATGTTGTCTATATGGACTTCAGTAAAACCTTTGACAAGGTCCCGCATGGCAGACTGGTGCAAAAGGTGAAGTCACATGGGATCAGAGGTGAGCTGGCAAGATGGATTCAGAACTGGCTCGGTCATAGAAGACAGAGGGTATCAGTGGAAGGGTGTTTTTCTGAATGGAGGGATGTGACCAGTGGTGTTCCACAGGGATCAGTGCTGGGACCTTTGCTGTTTGTGGTATATATAAATGATTTGGAGGAAAATGTAGCTGGTCTGATTAGTAAGTTTGCGGACGACACAAAGGTTGGTGGAGTTGCGGATAATGATGAGGATTGTCAGAGGATACAGCAGGATGTAGATCAGTTGGAAACTTGGGCGGAGAAATGGCAGATGGAGTTTAATCGGACAAATGTGAGGTGATGCATTTTGGAAGATCTAATACAGGTGGGAGGTATACAGTAAATGGCAGAACCCTTAGGAGTATTGACAGGCAGAGAGATCTGGGCGTACAGGTCCACAGGTCACTGAAAGTGGCAACGCAGGTGGAAAAGGTTGTCAAGAAGGCATACGGCATGCTTGCCTTCATCAGTCGGGGCATCGAGTATAAAAATTGGCAAGTCATTTTGCAGCTGTACAGAACTTTAGTCAGGCCACATTTAGAATATTGCGTGCAATTCTGGTCGCCACACTACCAGATGGACATGGAGGCTTTGGAGAGGATACAGAGGAGGTTTACCAGGATGTTGCCTGGTCTGGAGGGCATTAGCAATGAGGAGAGGTTGGAAAAACTCGGATTGTTTTCACTGGAACGACGGAGGTGAAGGGGCGACATGATAGAGGTTTACAAAGTTATGAGCAGCATGGACAGAGTGGATAGTCAGAAGCATTTTCCCAGGGTGGAAGAGTCAGTTACTAGGGGACATAGGTTTAAGGTGCAAGGGGCAAAGTTCAGAGGGGATGTGCGAGGCAAGTTTTTTACACAGAGGGTGGTGAGTGCCTGGAACTTGCAGCCAGGGGAGGTGGTGGAAGCAGATACGATAGCGACATTTAAGAGACATCTTGACAAATAAATGAATAGGAAAGGAAAAGAGGGATATGGGCCCCAGAAGTGCAGAAGGTTTTAGTTTAGGCAGGCATAAAGATCGGCGCAGGCTTGGAGGGTCGAATGGCCTGTTCCTGTGCTGTACTGTTCTTTGTTCTTTTGTTCTTTGAGGGAGGAGGGGGTGAGGGAGGGGGGTGCAGGGGGGGTAGGTGAGCTGGGAGAGTGGAGCTGGGAAGGGGAAGGGGAAGGGGGTGCAGGTAATAAACCATTTCATCAGTTCCCACCATCGACGCCGGGAAAGCTCATCTGCGTCCTCTGGGAGGTGAGCCTTGGGCGCTGGTACCAGCAGGTACCAGCCGACATTGCGCTGCAGATGCGCTATGAGCCATCTCCCGCGGGCGTTTTGAAGTTGTGGCCGAGGAGCCGTTCGTGGCTTTTTACGTGTTCGGGGCACCTTTTTCTCAAGGCTTCCCCTCTGTAATTGTCTTATTACCCTGTGGTTCTGCTGCTCCTTCTTCTCTGCAATGGACTTACCGCACGCCGTGGCCGCGGACACTCAGGACGTTGTAGACAACAGGATAGAAGATCAGAGTGTCACCAGCTGTGCTTTGCAATTTCGTCCAGATTTCATTCAATTTCATTTCGTGCTCAATGAGGAAAACAAAGAGCAGGTATGGCTGGGGGAGGGCAGTGGGCCCAGGTAACATTAAACTAGCTGTTAACTTGTAGTTAGGGCTAAAATGTACTGAATAAAGAGCCAGGGGAATTTGAACAGTTTAAGAGGGTAGATTGGGGGAGAAAACACTAAGAATGGGAGCAGATGGCCATGGTTAGAGTTGCACAGCAAGGGAGCTTCCTAGGGAGCTTACAGCCCAGGAGCCATCTTGTTCTAAATAAATTTTAAAAAATCGATGAGGGTACAGCAGTTGATGTTGTCTGCATGGATTTTCGTAATGCTTTTGACAAGGTCCCACATGGCAGACTGGTTAAAAAAACAAAATCCCATGGGATCCAGGGAAATACGACAAGGTGGATACAAAATTAGCTCAGTGGCAGGAAACAAAGGGTAATTGTTTTAGCGACTGGAGGGCTGTTTCCAGTGGCATTCTGCAGGGCTCAGTACTGGGTCCCCTGCTTTTTGTGGTGTATATCAACGATTTGCACGTAAACGTAGGGTGCATGATCAAGAAGTTTGCGGATGACACAGAGATTGGCCGTGTGATAGATAGCGAGGAGGCTAGCTGTAGACTGCAGGAAGATATTGATTGTCTGGTCAGATGGGCAGAAAAGTGGCAAATGGAATTCAACCTGGAGAAATGTGAGGTGTTGCATTTGGCAGGGTCAAACAAGGCAAAGGAATACACGATTAATGGGAAAATACTGAGAAGTGTAGAGGAAATAAGGGACCTTGGAGTGAATGTCCGCAGATCCCTGAAGGTAGCAGGACAGGTTGATAAGGTGGTTAAGAAGGCATATGGAATCCTTTACTTTATTAGCCAAGGTATTGTATTTCAAAGCAAGAAGGTTAGTCTGGAACTGTATAACTGATTGATTAGGCTACAACTTAAGTACTGTGTGCAGTTCTGGTCACCTCATTACAGAAAGGATGTAATTGCACTAGTTGAGTACAGAGGAGATTTACGAGGATGTTGCCAGGACTGGAAAAATGCAGCTATAAGGAAAGATTGGATAGGCTGGAGATGTTCTCCTTGGAACAGAGAAGGCTGAGGAGAGATCTGATTGAAATGTACAAAGTTTTGAGGGGCCTGGATAGAGTGGAGGTGAAGGGTTTATTCACCGTAGCAGAGAGGTCAGTGACGAGTGGGCATAGATTTAAAGTGATTGGCAGAACAATTAGAGGGGAGGTGAGAAAAAACTTTCCCCCAGAGGGTGGTTGGTGTCTGGAACTCACTGCCTGAAAGGGTAGTTGAGGCAGAGACCCTCAACTCATTCAAAAGGAGTCTGAACATGCACCTCAAGTGCTGTAATCTGCAGGGTTCCAGACCAAATGCTGGAAGGTGGAATTAGAATAGGTGGATCATTTTTCAGCCAGCACAGATATGATGGGCCAAGTGGCCTCTTTCTGTGCCTTAAACTTTCTTTGATTCTTTCTATGATTCGAAACTCCCTTTCTTTATCAGTTTCTTGGTCCTCCTGTATTCTAAAATCCTCCCAAACCTCAGGTTTACTACTATGTGTGACAACTTTAAAGGTCTCTTCTTTTAATCTTATACAATCCTTAACTTCCTTTGTTAGCCATGGTTAACTAACTTTCAATTTTGGGGTTTTGTGCCTTAAAGGAATGTATAATTTCTGTAAACTATGTAATATTTCTTTCAAGACTATCAATTGTCTATGCATGGTCATACCTTTTAATATATTTTCCCAATCCACCTCAGCCAATTTGCCCCTTATACCTTCATAATTTTCTTTGTTCAAATTTAGCACCCTGGCTTCAGATTGAACTACCTCACTTTCAAACATCATGTAAAATTCTAACATATTATGGTAACTCATTTCTAAAGGTTCTTTTACAACACAATTATTTATTAACCCTTTCTCATTACACAATATTACATTTAAAATAGCCTGTTATCCAGTCAGTTCCTCAACATACTGCTCTAGCAAACCATTCCTAACACTCCAGAAACTTGTTCTTCATAGCATTAGTGCTCATTCGGGTTACCTAGTCTATATGCATATGGAAGTCACCCATGATTACTGTATTACCCATGCGACATGCTTCTCTAATCTCCTGATAGATAGAATGCCCTACACTACCATTCCTGTTTGGTGGCCTATAAACAATTCCTACCAATGTTTGCTGTCTCTTGCTTTTTCTTAGCTCTACCCAAACAGATTCCACATTTTGTTCTTCTGATCTGAGATCCTCCCTTACTAATGTACCGATCACATATCTTATTATCAGCGCAGCACCACCTCCTTTTCCTTTTTGACTGTCCTTATTAAATGTTGAATATCCTTGAATATTCAGTTCCCAGTCTTGGATACCTTCTAACTTTGTTTTCATAATGGCAATTAGATCATATCCATTTAGCTCTATTTGTGCCTTTAAATCATCTACCTTGTTGTGAATGCTGCATGCGTTCAGGTAGAGTGCCCTTAACATTGTCTTCTTGACATTCTGCAATCTAAGCCTAGTTGATATTCGCCTTTGTTTCACCTGCCTTCTAATTTCACTTGCTAATTTTCTTCTTCTGTTACCAGCTTTACTTCCTTCCAATTTGAGCTGCCCCTCAGATTCCCATCCCTCTGACAAGCTAGTTTAAACCCTCCCCAACAGCACTAGCAAATCACCTTGCGAGGATATTAGTCCTGGTCCTGTTAACGTGTAGCCTACCCATTTTGTACAGGTCCCACCTTCCCTAGAAATGGTCCCAATTCCTCAGAAATCTGATGCCATCCCTCCTACATTAATTCTCCAGCCACGTGTTCAATTGATCAATCCTCCTATTCCAATTACTCACGTGGCACTGTGAGTAATCCTGAGATTACTGCTCTTGAGGTTCTGCTTTTTAATTTCCTTCCTAACTCCCTAAAAACTGCTTTCAGGATCTCATCCCTCTTCCTACCTATGTCATTGATACCAATGTGGACCATGACCTCTGTCTGTTCACCTTCTCCCAGATGGATGTCCTGCAGCCGCTCCATGATATCCTTGACCCTTGCACCAGGGAGGCAACATACCATCCTGGAGTCACAATTACTGCCGCAGAAATGCCTGTCTAATCCCCTGACTATCGAATCCCCTATCACTATTACTGTTCCACCATTCTTCCTCCCATCCTGTGCAGCTGGGCCACCCATGGTGCCATGGACTTGCCTCTTGCTGCACTCGTCTGAGGAACCATCGCCCTCACTATCCAAAATGGAAAACAGATTAGCAAGCAAGATTGACTCTGGGGACTTCTGCACTACTTGCCTGGCTCTCTTAGAATTCCTGGCAGTCACCCATTCACTCTCTGCCTGCATGCTCCTAACCTGTGGTATGACCACCTCCAGAAACAGGCTATCCACGTAGTCCTCCATCTCACAGATACACAACAGTGACTCCAGCGGCTGCTCAAGTTCCAAACCCTGGAGCTCAAGCTTCTGCAGCCAGTGACACTTCCTGCAGATGTGTTAATCTAGGATACATGGTGTGTCCATGACTTCCCACATCCCACAGGATGTACATTCCACTTAGCTGAGCTGACCTGCCATACCATAACTTTAAAAAATATTTATTACAATTAGAATAAGTAATATAACTTACAAGTTACTCACCAATCAGCTTCTTCCCCTATAATGAAGTAAGAGGCAGATACTGGAAGCTGAAAAAAGGTTGAAAAAGAAAGGAGCACCTCCCTCACTGAATTCCCTCACTCACCGAACTCTCACTTCACACGCAGTGCAGATTAAGCATCACTGAGGAAGCCCTGCTTTTATACTTTTTGAAAAACAACTGATTCAAGCTTCTGAAAACCAGTTTAAACCAGCTGCTCCCAGAAAACTTGTATACCCCTGTTTTAAGGCTGGAATAAAACTTAACTTCTCCTAACTTAAGGAGTAATTTTTAGTTAATTGCTAAATTAAGGTAAAAGCTAGACTTTAGATAGAAATTAACCCTTAAAACTCCTTCTCACCAGACATGGCAGCTCTCAGTGCAAACTAGGCTGAGCTCCTTCTGCAGGGTTGCTGAAGACGTTGTGCAGCTTGGCATCTTTTACTGTTTCCATTAGGATTCCAAATGTTGTGTCCATTTGGCTATTGGCCCTGCTGGTTCGTCCAGCTGCATCAATGATGCAGTTGAGGTCACTGCCTAGAATGACCAGCCTGGACGTTGCCAGAAGAAGTGGGATCTGCTGAAGAACGGTCAGCCGTTCACTGTATTGAACGGAGGTGAATACGTTGATTATCCGGAGCAGAGCATTTTTGTGTGAATGTATCCATAATGTTAGGATCTTGTTAAATCAGAAAGTTAGCATACGGAACTGGACCTGTGCAGAATGTTTCCGTGTTGAACTGAACCGGTTTACAGTGTATGTAACCACTTTAGCCAGATTTGTCAACACTGAATGGAACCATGCTGAACTGGACCAGACCACACTGAATGTTAGCATACTGAACTAAACTGGACTTGTCAACACGGAGTGGTAAATTTACTGACGTGGCCCTGCCCACCAGAAATATAACCGCGCTGATGTAAACATGTCCAGGCTGATTTTAACCGTGCTGAACCAGATCTGTCGACAGTGAAATTAACGGAGCTGAACTGGAGCTTTCCAAACAAAATATAGCCGCTCTGACCTGGACATGGATCTGTCCCTATTGGATATAGCCATAACATATTGGACCTGTCCATACTGAATTTAACCATGTTGAAGTGAACCTGTCCTGGATTTTGTGCAACCTTGCTGCAATGAAGTTGTCATGGTGAACGTAACTGTGCTGATCTGAACCTGTACACACAGAATGCAATAATGCTGAACTGGACCATTTTATATTGAATTTAAAGACTCTGAACAGGTCCTGTCCACACGGAATGCAACTTTACAACACTGGATATGTTCACACAGAATGTAACAGTGTTGAACTGCACCTATTCACTGTGAATTGGACATGCCCACATTGAATATAATGGCACTGAGCAGGGCAAGTCCACATTGAAAACAATGGGAAAGTACTGGGCCTGTCCACACTGAATACACAGACTGTTGTATTAAAGTGAGTGAACAGTCTCAGAGAGATTTGGAACGAAGTTGCATTTGATCACACAAACTGAATAATGATCGGGGTGCGTACTCATTTAGGACCAAATATCTTTGGTCAATTATACCTTATGCTGAGACCCACTTAACTCAGCATTGAGGGGTTTAAACCCAATAATTCCTCATGTGCAATGCTCACTTTCACTATTGCAACTACCTTTTAGAGATCCAGCACTGAAACAGGCCCTTCGGCCCACCGAGTCTGTGCCGACCATCAACCACCCATTTATACTAATCCTACACTAATCCCATATTCCTACCACATCCCCACCTGTCCCTATATTTCCCTGCCACCTACCCATACTAGGGGCAATTTATAATGGCCAATTTACCTATCAACCTGCAAGTCTTTGGCATGTGGGAGGAAACCAGAGCACCCGGAGGAAACCCACGCAGACACAAAGAGAACTTGCAAACTCCACACAGGCAGTACCCAGAATTGAACCTGGGTCGCTGGAGCTGTGAGGCTGTGGTGCTAACCACTGCGCCACTGTGCCGCCCGCACCTGTTAAGAAGAAACTATATTGTAGTCTCTGGGTATTTCATTTTAGAGCTGTGTCAGGTCCCTTTAAAAAGAATCCATTCCATTAAATCATAAGCAAGAGCCAGACAGCAGCTGCACTAATGTGTTTGTTTCAATTAGTGTAATTAAAATAAAAGATCAAATGATCAAATTATCACCCTGGAGTCTGACATCAGGTATAAATATGACAATCTTTCAATGTAGTTCAGAACGCATTCAGAGCTCCTGATAGAAATGCACGGATCACCAAAAGGTCTGGTTTTTGCCATTTACTACCCAATCCTTGCGGTTATCGGGGTTCCAGGTAAAGTATTGCATCTCGTTATTAATTACTGGAATCATTGTTTAGCCGTGTCACTGCTCCCATTTACCCATGATGCTTCTCTGTCATATTGATATCCTGTCTCTCATTTAATGGCATAATTTCATGCGATAACTTCTCCCATTTAATGTGATAATTTTATCCCTTTAATGGGGTAATTTCTCCCCTTTAGCAGGAGAAAGGTAAGGTCTACTTAAATAGTAAGTAATGTTTTTTAGGGAATCAAGGTCTCTCATGTAAGTAATCTCTAATTTTTGAGTAATTTAAGGGAGTAAATTAAGAGTAAGTCATGGCAGGGCAGCTCGGCAGCATCAAGTGCTCCTCCTGTGCAATGTGGGAAGTCAGGGATACTGCCAGTGTCCAGGGCGAACACATGTGCAGGAAGAGTCTCCAGCTGCAGCTACTTGAAATCCACGTTTCAGATCTGGAGCAGTGGCTGGGAACTCTGTGGAGCATCCGCGAGGCTGAGATCATTGTAGATAGCACATACAGGGAGGTGGTCACACCGCAGGTCAAGACTGCTCAGGCAGAAAGGGAATGGGTGACCGTCAGGCACAGTAGAAGAACTAGACAGGGAGTGCAGGAGTACCCTGGGTCCATCTCCCTCACTAACAGATTTTCCGCTTTGAATAATGTTGCAGGAAATAGCTTCTCAGGGGAATGCAGCAGGAGCCAAGTCTGTGGCACCACAGGTGGCTCAGCTGCACAGGACGGGAGGGATAAGAGTGGAAGAGCTATAGTGATAGGGGATTCTATCGTAAGGGGTACAGATAGGCATTTCTGTGTCTGTAAATGTGATGGTATGTTGCCTCCCTGGTCCTAGGGTCAAGGATATCACGGAGTGGCTGCAGGACATTCTGAAGGGGGAGGGTGAACAGTCAGAGGTCGTAGTTCACATTGGTACCAATGACATAGATGGCATAGGTAGAAAGAGGGATGATGTCCTGCAACAAGAATTTAGGGAGCTAGATAGCAGATTAAAAAGCAGGACCTCAAAGGTTGTAATCTCTGGATTACTCCAGGTGCCAACTGCTAGTGAGTATAGGAATAGGAGGATAGAGCAGATGAATGAGTGGCTGAAAAGATGGTGCAAGAGGGATTTCAACTTTCCCAATATTAACTGGGATAATATTAGCTTTAGTTTCCTGGTTCACTGGGTCTGTTTCTGGCAAAGGTGAGACCTGTATTATTTGGAAAATCATGGTTTGATTAGAGACAGTCAGCATGTCTTTGTGAAGGACAGGTCATGCCTCACAAGCCATATTGAATTCTTTGAAGATGTGACAAAACACATTGATGAAGGAAGAGCAGTGGATGTGGTGCATATGGATTTCAGCAAGGCGTTTGATCAGGTTCCCCATGGTAGGCTCATTCAGAAAGTAAGGATGCATGGGATACAGGGAAAGTTGGCTGTCTGGATACAAAATTGGCTGGCCCATAGAAGACAGAGGGTGGTCGGAGATGGAAAGTATTCAGCATGGAGCTCGGTGACCAGTGGTGTTCCGCAGGGATCTGTTCTGGGACCTCTGCTCTTTGTGATTTTTATAAATGACTTGGATGAGGAAATGGAAGGCTGGGTTAGCAAGTTTGCCGATGACACAAAGGTTGCTGGAGTTGTGGATAGTGTGGAAGGCTGTTGTAGGTTGCAACGGGACATTGACAGGATGCAGAGCTGGGCTGAGAAGTGGCAGATGGAGTTCAACGTGGAAAAGTGTGAAGTGATTCATTTTGGAAGGTCGAATTTGAATGCAGAATATAGGCTTAAAGACAGGATTCTTGGCAGTGTGGAGGAACAGAGGGATCTTGGGGTCCATGTCCATAGATCGCTCAAAGTTGCCACCCAAGTTGATATGGTTGTTAAGAAGGCGTATGGTGTGTTGGCTTTCATTAACAGGGGGATTGAGTTTAAGAGCCGCGAGGTTATGCTGCAGCTCTATAAAGCCCTGGTTAGATCACACTTGGAATATTGTGTTCAGTTCTGGTCGCCTCATTATAGGAAGGATGTGGAACCTTTAGAGAGGGTGCAGAGGAGATTTACCAGGATGCTGCCTGGACTGCAGGGCATGTCTTACGAAGAAAGATTGAGGGAGCTAGGGCTTTTCTCATTGGAGTGAAGAAGGATGAGAGGTGACTTGATAGAGGGGTACAAGATGATGAGAGGCATAAATAAAGTGGATAGCCAGAGACTTTTTCCCAGGGTGGAAAGGGCTATCACCAGGGGGCATAATTTTAAGGTGATTGGAGGAAGGTTTCGGGGAGATGTCAGAGGTAGGTTCCTTCCACAGAGAGTGGTGGGTGCGTGGAATGCGCTGCCAGCGGTGGTAGTAGAAGCAGATACATTAGAGACATTTAAGCGAATCTTGGATAGGTACATGGATGATAGTGGAATGAAGGGTAGGTAGTTAGTTTGATCTCAGAGTAGGTTAAAGGGTCGGCACAACATCGTGGGCCGAAGGGCCTGTACTGTGCTGTACTGTTCTATGTTCTATGTACTATGTAGAAGTTGGACGGGTTGCACCTGAACCGGATCGGGACCAACATCCTTGCTGGGAGGTTTGCTAGCACTGTTGATGGGGTGGGTGGGGTTAAATTAATTTGGCAGGGGGACGGGATACGGAGTGGAGGTACAGTAGGGGGTGATGCACAGACACAGATAGTAGAGAAACTAGGTCAGTCTGGAAGGCAGAGCATAGACCTGTTTAGGCATAAGTGAATAATGCAAGGCTGGATTGCATCTATTTTAACTCAAAGAGTCTTACTCGTAAGGCAGATGAATTGAGGGCATTGATTAACACATGGGAATATGATATTATTGCTATCACAGAGACATGGTTGAGGGAGGGGCAGGATTGGCAGCTCAATATTCCAGGGTATAGAATCTTCAGGCGTTACAGGGGAGGGGATAAAAGAGGAGGTGGCATTGCACTGTTGATCAAGGAGTCAATTACTGCAGTAAGGAGGGATGATATCTTAGAAAGTTCCTCAAATGACATATGGGTCGAACTTAAAAACAAAAAAAGGGCAACCATTTGGCTGGGAGTGTACTACAGGCCTCCAAACAGTCAGGGAGTGATAGAGGAGCAGATATGTGGGCAAATCTCAGAGAGGTGGAAAAATAATAGGGTAATAATAGTAGGGGATTTCAATTTCCCCAATATTAACTGGGATAGTCTGAGTGCAAAAGGCTTAAAGGGGTGGAATTCTTAAAATGCATACAGGAGAGATTTTTGACCCAGCAAGTAATAAGTCCGATAAGAGAAGAGGTGGTACTGGACCTAATCCTTGGGAATGAAGCCGGAGAAGTGGTAGAAGCGTCAGTCGGGGAGCATTTCAGGGATAGTGACCATCAATCTGTAAGATTTAAGTTACTTATGGAAAAGGACAAAGATGGACTGGAAAAAAAGGCACTGAATTGGGGGAAGCCCGATTTCAATATGATTAAACAGGATCTGGCCAAAGTGGACTGGAAGCAGCTACTTGTAACAAAGTCTACATCAGACCAGTGGGAGTCATTCAAAAAGGAAATAGTGAGAGTTCAGGGCCAACATGTTCCTGTAAAGGTGAAGGGTAGGACCAACAAGTCTAGGGAATCCTGGATGTCAAGCGATATAGAGGATTGGATAAAGAAAAAAAAGGAAGCATATGGCAGATTCAGAGGGCTGAAAACAGTGGAGGCCTTAGAGGAGTATAGAAAGTGTACTTAAAAAAGTAATTAGGAGAGTGAAGAGGGGGCATGAAAAAACACTGGCGGGCAAGATAAAGGAAAATCCCAAGGCGTTTTATAAGTATATTAAGGGCAAGAGGATAACCAGGGAAAGAGTAGGGCCCATTAAGGACCAAAGTGGGAATCAGTGTGTGGAGCCAGAGGACGAAGGTGAGGTTTTAAATGATTACTTTTCATCTGTGTTCACTATGGAGAAGGACGATGTAGGTGTACAGATCAGGGAACGGGATTGTTATATACTTGAACAAATTAGCATTGAAAGGTAAGAGGTATTTGCGGTTTTAGCGGGCTAAAAGTGTATAAATTCCACCAGATGAGATGTATCCCAGTCTGCTATGTGATACAAGGGAGAAGATTCCAGGGGTTCTGACACAAATTTTCAAATCCTCTCTGGCCACAGGAAAGGTACCAGAGGACTGGAGGACAGCGAATTGTGTACAACTATTCAAGAGGGGTAGCAGGGATAAACCAGGTAATTACAGACCAGTGAGTCAAACATTAGTGGTTGGGAAACTATTGGAAAAAATTCTGAGGGACGGGATGAATCTCCACTAGGAGAAGCAGGGGGATTAATCAAGGACAGTCAGCATAGCTTTGTCAGGGGGAGATCATGTCTAACCAATTTGATTGAATTTTTCGAGGAGGTGACTAGATGTGTAGATGTGGATAAAGCAGTTGATGTAGTCTATATGGACTTCAGTAAGGCTTTTGATAAGGTCCCACATGGGAGATTGGTCAAGAAGGTAAGAGCCCATGGGATCCAGGGCAATTTGGCAAATTGGATCCAAAGTTGGCTTCGTGGCAGGAGGCACAGGGTGATGGTTGAGGGTTGTTTTTGTGATTGGAAGCCTGTGACCTGTGGTGTACCACAGGGATCGTGCTGGGACCCTTGCTGTTTGTAAAGTACATTAATGATTTCGATGTGAATATAGGAGGAATGATCAGCAAGTTCGCAGATGACACAAACATTGGTGGTGTTGGAAATAGTGAGGAGGAAAGCCTTAGATTACAGGATGATATAGATGGGCTGGTAAGATGGGCAGAGCAGTGGCAAATGGCATTTAATCATGAGAAGTGTGAGGTGATGCATTTTGGGAGGACTAACAAGGCAAGGGAATATACAATGGATAGTAGGATCCTAGAAAGTACAGAGGGTCGGGGGATCTTGGTGTTCATCTCAATAGATCACTGAAAGCAGCAGCACAGGTTAGGAAGGCATATGGGAAACTTGCCTTTATTAGCCGAGGCATAGAATATAAGAGCAGGGAGGTTATGATGGAGCTGTATAAAACACTAGTTAGTCCACAGCTGGAGTACTGTATACAGTTCTGGTCACCTCACTATAGGAAGGATGTGATTGCACTAGAGAGGGTGCAGAGGAGATTCACCAGGATGTTGCCTGGGCTGGAGCATTTCAGCTATGAAGAGAGACTGGATATGTGAGGGTTCCTTAGAGCAGAGAAGGCT
Source organism: Heterodontus francisci (assembly GCF_036365525.1). Lineage (NCBI taxonomy): Eukaryota > Metazoa > Chordata > Chondrichthyes > Heterodontiformes > Heterodontidae > Heterodontus > Heterodontus francisci. The sequence goes on along the minus strand of NC_090392.1, from coordinate 31,449,128 downwards.
GAGGGGGGGACCTGATTTAGGTATACAAAATTATGAGGGCCATAGATAGGTTAGATAGGAATAAACTTTTTCCCTTAGCGGAGGTGTTAATAACCAGGGGACATAGATTTAAGGTAAGTGGCAGGAGGTTTAGAGGAGATTTGAGGAAAAACATTTTCAGCCAGAGGGTGGTTGGAATCTGGAACACACTACCTGAAGATGTGGTGGAGGCAGTAACCCTCCCAACATTTAAGAAGTATGTATATAAGCACTTGAAATGACATGGCATTCAAAGCTACGGGCCAAGTGCTGGAAAATGGGATTCGAATGGATAGGCTTGATGGCCGGTGCGGACACGATGGGCCAAAGGGCCTGTTTCTGTGCTGGATAACTCTATGACTCTGTGATAATTTCTCCTTTTTAACTGGTATAATTTCTCTCGTTTTGCAGTATTATTTCCACTTTAATGGTATTAATTCTCTATTTTAACATTATAATTTCTTCCCTTTGTTGATATAAGTTCTCATCATTAATGTTGTAATTTTTCACTTTTAGCTGTGGAATTTGTTTCCTTCATGAGCATAGTTTCTTTACATTACCGGTTTTATGCCGCTGCTTGAATGGTACTCTATCTTCACTTGACCAGTAACTTTTCATCCCTTTAATTATATAATTTCTTTCATTTACCACTGGCATCTCATGATTTAAATGTACTTCCATTGTGTTCTTGACACTGTTACTGTGGGTGAATCATCACACTGTTATCACAGTGTAATTCAGATCAAGTGTGTTATTGACAGTGACAGTGACAGAGTAATCCCTCCAAATGGTTCATTGAGAGTAATGAATTATTGAATAATTCCTGACTGAATTTAATGAATGAATTTATTGAATGGACATTTTTTAGGCTTTGGGCTATTGACAGAAATATAAGAATGTAACAGTAACCATTTTATGAATGATCTGCATTTGCCCCAAGCTCAAGAGCGCAATGTTTCTGCTCTCAGTCTCTGAACTCAGTGGTTCATCCTGGCTCTCCTCTTCCACATTAGCAGCTGCCAATGGTTCTCGAGTCAGGAATTTCCTTCTGCTCCTTGAACCTGGCCATATCCAAGACTGTTTCCATCTTCATTCTGTTCTCCACATTGAGTGAGTCTGCATAACTGATGGCATCTTTCACTACCAAGGCATAACGCTTTAATTTCAGTACAGGACTTAGCTATCAGTAATACCAAAGCTCAGTACTGAGGGAGATTCTATAGACTCTGGAACAGTTCCTGCAGATTGGAGCGTAGTGAATGTAACCCCACTATTTAAAAAGGGAGGTAGAGAGAAAACAGGGAATTATAGACCAGTCAGCCTGATGTCGCTAGTCAGGAAAATTCCAGAGTCCATTATCAAAGATTTTACAGCAGTGCACTTAGAGAAAAGTGGTAGAATCGGAAAGGGTCAGCATGGACTTACGAAAGGGAAATCATGCTTGACAAATCTATTAGAATTCTTCGAGGATGTAACTAGTAGAGTTGATGAGGGGGGAGCCAGTGGATGTGGTTTATTTGGACTTTCAGAAAGCTTTCGACAAAGTCCCACATAAGAGATTAGCATGTAAAATTAAAGCGTATGGGATTGGGGGTAGTGTATTGCGATGGATAGAAAATTGGTTGGCTGACAGGAAACAAAGAGTAGGAATAAACGGGTCTTTTTCTGAATGGCAGGCAGTGACTAGTGGGGTACCGCAGGGATCGGTGCTAGGACCCCAGCTATTCACAATATATGTGAAGAGGATGCAGAGAGGCTTCAAGGTGTTTTGGACAAGTTGAGTGGGTGGGCAAATGCATGTCAGATGCAGTAGAATGTGGATAAATGTGAGGTTATCCACTTTGACAGCAAAAGCAGGAAGGCAGATTATTGTCTGAATGGCTATAAAGCGAGAGAGGGGAATATGCAGCGAGACCTGGGTGTTCTCGTACACCAGTCACTGAAGGTAAGCATGCAGGTGCAACTGACGGTAAAAAAGACAAATGGTATGTTGGCCTTCACAGCAAGAGGATTCGAGTACAGGAGCAGGGATGTCTTGCTGCAATTATACAGGGCCTTGGTGAGGCCACACCTGGAATATTGTGTGCCGTTTTGGTCTCCTTATCTAAGGAAGGATGTTCTCGCTATAGAGGGAGTGCAGTGAAGGTTTACCAGACTGATTCCTGGGATGGTGGGACTGACGTATGAGGAGAGATTGAGTTAGTTAGGATTATATTCGCTGGAGTTCAGAAGAATGAGGGGGATCTCATAGAAACCTATAAAATTCTAACAGGACTTGACAGGGTAGATGCAGGAAGGATGTTCCTGATGGTGGAGGAGTCCAGAACCAGGAGTCATAGTCTAAGGATACGGGGTAAACCTTTCAGGACTGAGATGAGGAGAAGTTTCTTCACCCAGACAGTGGTGTACCTGTGGAATTCACTACCACAGAAAGCAGTTGAGGCCAAAACATTGTATGTTTTCCAGCAGGAGTTAGATATGGGTTGGAAGGGGTCAAAGGGTATGGGGCGAAAACAGGAACATGTTACTGAGTTGGATGATCAGCCATGATCATAATGAATGGCGGAGCAGGCTCGATGGTCCGAATGGCCTACTCTCGCTCCTATTTTATATGTTTCTATGTTTCTATGAAGTGCTGCATTGTAGGATGGGCCTTTCCCCAAATGAGACCTCAACATCTTCCAGTTTCGATGGTTCAGATCGACATCGAAGATCCCAGGTGATTATCAGGAGAAGCGCTGGAGTTATCGCTACATCCTCGGCAATATCCTCTCCGCAAAGTCAAAAATAATTGTCCGTTTGCTCCTCTCTTTGAGAGTCTTTTTGAGCAAGTTGACTGCTGAAATTTCCAACCATGAATAGTTTTACATCAATTCATCAGATGAGGGTGTTTATGGTGTTATGACCAAGACAGGAGCAATGCACTGTCAATTCAGTCCCAATACTCCACAGGTTGCAGCACATTATTAAAGTTTTCCCACCTAACTGGAAAACAGCCAAATAAAACACTTTATTTGAGGATCATTTTAAGCAAGTTAACTGCTGAATTTTCCAACAGTGAATTGTTTTACACTAATTCATTGATTGAAGGTGTTTATAATCCTCAGCACAATATAATGCATTTAAATGCAAGTTTTTTGTTCCTACTTACTTGTTAGTTTCCACATTTATTGCATTTTGTTGTATTATTCACCCTCTTAAATATCTTCTTAATGTGTTACTGTTACTGTTACTTTTCTTCTCTATTTGATGCTCACAGGTTCATTTTTCATCCAGATGATCACTGTAGAACAGAAACTGAGCGGAAGAGATTGCATGTCAAAGCTGTAAATTCCACACATACACTCTCTCACTTTCTCTCAGCTTTCTCTCTCTCTATTACAGCTAACTTGGCAGTGATTGTGATCCTGTCCCGAGGAAGATGTGGTCTCTCCAGATGTATCACTTACTACCTGGTGTCCATGGCAGTGACGGATCTCCTGCTCATTATCATTGCTGTGATATTAAACCGAATTGCTGCTATTTATTTCCCAGGCAGTTTCCTGTTCATGACACCGTTATGTAGTCTCCGTGTTGCCCTGAACTATGCAGCTATAGACAGTTCTGTCTGGTTAACAGTCGCTTTCACATTTGATCGATTTATGGCCATTTGTTGCCAGAAGCTGAAAATAAAATATTGTACCGAGAAAACTGCAGCACGGGTTATCGGAACAATCTGTACACTGAGCTGTCTAAAAAATATCTTCTGGTATTTTATATATAAACCCGTGTATATAATTAACAATATACCCTGGCTCTGCAGCCTAAAATTAATATTTTACACATCACCTGCATGGATAGCATTTGAATGGATTCACCACATTTTAACTCCTTGTGTCCCATTCATTCTGATTTTACTGCTCAATGCTCTGACTGTCAGACACATTCTAGCAGCCAGTAGAGCACGCAGGAGACTCCGGGTCCACAGTAATGGAGAGAATCGAAGTGACCCAGAGATGGAGAAACGAAGAAACTCCATTGTTTTACTGTTCTGCGTCTCAGGTAGTTTCATTCTATTATATTTGTTACTTCTTATAACTTTCCTCTACGTCCGAATTGCGAAAGTTAGTTATTTCTCTGGTTCCAATTTCAACAAATCAAATTTTATTCTGGAGGAAAGCGGATATATGCTTCAGCTTTTGAGTTCTTGCATCAACCCGTTTATTTATGCAGGAACCCAAAGTAAATTCAGAGTCGAGTTAAAGAAGGGGATGAAATATCCAATGAGTCTCATTGTTAAATTATTTAAATAATGAATAATAAAATTCAGCATGAATTGCACATCATATTCCATCCATTTCTCTTCTTATCCATGAAACACACAGCCTCCACTTCCTGGTACACTTATCCACTGTGTGATTTTAAAAATGTATAAGAAACACTGCATCAGTGCACAATTCATAGAATCATAGAAAGTTTAAGGCACAGAAAGAGGCCACTTGGCCCATCGTGTCTGTGCTGGCCGATAAATGATCCACCTATTCTAATCCCACCTTCCAGCATTTGGTCTGTAGCCCTGCAGATTACAGCACTTAAGGTGCGTATCCAGACTCCTTTTGAATGAGTTGAGGGTCTCTGCCTCAGTGTTGTGACATATTCTCAGTTCGGTTCCAGTTCTCTTCTGCATGCTGACTCAGGTCTGGTGCAACCCCACCAGCTCTGAGGGCCCTGGAGACAGCAAATCCAACCCCTGATCTGTTATTGGATACTAAGTTTAACTGTTTACTGAAGGGATCACAATATTCCTCCTGGGTGTAGTTTGGATCTTGAGGGTAGGATACGCTCTGAAATAGGAATCTCGTCCCCATGCATTGTTCACCACTCACTGGACACCGCCCTCCAGCCACACTCCTGTTCCCACAAACATAGGAACAGAGGAATTGAATCATAAAATCATAGAAATTTTGCAGCACAGAAAGAGGCCACTTGGCCCATCGTGGCTTTGCCGGCTGAAAAAAAAGAGCCACCTAATCTAATCCCACTTTCCAGCATTTGGTCCATAGTCCTATAGGTTACAGCATTGCATATTCAGACGACTTTTAAATGAGTTGAGGTTTTCTGCCTCAACTACTCTTTCAGACAATGAGTTCCAGACCCACACCATCCTCTGAGTGAACAAATTTTCATCATCTCCCCTCTAATCCTTCTACCAATTACTTTAAATCTATGCCCCTCGTCACTGACCTCTCTGCTATGGTGAATAGACCCTTCACCTCCACTCTATCCAGATTCCTCAAAATTTTTACGTTCCAATCTAATCTCCCCTCAGCCTTCTCTGTTCCAAGGAGAACAACCCCAGCCTATCCAATCTTTCCTCATAGCTGCATTTTTCCAGTCCTGGCAACATCCTCGTAAATCTCCTCTGTACCCTCTCTAGTGCAATTACATCCTTTCTGCAATGAGGTGACCAGAACTGCACACAATACTCAAGTTGTGGCCGAACTAATGAATTATACAGTTCCAGCATAACCTCCTTGCTCTTATATTCTATACTTCGGCTCATAAAGGAAAGGATTCCATATGCCTTCGTAACCATCTTATCAACCTGTCCTGCTATCTTCAGGGATCTGTGGACATTCACTCCAAGGTCCCTCACTTCCTCTCCACTTCTCAGTATTTCCCCATTAATCGTGTATTCCTTTGCCTTGTTTGACCTCCCCAAATGCATCACCTCACACTTCTCTGCCTCCCTGACCTGTCCATTGATATCTTCCTACAGCCCACAGTTATCCTCCTTGCTATCAGCCATGTAGCCAAATTTTGTGTCATCTGCAAATTTCTTCATCATTTCCCCTACATTTATGTCCAAATTGTCAACAAATAGCACAAAAGGCAGGGGACCCAGTACTGAGCCCTGTGTAACCCCACTTTCAGTCGCTAAAATACCCGTCAACAATTGCCCTTTGTTTCATGCCAGTGAGCCAATTTTGTATCCAGCTTGCTACAAACCCCTGGATCCCTGCAATTGCTGAAGGCATAAGACAAAACACCAGCTAGCTAATTGACCAATTAGGACAGCATCCCAGTGTCAGAAAACAAAATAAAATCTATCGAACAAAAATGTCCACATTTTAAAGTGATACACACAATAAACAGCCAAACCATAAAAAAGAAACTTCTGAAATTGAATGAGAACATTATCTTCACTAGTGACTCTACACTCCAGTCTTGATTGTCTTTAACCATCCTGATAGTCACATGATTCAATGATAATGGAAGTTGTTGACCAATCATCACAATTAATCTCTGTCAATTAGTCTATAACAGACCCAGGCATGAGGTGAGGAAAATCCCATTGATGGAGACCTTTAGGAACCAGGAGCACAGAATTCACTGCAGTGGTGATGCAGAGGTCCAGTGTCGCTTTGCTGGAAGACGATGCACCACTGACTGCTTCCTGTGAGGACCGCCGTCATTCCATTAGTAAAAGGTGACATGTGGAGGTGTCCCCTGCGTGTGCCACAAGGCAGTGCCTCAACACGTTCCTGACCTCACTCAGCCCAACCCGCTGATGTGACTCAGGATTCCAAATTTGGACCAGTCAGGTCCAGGTAATATATTAATACATCACCCTATAAACAACAGGATCAGAGATGCAAAATGGACACTGCATTTGAGATCCTTACAGTACCAGGAGCTCAAATTGCAGGTAAAGTAATTTTTACAGAACTTCTGCCATTGCTAAGTGTCTGGATGTACTCTGGATTATTTTTGGAAGGGTTTTGGTCAGTTCCTAAATTTACCAAAGAATTCTGCTGCATCCTCAAAGAGAGAGCAGCTAATTTTCATTTTTTTTATTTAGAGATACAGCACTGAAACAGCCCTTCAGCCCACTGAGTCTGTGCCAACCAACAACCACCCATTTATACTAATCCTGCATTAATGCCATATTCCCTACCACATTCCCACCACCTACTTACACAAGGGGCAATTTACAATGGCCAATTTACCTATCAACCTGAAAGTCTTTGGCTGTGGGAGGAAACCGAAGCACCCAGCAGAAACCCACATAGTCACAGGGAGAACTTGCAAACTCTGCACAGGCAGGACCCAGAACTGAACCTGGGTTGCTGGAGCTGTGAGGTTGCGGTGCTAACCACTGTGCCACCCTATCATTTGATAACATGACCAAACAAAGACTGCTTCAGGTGTGGGTAGTAGTGATAATACCTCTGGGTCTGCAGCATGATAGCATCGATTCACAGCTTTCCGACATGTGTGTGATCTTTTACCAACAGAATATCGGGCGGACCACACAGGAAGCAGCTGGTGGCACATCACATGATGAGATGATATTCTCATTCAATTTGACAAGTTCCTTTTTATAGTTTGGGAGTTTATTGTTTCTATCCCTTTAAAACGGCAGCGTTTTGTTAGATTTATTTAGTTTTATCACACTGTGGGTGTCTTTCTAATTGGAATTGTTCACTCAACAGAACAGAAAGCAGCAGAGAGGGGAAGCTCTGCACCATGTCCTCTATTGGTTTGGAGCTGGATGTCTTGACAGTGACAGGAAGCTACCTGGCAGGCCAGCCAATGTACCCAGCATCTCGGTGTGTATTGTAATAAACACTCTCCTGTATGTTGCCTGATCAAGCTCCTTTGTAGTTGAATCGTCTATGACCTCACGTGCCAGGAAGCTGGCAAATGAATCACACAATACCCATGGCCTGGCCGCTGCCCACTCATAACCAGTGACTCACCATGTGCTGATCCCAACTCTATACGAGTCTCCATGGGACATGCATGGCCAGTATCTGAGCTGGTGGCTGCCAGTGCTAGATCAAGTGTCAGGCCTGTTCATTAGTGGAGTGTTGTTTGATTTATTTCTCTCTGTTTTACTTTCTGTGTCTTTTTCTCTCTTTTCTCCCTCCCTCTCTTCCTCCTTGGGAGGCTGTGGCTGGGCAAACAGTAATTCCTGGGTGTCTGAAAGCACAAAATCAGAAGAGGAATGTTGGGGTGTAGGAAGGGAAATGGAGTTGCAAGCAAGATGTCTATGGTCACATCATCTGCAGCTTACACATCATGTCAGGTAGCAGGATGATGGTGAGCTGGGTGTTGAGGAAGGTCATAAGGCAGCAACATGCCATCATCCTCAACGCAGAATGACATGGGCTCTGCCATAGTTGGCTCCATGATTCTGAAAGCCAACTCCCCGAAGGGCTCTGGAGATGCAAACATCTTTGCCCCTTCCTCTTCTGCTCCCTTATCTTTTGTGCCCTCTTGTCATGCAGGGCAGAGGGCAGAATGACAGTGATTCTGCAGCACTCTGTATGGGTGATGTCCATGTCCGAACAGAATGTCTGGAGGTAAGTGGAGGCAGAGAGAGGTGTGTGTGCATGGCTGGAAGCATTGGTAGGTGTGTGAGTGTGAGGTGGAGTGTCTGGATGTTAGGCATAAGTCCTGAGTGCCACGAAGTGCTGCTGGGAGAGTGATGAAGTTGTGGTGCATTCATGACAGGTTGCTGGTGACAGGAGATATCATGTGAATATGACATTGACCACCCACATGAGGGTATTGTACTTCTTGTGACACTGCTGCAGGTCCCCAGGTTCAGACACCAGACATTGACCTCCCATGACATCGGCTTCCATTCCATTCACAAGGTGGTCTTTCAGGACCTCGGGACCCACCAGAACCATGGCTGCTTCTCCCCTCAATTTGCCTTTGTATTTCCTTTTGCATCACTTAAATTCCACTAATATTATTCAGTGCACCTTCGCTTTAAAAATGAAAGACTGCCTTTAAGAAGAGCAGGCTGGCTGCACCACATCTTTCTTTATATATTAGGGTGGCACAGTGATTGGCACCACTGCCTCATAGCTCCAGTGACCCAGATTCGGTTCTGGGTACTGCCTGTGTGGAATTTGCAAGTTCTCCCTGTGACCACATGGGCTTTCTCCAGGTGCTCCAATTTCCTCCCACATGCCAAAGACTTGCAGGTTGATAGGTAAATTGGCCATTGTTAAAATTGACCCGAGTGTAGGTAGGTGGTAGGAGAATTGAGGGAAGGTGGGGATATGAGAGGGAAAGTGGGATTAATGTAGGATTAGTATAAATGGGTGGCTGATGGTCAGTGCAGACTCAGTGGGCTGAAGGGCCTGTTTGGGTGCTGTATCTCTCTATGACATGTGTGAAGAAGAAGGTAGTACTGTGGGACCAGGTCGGCCACACAGTACAATCATGCACATGTGGTCATAGAGTCATTACAGCACAGAAAGACACCATTCAGCCAATCAAGTCCATTCCAGCTCTTCCGAGGAGCAATCCAGTCAGTCTCATTCCCCTGCTCTATCCCTGTAGCAATGCAGGATTATTTTCCTCAAGCGTCAGTCCAGTTTGCTTTTGAAATCATTCATCGTCTCTACTTCCACCATCTTCGTAGGCAGCATGTTCCAACTCATTACCATTTGATGTGTAAAACAATTTTTCCTTACATCTGTCCTGCATCTCTTACCCAAAGCCTTAATCTGAATCCCCTGGTTCTTGTACCATCAGCGAATGTTAACATATTTTCTTCGTTTACCTTATCTAAACCTATCATAATCGTGTGCACCTCTATCAAATCTCCCCTCAACCTTTTTTCCAAAAACAACCCCCAGCTTCTCCAACCTAACCTTGTAACTAAATTCCCTCATCCCTGGAACCATTCTGGTAAATCTCCTCTGCACCCTCTCAAGGACCCTCACATCCTTCCTGTAGTGTGGAGCTGGATGCAATGCTTTAATTGTAGCCTAACAAGATATTTATACAAGTTCAGCATAACTGCTTTGCTTTTGTACTCAATACCTGTAGCTATGAAGCCCAAGATCCCATATGTTTTGCTAACTACTCTCAATATGTCCTGCCACCTTCAAAGATCTATGCACATGAACCCCGAGTCCCTCCGTCCTTTTAGAGTAGTGCCATTAAGTATATATTGCCTCTCCCTATCCCTTCTGACAAAATACATCACCTCATGGTTTCTCTGTATTAAATTCTATTTGGCACTTGTCTCTCAAATCTGATCACCCAGCTATATCCGATTGCAGTCGATTGGTATCATCCTCCCTGTTCACCACACCTCCAAGTTTGTTATCATTGGCAAATTTTGAAATATTACTCTACATTCTAATAGCCAAGTCATTTATGTATAAATCAAAAAAGAGTTATCCTAGCATTGATTACTGGGGAACATCATGGTTTACCATTCTCCAGTCTGAAAAAATAACCATTTACCATCACTCGCTGTTTCTGTGCTTCATTTTTTCATCCTCCTATTTCATGAGCTGCAATTTTGTTAAACAGCCTCTTAACTTCTACTTTGTCAAATGCCTACTTAAAATCCATTTAGACACCATCCACTGCATTCTCTTCTTCAATCTTATCTGTTACTACATCAAAAACATCATTAGATTAGTCAAACACGATCTGCCTTTTGCAAATCTGTGTTGGCTCTCCTTAATTAACTCAAACATCTCCAAGTGCCTATCACATTTTTCCCTGATGATTGTCTCTAAAATCTTACCATTGACTTGCCTTTCTTGAACAAGGGTGTGGCATTTTCAATTTTCGCTCCTCTGCCATCTCTTCCGTATCTAATGAAGATCATGGGATCACAGGATCATAAGAAATAGGAACAGGAATAGGCCATTCAGCCCATCGAGCCTGCTCTGCCATTAAAACAGATCATGGCTGATCATCTACCTCTACGCTATTTTTCCCCACTATCCCCATATCCCTTGATGTCGTTAGCATTCAGAAATCTATTGATTTCTGTCTTGAACATGTTCTCCAATTGAGCTTTCACAGCCCTCTGGGGTAGAGTATTCCACAGATTCACATCCTCTGAGTAAAGAAATTCTTCCTCATCTCAATCTTAAATGGCCTGCCCCTTATTATGAGACTGTATCCCCCTGTTCTAGACTCACTCATACATCCTGTCAACTCTAGAGAACACAGGCCAGGTTTCTGCAATTGCTCCTCATAAGACAATCCCACCATTCCAGAGATTAGTCTGGTGAACCTCCATTGCACTCCCTCTATGGCAAGTATATCCTTCCTTAGATAAGGAGACTAAAACGGTACACAATACTCCAGGTGCAGTCTCACCAAGGCTCTATACAATTGAAGCAATACATCTTTACTCCTGTACTCAAATCTCCTTGCACTGAAGGCCAACATACCATTTGCCTTCTCAACTGCTTGCTGTACCTGCATACTAGCTTTTATTGACTCATGAACAAGGACACCAAGGTCTCTTTGAACATCAACACTTTCCAACCTCTCACCATTTAAGAAATACTCTGTCTTTCTGTTTTTCTACCAAAGTGGATAACTTCACACTTATTCACATTATATTCCATCTGCCATGTTCTTGCCTATTCACTTAGCCTGTCCAAAACCCCTTGAAGCTTCCTTGCATCCTCCTCATAACTCATATTCCCACCTAGTTTTGTGTTATCTCCAAATTTTCAATTGGTCCCATATCCAAATCATTTATATAGGTTGTAAACAGCTGTGGCCCAAGCATTGATTCTTGCGGTACTGAAAATGACCCATTTATTCCTACTCTCTGCTTTCTGTCTGTTAACCAATTCTCAATCCATAGCAGTATGTTACCCCCAACCCCATGTACTCTAATTTTGTTTACTAACCTCCTGTGTGGGACCTGATCAAAAGCTTTCTGAAAATCCAAATACACTATATTCACTGGTTCTCCTTTATGCTACAAGTAACATCCTCAAAATGCCCCAACAGGTTTGTCAAATATGATTACCCTTTCACAAATCCATGTTGACTCTGCCCAATCGTATCATTATTTTCCAAGTATCCAGTTATCTCATCCTTTATAATAGATTCTAATATTTTCCCTACTACTGACATCAAACTAATAGGTCTGTAGTTCTCAGTTTTCTCTCTCGCTCCCTTCTTAAATAGTGGGGTTACGTTTGATACTTTCCAGTCTGCAGGAACCTTTTCAGAATCTATAGAATTTTAAAAGCTAACCACCAATGCATCCACTATCTCTACAGCCACCTCCTTCAATACTCTGGGATGTAGCTCATCTGGTCCAGGGGATTTATCAACTTCAATCCAATTAATTTTTGATTATACCTCTTTATTGATACTAATTACTCAGTTCCTCATTTTTACAAATCCCTTGGTTCCCTCGTATTTCTGGGAGATTTTCTGTGTCTTCCTCTGTGAAGACAGACACAAAGTAATTGTTTAGTCTCTCCGTCATTTCCTCATTCTTCACCATAAACTCTCCCGTCTCCGCCAGTAATGGACCCACATTCATCCTTCCTAATCGTTTCCTTTTCACATACCTAAAGAAGCTTTTACAGTCTGCCTTTATGTTTCTAGCTAGCATAGATTCATAATCTCTTTTCCCTTTCTTTATCAGTTTCTTGGTCTTCCTTAATTGGACTTTAAATTGCTCCCAATCCCCGGGCTTACCACTTTTTCTGGTGATCTTATAAGCCACTTCCTTTGACCTAATGCAATCCTTAACTTCTTTTGTTAGGCACAGTTGATTCACCTTTCCTGTTGGAATTTTGTGTCTTAGAGGAATGTATATTTGTTGTATACTTCTTTAAATACTAGCCATTGCCTGTCTATCGTCAAATATTTTAATGGATTTTCCCAATCCATCATAGGTAACTTGCCCTCATACCCTCATAGTTTCCTTTGTTCAGATTTAAGACCTTAGTTTCAGAATAAGCGATATCTCTTTTAAACCTAATGTAGAATTCCATCGTATTGTGGTCACTGTTCCCTAATGGCTCCTTTACAGCAAGGTGATTAATTAGCTCTTTCTCATTGCATAATACTAAATCTAAAATAGCCCCATCCCTAGCTAGTTCTTCAACGTACCGCTCCAAAAACCCATCTTGTACACACTCCAGGAATTCATCCTCCAAAGCATTAGTGCTAATTATGTTTACCCAATCTATATGTAAATTTAATTCACCCATTATTACAGTATTACTCATATTACATGCAGCTCTAATTTGCTGACTTATACCACCACAGAACAACTCCTATCAATGTTTGCTGCCCCTTGCTGTTTCTTAGCTCCACCCAAACTGATTCTACATCTTGCTCCTTCAATCTAAGATCATATCTCACCAATGTACTGATCTCATCCCTTATTAACAGCGCTACCTCACCTCAGTTTCCCCTCCGCCTATCCCTCCTAAATGACAAATATCCCTGAATATACAGTTCCCAATCCTGGTCACCCTGTAAACATATTTCCGTTATGGCAATTAAATCATAGCCATTTACCTCTATTTGTGCCTTCAAATCATGTACCTTGTTGCGAATACTGCATGCATTCAGAGTGCCCTTAACTTAGTCTTAACATTATTCCTCATTCCGATCCTATTTGATGTTTGCTTTCACCTCGTCTGTCTTCCAATTTTGTTTACTACTTCTCTACTTCCTGTTGCCAGTTCTGCTTCCCTCCAATCTGAGATCCCTCTTAGGTTCGCAACCCCCTGACAATTTAGTTTAAACCCTTCCCAACAGCACGAACAAATCTCCCTGCAAGGATGTTAGTCCTGGTCCTGCTGAGGTGCAACCTGTCCCACCTACCCCAGAACAGATCCCAATGCCTCAGAAATCTGATACCCTCCCTCCTGCAACAATTCTCCAGCCACGTGTTCAATCGCTTAATCCTCCTATTCTTATGCTCACTAGCACGTGGCACTGGGAGTAATCTGGAGATTACTGCTTTTGAGGTCCTGCTTTATAATTTATTTCCTAACTCCTTAAGCTCTGCTTTCAGCACATCATCCCTCTTCTTACCTATGTTGTTGGTACCAATGTGGACCATGACCTTTGGCTGTTCACCCTTCCCCAGAAGAATGTCTTGCAGCCGCTCTGTCACATCTTTGACCCTGGCACCGGGGAAGCAACATACCGTCCTGGTGTCATGTTTACTGCCGCAGAAACGCCTGCCTGTTCCTCTAACTAACGAATCCCTTATCGCTATTGCCCTTCCACGATTCTTCCTCCACCCTCCCCCCCCTCCTGTGTAGCTGAGTGTCCCGTGGTGCCACTGACCTGGGTCTTGCTGCACTCCCTCTCTCTCACCAGTATCCAAAATGGAAAACCGGTTAGTAAGTGAAAACGACTCAGGGGACTCCTGCACCGTCTGCCTGTTTCTCTTAGACTGCCTAGCAGTCACCTATTCCCTCTTTGCCTGCACATTCTTAACCTGCGATGTGATCACCTCCCTAAACGTGCTATCCACGTAGTTCTCTGACTCGCAGATGCACCACAGTGACTCCAGCTACTGCTCGAGTTCTGAAACCCAGAGTTCAAGTTTCTGCAGCTGATGACGCTTCCTGCAGACGTGTTTGTCAAGGACATTTGGTACATGTATGACTTCCCACATATCACAGGAAGCACACTCCACTCAGCCGAGCTGCCCGGCACACCTTAGCTTTATAAACTAATTATTGTTAGTGTAATAAGTGTAATAAGTAGAATAACTTACCAATTATTCACCAATCAGCTTCTTCCCCTGGACCATGGAGGCTGAAAAGGCAGAAAAGAAAAGAGACCAAAGAGCACCTCCTTCCCCTTGTCAGTGAAATCCCTCACACACCAACTCATAGCCTCATACTCTGTCCAAACGGCAGTTTCTAATTCGTAATTACTAATAAATTACACCAACTAAAACCTCAGGAGGACTAAACTTACCTCTTATAAGGTAGCTATTTAAGGGTTAAAAAAGATAATTTTTTTCAGATTTTTCAGCCACTATCTAACAGCAGTTACTCACCAACCAATCTGCCCATGGCTTTTCTGTGATGACACTGTGAGTTTATTTTCACTCTTCAAACCCAGCGCGTGCTGATCTCCAGGTGCAGCCAGAGCCACAGTCTGCCCCTCCCGTATCCCAAGTGAGTGTGGACCTCGAGCCCCGGTCTGGATTTATAGCTTCCACTCGAGTTTTGATTCCTCCCAGATCCACACGATGGCTCTCTAGTTTTTCAGGTGATATCAGAAAATTATGGCAAGCCCTCCTGCTAGCTCCAGACCCACTTCCCTTAGCAACTTGCGTCCTGAGATGCATGTCATCTGGCAGATGACTTATCCACTCGAAGCACAGCCAGCTTTTCCAGTACATCATGCCTATCAATTTTCACCCCATCCATTACCAATACTATCTCTGCTTCTGCCAGTATTTTGTTCGCATTTTCTTCTTTAGTAAATACTGATACAAAGTATTCATTAGGGAAGGTCTTACGAGGAAAGGCTGAGGGACTTGAGGTCGTTTTCGTTGGAGAGAAGGAGGAGGAGAGGTGACTTAATAGAGACATATAAGATAATCAGAGGGTTGGATAGGGTGGATAGTGAGAGTCTTTTTCCTCGGATGGTGATGGCAAACACGAGGGGAAATAGCTTTAAGTTGAGGGGTGATAGATATAGGACAGATGTCAGAGGTAGTTTCTTTACTCAGAGAGTAGTAGGGGCGTGGAACACCCTGCCTGCAACAGTAGTAGACTCGCCAACTTTAAGGGCATTTAAGTGGTCATTGGATAGACATATGGATGAAAATGGAATAGTGCAGGTCAGATGGTTTCACAGGTCGGCGCAACATCGAGGGCCGAAGGGCCTGTACTGCGCTGTAATGTTCTAATTAATTATTCCAGCCTGCCCAACCCCACTCAGCATATAACACCCTCTTTGTCCCTAATAGGCCTCACCTCACCTCTTACTATATTTACATGTTGGTGGAAGATTTTTGCATTTGCTTTTTTGTTAACTCCATTCTATTCTCATATTCTCTCTTTGCTAGTCTTATTTTCTTTTTCACTTTGCCTCTCAACCTATTATAGTTGGCCTGGTTCTCGCTTGAAGAATTCACCTGATATGCTTCATCCACCCTCTTTTTTTGTTCCATCATATTCTCTCTCTCCTTCGTCATCTAAGGAGCCCTGGCTTTGGTTTCCTAACCTTCCATCTTGCTGGAATGTACCTAGCCTGTACCTGAACTATTTCCTCCTTAAGGATCACCTATTGTTCTATTACCGTTTTTCCTGTCAGTCTTTGGTTCCATTTTACCCTGGCTAGGTTCTCTCTCATCCCATTGAAGTTAACATTTTTTGAATTTAGAAGTTTGACTTCAGATTGTTCTTGCTCTTCTCTATTATTAATCTAAACCTTATGATATGATGATCACGCTTACCCAAGTGTTCCTCCACCGCCACTTGGTCCACTTGGCTCACCTCATTCCCCAGCATCAAATCCAACAATGCCTCATTCCTAATTGGACCGAGAATATACTGGTCAAAGATGTTCTCCTGCACACATTTCAGAAATGTCTTCCCCTTCTTACTCTTTACTCTAAAGTTATCCCAATTGATAGTTGCACACAGCAAATTCGTGTGCTCTCCCACTTGATCAGAAACAGCGTGTGCAGGTCACGAATGACAACATCCGTGAGGGAAACAAGGGCCACACAAATTTTTAGCCCTCTCTTTCCAATATCACCTGTTCCTGCCAAGAAGTCTACATGTATCGCATGTCATGTCTCATATTAATAAAATATTGTATTGAAAAATGTTGTTCTATGAATGGCATCTGTCTAATTAGCATTGTAGGAATTAATCTTAACTGCTTTAGAATTATGAATTATGGTGAATTATGGGCGGCACAGTGGCGCAGTGGTTAGTACCGCAGCCTCACAGCTCCAGCGACCCGGGTTCAATTCTGGGGACTGCCTGTGTGGAGTTTGTAAGTTCTCCCTGTGTCTGCGTGGGTTTTCTCCGGGTGCTCCAGTTTCCTCCCACAGCCAAAAGACTTGCAGGTTGGTAGGTAAATTGGCCATTATAAATTGCCACTAGTATAGGTAGGTGGTAGGGAAATATAGGGACAGGTGGGGATGTGATAGGAATATGGGATTAGTGTAGGATTACTATAAATGGGTGGTTGTTGGTCGGCACAGACTCGGTGGGCCGAAGGGCCTGTTTCAGTGCTGTATCTCTAAACTAAATTAATCTTAACAGCTTCACTGTGTCTCTCAGGAGTCTGTTCCATAGATTGACCACTCAGTGAAATATTGCTTCAGCAGAATTGTTTTGAATTTACCCTGCTCAGATATCTCCACTAGTTCTAATGTTCTGAACAAGCTGAAATAACTTGTTGAGCTTGACTTTAGAATGCTAAAAACAGCAAAACGTATCACATCTCAACTTTCTCTTTTCCAGTGACAACATGCACAATTTACACATTTGCTCCTCACAATCCAAATCTTTTATTTCCCAAAAATATACTTTATTCATAAAATTTGTAAAAATACATCCCAAAACAATTCAAATTGGACATTTCATAAAGTGCAATAAAGATCACTTTTTTTCAATACAATACGTGAGGTGCCTCACTACTCTTATCATTCCAGGTAGTATTTAGTACATTTGTATTACAGATCAAAAACATTCTGTGGTGCGTATAGCCCAAGGGGCTTTTCATGATTTCCAGCTCCACAGTACACAATGGTCCTTACACCTTACACAGTGGTCTTTCCCCATTGAGCCTTTGCGGCAGCTGCCCAAGCTTTAGTGCATCCCTCAGCACGTAGTCCTGGACTTTGGAATGTGCCAGTCTTCAACGCGGTCATGGACAACTGGAAGATCAACATATTTTGGGCAGACTAAATTGCGTCTTTCACCGAGTTGATAGTCCTCCAGCAGCAGTTGATGTTTATCTCGGTGTGCGTCCCTGGGAACAGCCCGTCAAGCACAGAGTCTTGTGTTACAGAGCTGCTTGGGATGAACCTCAACAAAACCAGACCTGCTTTGCAAAGGCAGATTCCAGAAGGAGGTGGGCAACAGTCTCTCCCCACCACAGCCCCCTCAAGGGCAATGTGCAGAGACAGTGAGATTCCAGGTGTGCAGGTAGGATCTGATGGGAGGACCCTTCTCATCACCAGCCAAGCTACTTCTTGGTGCTTGTTTGAAAGTTCTGGCGATGAGGCATTCTGCCAACTGACTTTGGCAGTCTTCTCGGGGAACAATCCGGCAGGATCCTTTTCCTGCAGGGCCTTGAGAACATTCCATGCAGACCACTGTCTGTGGACTTGTGGTCAAAGATGTTTTTCTGCACAAACTTTTCCATGCAGGATAGATGGTATGGCACGGTCCAACTGCATGGAGCGTTCCACGGCGATGTGACTAGACCCATCCTTCACAACATCAGGGACAGATAGAATCTCAGCACGTAGTGACGCTTGGTCTTTGCGTACTGGGGCTCTACGCACAGCTTGATGCACCGCACATGAAGGTGGCCATCAGGATGAGGGTGATGTTACGTACGTTTTCCCCCCTTTATCCAGATATTTGAACATCGTGTTCCAGTGGACATGGTCCATTTTTGATCTCCAGATAAGTTGGCTCAGGTGACCTCCACAACGCAGGAGTGGGGAATGGGGCAGTCCTGCACCACGTACAGTAACAACGTGATCGCCTCGCACCCGATGACCAGATTCTTACCCACAATTCAGAGGGAGCGTCGTTCCCACATGACCAGTTTCTATTTCACCATGGCTGCTCGCTCCCTCCAGTCTTTGGTGCATGCCCCAGCCCCTCCAAACAATATCGCCAGCACCTTCAGGTAGTTTGACCTGATGGTGAAGGGAACAAAGGAACAAAGGATTGGTCGGCCCAGTTCCCAAAGACCATGGCCTCACTCTTGTTGTAATTTACTTTGGCTCCTGAGGCCAGTTTGAACTGTTCGCAGATGCTCATCTGTCAATGAACTGACAGTGGATCCGAGCAGAAGACGGCGACGTCATCCATATACAGGGAGGCTTTGACCTGAGTGCCTCCTCCACCTGGGATTGTCACCCCTCTTATGCCCGCATCCTTCCTGATGGACTTAACAAAAGGTTCAATGCAGCAAACAAACAAGACAGGGGAGAGAGGACAGCCTGTCTGACTCCAGGTTTGATCAGAAAATTTTCTGATTCCCGCCCATTGATTGAGATATCCTGTCAAAAGCCTTCTCCTGTTCCAAGCTGATGAGGCAGGTGTCCACCCCCTGTCCAATACATAGGCATTTGTATCTCTGAGTAGCGCGAGACTATCAGAGACCTTCCAGCCGGGTACAGTACAGGTCTGATCAGGGTGAATCACCAACTCCAGAGCAGACTTGACCCGACTGGTGATGACCTTGGGCAAAATCTTGTAGTCAACGTTAAGCAGTGAGACGAGCCGCCAATTTCTGATTTCCACCCTCTCCCCCTTCCGCTTGTAGATGAGGGTGACGATGCCTTTCCTCATGGATTCTGACATGCTGCCAGCCAGAAGCATACTCTCGTACACTTCCAGCAGGACTGGGACGATCCAGTCTCACAGAGCCAAATACAACTCAACCAGTAAGACATCGCTTCTGGGAGTTTTACTCGTCTTGAAGGACCTGATGGCCTTTGTCAGCACATCCAGAGTTAACGGTTTGTCTAGTCTCTCCCTCATGCTGTCATCAAAGACCTTCGTGACAGAGGACAGGCAGGACTGGGAAGCCGTGCTATCCGTGGGCTTCAGCCCGGCGTAAAAGGATTTGCTGATCCTTAGTATGTCAGACTGTGATGAAGTTACCGAGCTGCCCTCTTCCTTCAGGCTGCTGATCACAGAGCTCTATTTCGTTTTATTGATACAGCACTGAAACAGGCCCTTCGGCCCACTGAGTCCATGCCGACCATCAACCACCCATTTATACTAATCCTACACTAATTCCATATTCCTACCACATCCCCACCTGTCCCTATATTTCCCTACCACCTACCTATACTAGGGGCAATTGCTAATGGCCAATTTACCTATCAACCTGCAAGTCTTTGGCATGTGGGAAGAAACTGGAGCACCCGAAGGAAACCCACGCAGACACAGGGAGAACTTGCAAACTCCACACAGGCAGTACCCAGAATTGAACCCGGGTCGCTGGAGCTGTGAGGCTGCGGTGCTAACCACTGCGCCACTGTGCCGCCTCTCTGTGAACCTTTTGGAAGGAGAAGTGCTGAAAGTGACAATCTCTTTGTAGCTGCAGATATCATCCACAGAGAGACTGTCACTCCAAGCTGCAGAGATCGGCTTCAGCCTTGTCTTTTGCACTGATATGCTGGGCTCCCCCATCATTGAGGATGGGGATATTTGTGGATCCACCTCCTCCAGTTAGTTGTTTAATTGTTCACCACCATTCACGACCACCATTCACGACTACCATTCATGATCACCATTCACAACTATCCTCCAGCTCCCTCTATTCCTCCAGCTTCCTCTGCTCCTCCAGGCAGTTCCAAGATTAATTAGCTGCTTGATGCAGACATACCAAAATTGTGAAACTCAGCTTTATTTGGAAAGCAGAGAGCAGGAATGAAAGACGGAGGGCATTGAGAAGCCGTGTGTTTTGCAGATTACAGGATAAATAGACATGAGGATCTCACATTCCTATTTCTTCCAGCCACTGAATAAGTGACTGTGCAAGAGTTGTTCCCACTGTCCATTATGCACACTCACACTTTCCTTCCAATTTTGTACAGATTATTTAGTTTTGAAATTGTGCTTATATTTGCACAGGCTTTCAATATGATGAAAGAAGAGCTAAGATATGCAAATGTTGTGAAGCTTGTAGGTGTCATATCTAAAACAAACAAAGATGGTCTTGGTTGTTGGAAGTCAATCGTCTCAGCTCCAGGACATCACTGCAGGAGTTCCTCAGGGATGTGTCCGAGGCCCAACCATCTTCAGCTGCTTCATCAATGACCTTCCTTCAATCATAAGGTCAGAAGTGGGGATGTTCACTGATGATTGCACAGTTCTCAGTAACATTCGCAATTCTTCAGATATTGAAGCAGCCCGTATCCGTATGCAGCAAGACCTGGACAACTTTCAGGTTTGACTGATAAATGAAAAGTAACATTCCTGGCACATAAATCATCTATACTAAGAGAGAATCTCACCATCTCCCTTTAGTGTTTAATGCTATCACTGAATCCCTCACCAACAGCCAGACCAGAAACTTAATTGGACCAACCACATAAGTACTTTGGCTACAGGAGCAGGTCAGAGGTTGGGAATTCTGTGGTAAGTAACTCACCTCCTAAATCCCCATCTTCAAGGCGTTCCATCAGGAGTTTGTTGGAATACTCTCAATTTCCTTGGTGGCAGTGGTTCAAGAATTTGGTCATCACCACCTTCTCAAGGGCAATTAGGAATGGACAACAAATCCTGTCTTTGCCAGCAATGCCCTCATCCCATGAACCAATTAAAAAAGGTGTACTGCAACTTTCAGTGTGAAGGAAGTGGATCTATAATAAAGTAATGTTGTTAAGCAGATGCAGTGGAAGAAGATACATAACAGGTTGATGATAAAGGTGACTCTTTTGAAACTGTGATGTTTTTTGAGATATTTGTGTGAAGGTTTGAAATACCTTAACCTTCCAGGGTAATTTGAGGTAGACTGGGCACTTTTCAGGCCTGAAATTGGTGGCCTTAGGCCCATTTATAACGTATCCAAAACATTTGAGCAACAGGTGAAGCTAGCCATTTCACACTGCTACTATGCAGTGGCAACCCAAGTAGTATTTTTCACCAACAGACTTCTGTCGTCAAGCCAAAAAGATGTTCTGCCGACCACACAGGTGAGTAATGTGGTACATGAATTTGAGTCCTGATGGAATTTTTTTTTTTTAGAGATACAGCACTGAAACAGGCCCTTCGGCCCACCGAGTCTGTGCTGACCATCAACCACCCATTTATACTAATCCTACACTAATTCCATATTCCTACCACATCCCCACATGTCCCTATATTTCCCTACCACCTACCTATACTAGGGGCAATTTATAATGGCCAATTTACCTACCAACCTGCAAGTCTTTTGGCTTGTGGGAGGAAACCGGAGCACCCGGAGAAAACCTGCGCAGATACAGGGAGAACTTGCAAACTCCACACAGGCAGTACCCAGAATTGAACCCGGGTCGCCGGAGCTATGAGGCTGCGGTGCTAACCACTGCGCCACTGTGCCAGGTACATAGTCCATACATCCCAATGACTGGCGGAATGTATCAAACAGCACACCCCTTTGGCAGAGCATTGACCGGACTCAACTAATCCGTACTTGCAAAACTCAGAACACAATGTCTAACGTTAGATGTGATTCCACAATTGGACAGGACTTCTGAACAATCCCAAGTGTGCTGAGAATTACATGAACAACCAATTTAAGATTATCAGTCAGGCTCACAATGTGGCTCACTTACGCTTGCTAGAAGATACATATATTCATATGCAGGGACCTGTCCTTTTCAGGCAAAAGGAACATGTCCTGGCATTACAATTTTTTAAAAAAATTAAAATAAAATGTGGGGCACAATAGTTCCCTGGTGCATTCTCCATTGCAATGCCTCAACCAATCAGAGTCAACTTGCCAACCAATCTGCATCCTTTTCCCACGCAGTAGAAATTGTTGCTCCCTTTGAAATTTGGCATTCTTGCTTTTGCCCTGATGAGTGCAAGATGAAAAGCTTCAAACGCATGTTTCCTTTTTCAGTGATTCTCAAGTTCTGCACTACCAAGCAACATTTATATAGTTAGAACATGATTATATTATAAAACTAAAGAAAGCAAATTTACAACTGACACATAAAGCATCACACTCATAACATAAACTCTCACATTATATAGAAACATGACACCCACATACACATACTCAAACATTATTTTTGCACACGGCCCTGTTAGTAGTTCTGGATAAAGACTACTTATCGAAAGTTGAATTGTTTTTTACAATCTGCCCATCCTGTTGTGTATTTGGAGCAGTTTCCTACTTTCCTCATAGTGATTCTGAGTGATGATTCTGGGACTTTGTGCATGTGATTGGAATTGCTGTAGTCTGCTGGCAACAGGTGATGAAAGTGGGTGCAGAATTTCTGCTGACAGCTGAGCTCTAAACAGTGAATTTCATTTAGCTTTCTTCACAGGTCATTAATATTAATCAAATCATAGAATCATGAATAGAATAGTACAACACATTCGGCCCATTGAGTATGTGCTGGTTCTTTGGAAGAGTAATACGGTTAGCCCCACTCCCCCACTTTTTCCCCATATCCCAGAATTTATTTTCATCCTTCAAGTATTTCATTCCCTTTTGATAGCTGCTATTGAATCTATAGCCACAACCCATCAAGCAGTGCATTGCAAATCCTAACCACTTGTGTAAAAAAAACTGGAACCACTTGGTGTGGCCTTTGGTTCTTCTGCCAATCATCTTCAATCTGTGCCCTCTGGTTATCGATCCTTCAGCCATTGGAAACAGTTCCTCTTTAACACCTCTATCAAATCTCCTGTTAACCTTCTCTGCTCTAAGGAGAATAGCCCCAGCTTCTCCAGTCTATCCACGGAACTGGAACCTTTCATTCCTGAATACTTTTGAACATTCCATTCAGATCACCAAAAGCCAAGATTTCTTTTTCAGCACAGCTTTTGAAATAGCAGGACTGCCATGAGTCAGATATCATTTATAAATCATTTAACGACGACTACCAAAAATCAGCTGGTGCTAGTTTAAAATAACAGTTACCATCTGTCTCAGTGTAAAAGAGGTAGATTGAAAAGCATGATAAAAATGCACTCTGTGCTGTCAGTGAGTCAGATTTGAGTTTCTGATGAAGTTGATGCTACGAAGTAACCAATGAGCTGAAGACGACGTCAATCAAATGAGTCGAATCCGCTGAATATAAAGGTCGAGCTCAGAAATATCGGGCACTGTGCAGGTCTGGTCAATGGAGGAAGGAGGAACACAGGCTGGATTCAGACATCAGAAAGTTCCATTAATACAACCAGGAAAGTCACATATACAAGTACCAACTACTTTCCAAATCTTATCAATGAACAAAGAACAGTACAGCACAGGAACAGGCCATTCAGCCCTTCAAGCCTGCGCCGATCTTGATGCCTGTCTAAACTAAAACCTTCTGCACTTCTGGGGTCCGTATCCCTCTATTCCCATCCTATTCATGTATTTGTCAAGATGTCTCTTAAACGTCGCTATCGTACCTGCTTCCACCACCTCCCCCGGCAGCAAGTTCCAGGCACTCACCATCCTCTGTGTAAAGAACTTGCCTCGCACATCCCCTCTCAACTTTGCCCCTCTCACCTTAAACCTATGTCCCCTAGTAACTGACTCTTCCACCCTGGGAAAAAGCTTCTGACTATCCACTCTGTCCATGCCGCTCATAACTTTGTAAACCTCTATCATGTCGCCCCTCCACCTCTGTCATTCCAGTGAAAACAATTCGAGTTTATCCAACCTCTCCTCATTGCTAATGCCCACCAGACCAGGCAACATCCTGGTAAACCTTTTCTGTACCCTCTCCAAAGCCTCCACCTCCTTCTGGTAGTGTGGCGACCAGAATTGCACGCAATATTCTAAGTGTGGCCTAACTAAAGTTCTGTACAGCTGCAACATGACTTGCCAATTTTTATACTCTATGCCCCGACCGATGAAGGCAAGCATACCGTATGCCTTCTTGACTACCTTATCCACCTGCGTTGCCACTTTTAGTGACCTGTGGACCTGTACGCCCAGATCTCTCTGCCTGTCAATACTCCTAAGGGTTCTGCCATTTACTGTATACTTCCCACCTGTATTAGACCTTCCAAAATGCATTACCTCACATTTGTCTGGATAAACTCCAGCTGCCATTTCTCCACCCAAGTCTCCAACCGATCTATATCCTGCTGTATCCTCTGACAATCCTCATCACTATCCGCAACTCCACCAACCTTTGTGTATTTCACATTATTTAAAGGCTGACTATGGTGTTTTAGAAAAAGAATCATGGGATTTATATAAACTAATGACTTGTTTTCCTCTGCTTGCTGTTGAATTGTGAAACAGTATTTTCATCACCCATTCTACCAAACCCTCTCAGTGCCTTTTCAGCAGGTAGATTGAGCAACAGAAATGCTCCCATTCCATTTAAAGTTATCAACCATGTGTCTGAGTAAGCATCGTGCCCACAATGATCAAGCAAATAAAGGTTTGTCTATATTTACATGATTAATTCCTTTCCTAATCCTAAAAAAGAACAAATTCAAACACCTCTTAACTTTCTATATTCCGAGGAATATAAGCCTACTTTATGTAATCTCACCTCATCATCTAACGGTGAGAAACCTGGTATCATCTGGTGATTTGTACTGTCCTGTTTCTAAAGCCAATGCTTTTCCTTAAAGGCTGCTAAGCCCAGAACTATACACAATACTCCAGGTGTGGTTTAACCAGGACATTGTATATCTGGAGCAAAACTTCATTTCATTTATATAATTGTCACTGTAATACATTGCACAGTTCGTGGAATTTGTTTGTCTCGGATGATGCAGCAAATTAAGGTCTTTTTAGATTCCAATAAACTTTTTTTTTAAATTTCTGGTTGAAATCAGTTCCATCAATGAATAATTTTGGAACACATTTTAATCCCGAGTTCAACTCATGATTGCCATTGGGTCAGAGAATTGTCATTAATTCTCACACACCATGCATTGAAACTGGAGAGGCTCCTGTTCCTCTTTCAATATCTCTTTCTTCCAACTCAGTTCGGACTAATGGGGCAGCCGAAGCACGATGGGCCAAGTGGCTTCCTGGTGTTCTCTGTCATTCTATGATTCCAATACCGAATCAATGCCCCGATGGTGCTGACATCATGCAACATTGTAGTTCTGTCCCGATGGTGCTGACTATCAGGGCTATCACGTTTGTGTTACTCATGAGAAGTTATCCCATTCGAAACTGAGCAGGAGGATTTTTAAATCAATCAATTGCGTATGAGGAAAAGATGGAATAATTCATGTTTACTGATAACTATGAGCAAAATACAATTTCTCAGAGCCTTGTTACACTTGCTGTTCCTCTCTATGGTTCTGGGCACACTCAAACTGTACACAGCGTCTTTCACCTGCTCCCTTTTCCAGCCCTGAGGCTGCAGAAAACACCGTCTAAAACAGCTCATTGTGGCTGATTTCTGTTGATTGTGTGAGAGATTGTGAAAGGAGCCTGCAATGTTCCTGGGATAATAACAGCCCACATTTCAGATGCAGAAACAAGCCCTTCAATTATTCGCTCCTCTCCAGCTCCAGAATGAGTGAAGCCAGGGCAAGCAGCAATATTTCAGCCCCGAATTCTCCAATCACACGCTGCAAGCAGAAAGCAGCTCATGCAGCCTCAGTCTTTGGATTACTGCTCATCCCTGGGATGCAAGATACTACAACATGTGCCAAAGCTTCCCAAATACCAGGCTCAGGAAAAACGAGGGCACAATATTTCCTACTCACTAAAACTCCGCGAAGCGCTTACAGAATATTGGAGTGAGTTACAAATAAAAAGTTACACCAATTTTTCACTCTAAAATTCTTTCATTTTATTTAAGAGCTGCCTGTGATGCATCTGGAAATGAGCACCATGGGATTTGTGGAAGCTAATGACTTGTTTTCCTTTGGAACTGCTTCCTTTCTCCGCAGATGTTGCCAGACCTGCTGAGTTGTCCCAGCACTTTCTGTTTTTATTCCTTGTTTTCCTTTGTTTGTCCGTCTGGTCTGCAATTTAACTTGTGTTGGATGTTGAGGCAAATCTCACTTCAAAATGAGGGCACAAAATAGGCAAGTATTAAATACAGGAACAAATAGTGAGTCAAGTAGATTGCAATATTTAGAAGGAGGTGTACTTAAGAAATGCATGATTTAAATGAGGTTATTGACGATTGGGTGGAATGAACTGCACCTTTGGGATTTGTTAGTCGATTTCCTTCTATGTTGAAATTCAGAATAAGCTGAGGTGTCAGGTAGAAACCAGCATATGTCCCGCTGTGTGCATCATGGTCACATGCCCGAACAGCTCAGGCAGGACAGCTTCAGGCTCCGGATTTCAAACCCCACGTTGGGCACGTTTATTTTAAACTTTGCTGCTGTTTTCATGGGCGAACCCCAGCTCTTCATTCCTCCATGTGACAGCTCTGAAACTGAGACTGTCACATGATTTTGCTGGTTTACAAGTGAAAACTGCCCTCCTCTTCACTAGACATTATATTATGTGACAGACAAGTTTGTAGGTGTGGCCTAATGTACAATGAATGATGACACTTTTAAAGTGGGAAGTTCCAGTCCAGCTCCTGAACCAACAAAACTGCTCAGAGTCACAGATTGAGAATGGCCACTTCCCGGAGTCCAATAGCAAGAATGATCGTGCTCAAAAGATTATAATCACATCAAAATCACATCAAAATGAGCTACGAGGAAATATTGAACAGGTTGGATTTGGTTTCTTTGGAACAGAGGAGGCTAAGGGGAGATTTAATTGAGCTGTGTAAAATGATGAAGGGCCAGGATAGAGTGGATAGAAAGGGCCTATTTCCGTGAGCAGAAATTAGTAACCCGGAGCATGGATTTAGAAAGAAAGCTTTGCATTTATATAGCACCTTTGACGACCACTAGAATCCCAAAATGCTTTACAGTCACTGAAGTATTTTTGAAGTTTATTCACTGCTGTAATGTCGGAAACGCAGCAGACTCCAACAAACAGAAACATAATAATCAGCAGAATATCTGTTTTTGCTGATGTTGATTGAGGGATATATATATCAGCTAGCACAATGGACCCTGCTCTTTTTCGAAATAGTGCCATGGGATTATTTACATTCATCTGAGAAGACAACACCTCAACAGTGCAGGAATCCCTCAATACTCCACTGGAATGTCAACCTAGATTGATGAACTCAAATTCTGGAGTGGAATTTGAACTCATAACTTTTTGTCGAAGAGGTAGGAATGCCACAAACTAAGTCAGGGTAGTGGAAACTCTTCAAATGAAACTAATTGGTGAAAAGATTAGAGGGGAGTTTTTAGTAATTTATTTCACCAGAAGGCGGTGGGAGTTTGGAACTCGCTGCTTGAGAGGGTGATAGAGGCTAAAAAACTTCACACATTTAATTAACAAAATGCTCGGATATGCTTGAGGTGCCCTAATCTACAGTACTACAGAGAAAGAGCTAGAATATGGGATTAGACTGGACTCGATGGGTCAAATGACCTCCATCTGGACCATAAATATTTCTATGTTTCAAAATGAAGATTTCTTCACCTGTGACTTGTGTGGATTTGATCAATGAAATGTTTATTAAAGGCAATAAATTGAGAGTTTTCAGTGTGGGTGAGAAGTGAGTTTGTTGAACAGTGAAGCAAAGTAGAATCTAATCAGAGTAGAGACAGATGACTGACACAGAATGGGCCTTCCATCTTTTCTTTCTTTAATGCTTCCATTGACATCCCTTTAGCCTTGCACCATCATCCTTTTTGTCATTTAATCACTCCTGCCTTTATCACAGACCTTCTCGTTTGTTCCTCTTGCCCAATTCCTCTTTTCCCTGTCTCTGTACTTGCTTAAAACATATTACACCTCTAAGTTTTTCTCGTTCTGCTAAAGGTTCCTTGACCTGAAACGTTAACTCTGCTTCTCTCTCCACAGATGCTGCCTGATCTGCTGAATATTTCCACCATTTTCAGTTTGCATATGAGAGCAGGAGATGCATTGTTAGTTCCTCTTTGTCATTGGCCTTTGATACAGGTTTCTATGTTTTAGTGGTTATCACCTTTAATTTACAGGCAAACGATCCAAAGTTCAACTCTGGGCATTACGTTTAAACTTACTCTGGATCAAGAGCCAAGGCCGAGTTCATTCTCCTGTCAATCTTTATTTAACTTCTCTAAGAAGGTAACGTTAAGTGAGAGAAAACTAATCCACAGTGACACAAATGCAAAATACTGTGGATGCTGGAAATCAGAACTCAAAACAGAACTGACAAGAGGTTTGGTAACTGGGAGACACAGATTTAAGACAATTGGTAGAAAGAAGCCGGTTCAGGGGAAGTGGGATGAGGAGATTTACTTTTAACGCAGGACCTTGTTACGATCTGGACTGAACTGCTTGAAAGGTTTAATCGTAACATTCAAATGGGAAGTGTAAAACATAAACAATGCAGGGTTATGGGGAAGGAGCAGTGGAGTGGGATAAATTGAAAAGCTCTTTCAAAGAGCTGACCAAAACATGAGGGCCGAATAACCTTTTCAGTGCTGTGTAATTTTATAATTCTATGTCCCATCCCCATCAGCATCCCCAGCCACGGGAAGTGCTTTCCAACCTCTCCCATGCTCCTACCATTGCCTCAATGACAGTAACCTTGGCCTCATCCTCTGGAATACTCACATAGTCCAGAACTCTGGAAGTGCGACTATGAAAAGCCATTCTAGAACTCAATGGGATCTTCAGCAATAATCTCTTGCCAGTGGAAACACTTCCTCCCTATCTGCTCTATCAAGCCCCACCCAGCACCCCTATATTTTTGAACACTTCTATTAAATCTCAGCTTAAGCTTCTTTGCTCTGAAGTGAACAATCGGGGCCTCTATAGCCTCTCCACATAACTGAATTTCCTCATCCCTGGACATGAAACAGGCGAAGGATTGCAAAGAGGTTTTGGAAAACATTGCCACTTGAGAGGGGGAAAAATCAAAAGGAACCTAAAAGGAAAACCCAGTCTCCAGTTTTGTGAATTTTTAGAAACGTGTTGAAAGTGGAGTCAGAGGAGGCTGAAGGGCAAACTGCCCGACTGACCAGAGGCTGACCTTTCCCTTCTTTAAAACGCTGGAAAATTTACTCTCATGTTATCAGTGAAATTAATCAACCTAAGCCACGTCACATCAGGAATTAAAAGCTAACATTGGCTTCGGAACAATGAAAATATTTAGTAATAGAAAAGGCACCAAAAGGCTCGAAGGGAGATGGCACTGGTTGTGGAAGAGCTGGTTTACTGTGACATGGATGTGTCTGCAGTGGGCAGGATCAGACTGTTTCCATGTATCCATAATGAATGTTCCAGCCTTTATTTTGGAAAAGTAAAACTGACAGAAGGCAATTGCCATTCTGGTCACTGCATTCTGAAGCTTTAACATATGGATACCTTGCTTTGGGGTATCTTGCAGTCACATCCCTACCTTCACCCCCAACTCCCACTGTCACCCGTCTCTATGGTGCAATCGGTTAAGTGCGTTTGGCTGTTAACTGAAAGGTTGGTGCTTTAAGACCACCCAGGGATGAAAGCGTTCACTATTTTCACCCCTTCAGTACTCATTGCTACACTGTGAACATGTGAACATGTGCTGTGATTGCTAGAGTAAATTGCTGGAAATATGCCAACTCTGCTGTTATTTAATAAATCCCCACACAAATAGTTTCTTGAGAATTCATTCAAAACTTCAAATAGAGAATATGCAGTTGTGATGTGTGAAACCCACTTTCAAATTCAGGAATGAGGGATTACAGTTCGGTGGATAGACTGGAAAACCTTTTGTTATTGTCCTCCAGGCAAAGAAGGATAAGGGGAATTGTGATAAATGTGTTTACATACATAAAAGTTTGGTTAAAGTAATTAAGGAGGAACTGTTTCCAGTGGCTGAGGGGTTGATATCAGAGGACACAGATTTAAGATGACTGACAGAAGTACGAGAGGGGACAAGATGAAAAATTGTTTTATGCAACGAGTGGTTAGGATTTGGAAAGCACTGTCTGATAGGACAACGGAAACAAATTCAATCATAGCCTTCAAAAGGGAATGCTTGAAGGAGGAAAATCTGCAGGAATATTGGGAAAGAGCAGGTGATTGGGACTCACTGCACTGTCGGCACAGACATGATGGGCCAAATAGCCTCTTTCTGTGCTGTACTTTCCTCCGATTCCACGATTCTATGAATTTGAATGACCTGTGAACAATAGATAAATATATTTCAGAAAACTGAAGTAAGTTCACCATTCAGCTGCCAGTGACAGTTTCCGGACCGCTTTCATCACCTGTTGCATTTTCAACCTCACTGCTGATGCCTTTACAATCATTGCACCATCCGACAACCCATTGTGGCCTTGCATTGTGTCCTGAACTTGAAACTAAACAGATTCAGGGAGAAGTTTACTTGTCATTTCTATCACGAGATATGGAACCAGACATGCTGAATGACACTTTAAAAAGTGCCAACCATTAACTGTAGCTTACAGTGTCATTGTCTCCTGAGACAAGGAGGCCAAAGAAGAAGAAAGGTGTCAGAAAAGTCACTTTTATCATCAATCTGTTATGTATCTTCTTGCATTACATATGCTTAACAATATAATTTTATCATAGCTCTGCTTTCTACACTTTGAAAGCTGTTGTACGGATTGTCACAATTAGCATATCCTCCTTGCTGAGTGAAAGCAGAAAATGCTCAGAAGGTCTGGCAGCATCTGCGGAGTGAGAAACTGAGTTAATCTTACAGGCGAGATAACCTTTCAGAGATGTAACATGTCAAAAACAAGTATTCAGGCTGAGTTGAGGAGTGAAAGAAATAAGGGCAGGACTGTGACAACTTGCAAGGTCGAATGTAGGTGGTAATTAGACTGCTTTTTCTGCCTGCTGTTCAAACGGGCACAAGCATCACTCCTGAGCAACCAATCACAAATGTCCAGTGGGGTTGAGAACCATCCAATTAAATGTAGTGCATGGTATCAGAACAGCCACTATTATCATCAGCCTGTATATCATCTTACAGTATATCTTTTTTTATTCATTCATGGGATGAGGTCATTGCTGGCAAAGCCAGCATTTATTGCCCATCCCCAATTGCCCTCGAGAAAGTCGTGGTGACCAGCTTCCTGAGCAATGGAGCTCATGTGATGTAGGTACACACACAGTGCTATTAGGGAGCGAATACCAGGACTTTGACTTGGTCACATTGAAGGAATAGCGATATATTTTCAGGTCAGGTGTGTGACTTGGAGAGGGACTTGCAGGTGGTGTTCTCACATGTCATTGTAGGTGGCAGAGGTCGAGGTTTGGAAGCTGCTGTCCCGGGAGCCTTGGCGGGTTGTTGCAGTGCATCTTGTAGATGGTACACACTGCTGCCACTGTCCGCTGATGGTGGAAGGAGTGAATGTTTAATGTAGTGGATGGGGTGTTGATAAAGCATGCTGCTTTGTCCTGAATGGTGTCTAATTTCTTAAGTGTTGTTGAAACTGCACCTATCCAGGCATGTGGAGAGTATCCATCACACTCCTGACTTGTACCTTGTAGATGGTGGACAAGCTTTGGGGAGTCAGGAGGTGAGTTACTTGCTGCAGAATTCCCAGCCTCTGCCCTGTGCTTGTAGCAACAGTATTTATATGGCTGATCCAATTAAGTTTCTGGTCTGGATATTGGTGGGGGATTCAGTGATAGTAACAGCATTGTACGTCAAAGGTGGATGTTTAGATTCTCTCGTGTTGGATATGATCTTGTGTACCAGGAATGTTACTTGCCATTTATCAGCCGAACCTGAAAGTTGTCTCAGTCTTGCTGCATGTGGCATGGTCTGCTTCAATACCTGAGGAGTCATGAATGGTGCTGAACATTGTACAATCATCAGTGAACATACCCCGACTTCTGACCTTATGATTGAAGGAAGGTCATTGATGAAGAAGCTGAAGATGGTTGGGCCTAGGACACTACCCTGAAGAACTCCTGCAGTGATGTCCTGGGACTGAGATGATTGGCCTCCAACAACCACAACCATCTTCCTTTTTGTTAGGTATGAGTCCAACAAACTTCATAACATTTGCATATCTTAGCTCTTCTTTCGTCACAATGAAAGCCTGTGTGAATATATGCACAATTTCGAAACTAAGCAATATGGAGAAAATTGGAAGGAGAGTGCCACTGTGCATAATGGGCAAAGGAAATGGCTCTTGCACAGTCATGTATTCAGTGGCTGGAAAAAGCAGGAATGTGAGGTCCTCTTGTCTATTTATCCTGTTATCTGCAAAACACATAACTTCTCAATGTCCTGCATCTTTCATTCCCACTCCCTGCTTTCCAGGTAATTCTGCATTTCCAGGAAAATGTGGGTGATAATGAGACAGATTTTTCTGCCTGCTGTTCAAACTGGCATATATATCACTTCTGATCTATCAATCACAACTGCTCTTTCAAAGAAGCAAGACCTGGTGAAAGGTCTCCTTCTGTGCTGTATGTTTCTCAGCATCACTGCTGCTGCCTTCACATCCATTCAATGGTCTTACAACACATTATAGCGAAATGCACTTTCTTGTCTGACATCCTGCTCTTTTGACGTCATGATGCTCAGCAATTCAACATGAAGTTTCCTTGTTATTTTTATCACGAGATTTGGAACAGGACCTGCTGAATGACACTTTGAATCGTGCAAACGTTTAACCGCAGCTCACAGTATCAGAGCAGTCACTGTGATCATCGGCCTAATATAACTTTTCCTGCAGCACATCTGCTGAACAACATTAGCTTATCATAACTCTGCTTTGTTCACATTGAAAGCCAATGCGACATATATACAATTTCAAAGTAATGCGATGTGTACAAGATTGGAAGGTGAGTGTGACTGTGGATAATAAGAAGTGGGAACAACTCTTGTATTTTGGCCATCTGCCCTAATATCACCTTATGTGGCCCAGTGTCAAATCTTGTTTAAAAATGCTCCCGTGAAACACCTTGGGACGTTTTACTATGTTAAAGGCACTATATAAATACAAGTTGTTGTTGTTATGATTACCCCATTCTGCTCTTCGAGACTGTTCTAGAATTCAATGAGCTCCTGGCTGATCTGTGCCTTATCTCCATTTATCCACCTTTGTTCCTTTATTTTCTTTTCTCCTTGTTATTTGCAAGTTTTAAACTGTGTTTGACTTTATTCAAATTCTGCATCATTATCTTAATTATTGCTGAAAATCCCATTGAGCTCCAGAATGGCTTTTTCTAGATACACTTGCAGTGTCCTAGACTGTGTGAGTGCTCCAGAGGATGAGATCAATGTTACTGTCATTGAGACAATGGTAGGAATATGGGAAATGTGGGGAAACACTGCCTCTGGTTAGCAGCTGCTGTCGAAGATGGGACATAGAATTATCAAATTACACAGCGCAGCCAGAGACCATTTGGTCCATCGTAACTGTGCTAGCTCTTTGAAAGAGCAATGCAATTACTCCCACTACACTGTCCTTTCCCCATTGCCCTGTAATGCTTTTCTTTTACTCTTCTCTTTTGAAAGTTACAATTGAATCTGCTTTCACTGCCTCTTCAAGCAATTCTTTCCAGATTACAAGAACTTGCTGAATAAAAAATCAGACTGTTTCCATGCATCCACAATGAATGTTCCACCCTTTATTTTGGGAAAGTAAAACTGACAGAGGACACCTGCCATTCTGGTCGCAGCAATCTGAAGATTTTTCACTCTGACACCCTGTTTTAATTATCTTGCAGTACTCTTGACAGCAGTGTCTGTGGTGCAGTTGGTACAAAAGCTCATCTGTCAACTGAAAATCAGTGATTCTAGGTCCCCCAGGGACAAAGTCATTCTCTGTTTTGTACTTCAGCATTCATTGTCACACAGTTACATATTGCCAATGTGTGCTTTGGCAGCAAGAAAATAGCCCTGAAACTTTGCCAACTGTGCTGTTATCCAGTAAGTTCTTTTATGAGCAGTCATTGCAAATAAAATGTTGAAGAAGTTAGATGGATCATTTACCTCCATCCAAACCATTAGAAATATATTAAATTACTGGGTTCAAAGAAACTGATGGAAATTGATTCTCATTCTATATATATAGAACTGGAAGATGCCATCGCACCGTGTGAAGCTACATTTAATTTGTGGCTATTGTACATTTGGTATTAGGCAAAGCAATTCAGAGCACATTGAATGAAATTAAGGCTGTATTTGCTGACAATGCAACCACTAGGTGGAG
This sequence comes from Heterodontus francisci, assembly GCF_036365525.1. NCBI lineage: Eukaryota > Metazoa > Chordata > Chondrichthyes > Heterodontiformes > Heterodontidae > Heterodontus > Heterodontus francisci. Next base: position 31,414,248 of record NC_090392.1, on the reverse strand, counting down.
CAGTCCTGGCAAATGCGCAAATGCAGCCTCATGCACTGAAACATCACTGTCTGCGAAGTCTCTGGCAGCTGCTCGTAATAAAGATGGCGCTGCTCAATTTGACACAAAAACATGAATTGAACCCAAACCTCCTCAACCCTCAATGGCTGCGATCGCCGCCTCCACCCCCACCCCCTCAACAGTGCCCCACTTCCTCCTGTGATTGCCAACTGCTCGCCATTCCTTCCTTCTGCCCGCTCCCCATCTTTCCGCATGGAGAAGTGACGGAGAGGGAGTGAGTGAGGTGTGAGCAGTGATGGGAGCAAGTGGAGAGGTGGGATGGATTGGCGAGCAGTCAGGAGCAGGAGAGAATGGTGGGAGAGAGCGGGGAAGAGAAGCAGCGATTGAAGCAGCGATCACAGTCATTGAGGAGTGAGGCAGCACTCAGACGTCATTAGAAGTGATGTCACTATGTGGTGACATCACCGCATGCATGTGCAGATTCATACTGGCAAGCTGGCAAATGTTCAGATGTACTGATGACATCAGTGATCAATCTGCTAATGCAAAATAATGATGTTTTACCTGCACCTAATAACTTATTTTTTTCTTGATGTAAAATGCTAGTCTCTGGGTATGCATGTCCTGCCATGATAGTCCCTGGATATCCCTGTCCACCTGTACTAGTTACCGGGTATCTCTGTCTGCCTGTTCTAGTCACTGGGTATCTTTGCCCACCTGTGCTAGTCCCTGGTTCTCCCTGTCCACTTGTGTCAGTCACTGGGTATCTCTGTCCATCTGTGCTAGTCACTCGGTATCTCTGTCCACCTGTGCTAGTCACTGGGTATCTCTGTGCGCCGGTGCTAGTCCCTGGTTATCTCAGTCTGCCTGTTCTAGTCACTGAGTATCCCTGCCCATCTATGCTAGTCATAGGGTATTTCTGTCTGTCTGTGCTAGTCACTGGTTATCCCTGTCTGCCTGTGCTAGTCACTGGGTATCCCTGTCCGCCTGTGGTAGTCGTTGGGTATCCCTGTCTGCCTGTGCTAGTCACTGGGTATCCCTGTCCGCCTGTCGTAGTCGTTGGGTATCCCTGTCCGCCTGTGGTAGTCACTGGGTATCTTTGCCCAGCTGTGCTACTCCCTGGTTATCTCTGTCCGCCTGTGCTAGTCACTGGCTATCGCTGTCTGCCTGTGCTAGTCACTGGGTATCTCTGTCCACCTGTGCTAGTCACTGGGTATCACTGTCTGCCTGTGCTAGTCACTGGGTATCCCTGTCTGCCTGTGCTAGTTACTGGGTATCCCTGTCCGCCTGTGCTAGTTACAGGGTATCCCTGTCTGCCTGTGCAAGTTACTGGGTATCCCTGTCCACCTGCACTAGTCACTGGGTATCCCTGTCTGCCTGTGCTACTTACTGGGTATCCCTGTCTGCCTCTGCAAGTTACTGGGTATCCCTGTCTGCCTGTGCAAGTTACTGGGTATCCCTGTCCGCCTGTTCTAGTCACTGGGTATCCCTGTCCACCTGTGCTAGTTACTGGGTATCCCTGTCTGCCTATACAAGTTACTGGGTATCCCTGTTCGCCTGTGCTAGTCACTGGGTATCCCTGTCTGCCTGTGCTAGTTACTGGGTATCCCTGTCAGCCTGTGCTAGTTACAGGGTATTCCTGTCTGCCTGTGCAAGTTACTGGGTATCCCTGTCCGCCTGTGCTTGTCATTGGGCATTTCTGTCTGCCTGTGCTAGTCACTGGGTATCTCTGTCCACCTGTGCTAGTCACTGGGTATCCCTGTCTGCCTGTGATAGTCACTGGGTATTTCTGTCCACCTGTGCTAGTCACTGGGTATCCCTGTCTGCCTGTGCTAGTTACTGGGTATCCCTGTCTGCCTGTACAAGTTACTGGGTATCCCTGTTCGCCTGTGATAGTCACTGGGTATCCCTGTCTGCCTGTGCTAGTTACTGGGTATCCCTGTCAGCCTGTGCTAGTCACTGGGTATTTCTGTCCGCCTGTGCTAGTCACTGGGTATCCCTGTCTGCCTGTGATAGTCACTGGGTATTTCTGTCCACCTGTGCTAGTCACTGGGTATCCCTGTCTGCCTGTACAAGTTACTGGGTATCCCTGTTCGCCTGTGCTAGTCACTGGGTATCCCTGTCTGCCTGTACAAGTTACTGGGTATCCCTGTTCGCCTGTGCTAGTCACTGGGTATCCCTGTCAGCCTGTGCTAGTTACAGGGTATTCCTGTCTGCCTGTGCAAGTTACTGGGTATCCCTGTCCGCCTGTGCTTGTCATTGGTTTTCCCTGTCTGCCTGTGCTAGTCACTGGGCATTTCTGTCTGCCTGTGATAGTCACTGGGTATTTCTGTCCGCCTGTGCTAGTCACTGGGTATCCCTGTCTGCCTGTGCTAGTCACTGGGTATCTCTGTCCGCCTGTGCTAGTCACTGGGTATCCCTGTCTGCCTGTGATAGTCACTGGGTATTTCTGTCAGCCTGTGCTAGTCACTGGGTATCCCTGTCTGCCTGTGCTAGTTACTGGGTATCCCTGTCTGCCTGTACAAGTTACTGGGAATCCCTTTTCGCCTGTGCTAGTCACTGGGTATCCCTGTCTGCCTGTGCTAGTTACTGGGTATCCCTGTCAGCCTGTGCTAGTTACAGGGTATCCCTGTCTGCCTGTGCAAGTTACTGGGTATCCCTGTCCACTTGCGCTAGTCACTGGGTATCCCTGTCCACCTGTGCTAGTTACTGGGTATCCCTGTCTGCCTGTGCAAGTCACTGGGTATCCTTGTCCACCTATGCCAGTCACTGGGTATCGCTGTCCACCTCTGCTAGTTAGTGGGTATCCCAGTCCGCCAGTGCTAGTCACTGGGTATCCCTGTCAGCCTGTGCTAGTTACAGGGCATCCCTGTCTGCCTGTGCAAGTTACTGGGTATCCCGGTCCACCTGTGCTAGTCACTGGGTATCCCTGTCCACCTGTGCTAGTCACTGGGTATCCCTGTCCATCTGTGCTAGTTACTGAGTATCCCTGTCTGCCTGTGCTAGTTACTGAGTATCCCTGTCCGCCTGTGCTAGTCACTAGGTATCCCTCTCCACCTGTGCTAGTTACTGGGTATACCTGTCTGCTTGTGCTAGTTACTGGGTATCCCTGTCCGCCTGTGGTAGTCGTTGGGTATCCCTGTCTGCCTGTGCTAGTTACTGGGTATCCTTGCCCACCTGTGCAAGTTACTGGGCATCCCTGTCTGCCAGTGCTAGTTAATGGGTATCCTTGTCCACCTGTGCTAGTTACTGGCTATCCCTGTCTTCCTGTGTTAGTTATTGGGTATCCCTGTCTGCCTGTGATAGTTACTGGGTATCCCTGTCTGCCTGTGATAGTTACTGGGTATTCCTGTCCGCCTGTGCAAGTTACTGGGTATTCTTGTCGACCTGTGCTAGTCGCTGGGTATCCCTGTCTGCCTGTGATAGTTACTGGGTATTCCTGTCCGCCTGTGCAAGTTACTGGGTATCCGTGTCCACCTGTGCTCGTCACTGGGTATCTCTAATGAGCCTCATTTATCAGAATATGTTAAATTTGTTTGTGAATATCACTTCGTGGAAATGTGATTTTGCGAATTTATGGTTGTGGCAGTGCAAAACCTACTGACCAAACAAATCTCACTGTAGTCACGGAATAAGACTGCCCTTTCACTGATGTGGAGGGGGTGGCGGGGGGTGTGGGGCGGTATCCATCCAAATGGATCCAAACAAGAGTGCTCTGATTCAGAAATTTAATGGAAGGAAATTTGGAATCTCCTTTAGGAGTTTAAAGGCTATGGGATGGATTTTGTTCCCAGTCCGACATTGGGTTTCATGGTGGGGGTGGGTGGGGCCGCAGAATCAGAGTGGCAGCTGCCGCCACGGAACCCAACACTGGGATTGCCAGTCCCGATCTTCCCTGGGTGGGATAGGCCAATATCAGGCTTCCCGTCCAGAGGCCAAATAAGGGTCTCTTCCCACCACCGCTGGAATCTTACCAGGGGCGGGGGGCGGAGGGGGCCTCCGTCACGCGGGGAGGACGCTTTGGAAAACAAGACACCCTTCCTGTGTGCTTTGAGGGGTAAGGGGTCCCTCCGGGGGCAATTTGTGGCCCTCAGAGGGCCCCGTTCCCCCACCTGGGAACCACTGTACCCCCAGGTCTTTCCTCCCCTTGAACCAAATGCCCACACACCCCTCACCCTACCTCGCTGGGGCCTTCCAGACTGGCCCCGGCTGCCTTGCCTCACCTGCCTCTTCTCCGGGGTTCCAACCCTGGGCCTGGGTCCGAGGCTCTGCAGTACCATAGTGGCCACTGCTCCCAGAGGCGCTACGGATACTGCTGGCCGGCAACTCCTGGCGGTGGGATCTCCGTCTCTATTAAGTGTTTAAAGGAAGGGGGATCCTGCCTCCTCAAACCTTGACCCGAAAAGACAGGAGGATCGTTCCGGGGTCAGAATAAATGCAGAGACGGGGCTCCCGCCATCCTTTTGGCCCAGCACCGGAGGCCCCACCTCCTGCATAAAATCCAGCCCTATGCGATTGTTACTTTGTCAGTATGACCTGTGTAGCTTGAACGGTGAAATGTTTGTTAAAGTGAGTCAGTGTAGAGGATTCAGCATTTCACCTTCTTCCTGGACACTTTCTCTGCCTGAGGTCAGAGGGTGATGTTTACCAAGTGTAGCAGCTATCAGCTTCACATCACATACAAAAAGTACCTGGTCACTTGGCCATTTCCTTCATTGTGCAACAGAACGTTGTGGAGTTACTAATAGTGATGACAGATTAATAGTCTAATGGATTAACTGTTTTGTAAGAGTGATTTCCCCGACCTGGCCTGGTCTTTGGTGGTGAGTGCTCTGGATCCAAGGCACGAGATCACCAGGGAAAGCTCCAGTCACGCATTCTGATCACTGTAAATATAACTAGACTTATCGGTATTATGTGTACTATATTTTCGATTTCTTGTGTTGGATGTTATTTTTGTTGGATGCTCTGTAAATGTATATCATGACTGTGCTGCTTACCAATGTATTTACTTGTATCTGTATTGCTTATTCATTTTTTCAGCTGAATCTGTCTTCATTGGACAAGTATTTTCAGCCTATTTATTTCTCTCACTGTTCAATTGCATCTAAATACATTTATACACAACACAGACACACACTAATACATTGATAAATAACACACAGATGCAATCAGCAGTTTTCTACTTTCATTGTGTTGATTCTGAGTGATGATTCTGGGACTTGATGCATGGAATTAAATTTGTTGCACTCCGCTGATAACAGCTGATGAAAGTGGACACAAAGTTTTTACTGACAGCTGAACGCTGAATGGTGAATTTGCTTTTGCTTTCTGAAATGTTCTTCACAGGTGACTGGAGATTCATCGAATCATAGAATCAAGAAGGAGGCCTTCCAGCCCATCGAGTCTGTGCTGGCTCTGTCAAAGAGCAATCCAGTTAGTCCCACACCCCCACTCTTTCCCAACATCCCGACAATTTTCGACTTCAAGTATTCGCAAATAAATGTAATGACTTTATCAATTTTATCAATGAAAAGCTATATCACTTTATTTAAAAACTATGAACTTGCAAATGAACCCAGTGGGATTTGTTTTCACTCATGACTTGTCGTTCTTTGTTTATCTGTCAGCTTTGCATTTCAATTTATGTTGGATATCGAAGAGAATTTATTTCAAGATGAGGGGACAATGCACCACGTTTAAAACAACCAACTTGTAAAATGGCAGACAGATTTTTTTCAGCACCTCTGATATCAAATCCTCTCAGTGTCTGTCAATATGTATTGATGAAAGAGTGTGATAATGGGAGAACAGACATGTCCCACAGCATTTAAATTTATTTCTAAATTTTGTAATTTGCGTTGTATACACAATGATCAACTGAAAGTCTCCTCTCAATTTACCCTATTAATTCCTTTCATAATCCTCAAAAAACCCTGAATCAAATCAAAACTGAATGTTTTATACTCCAAGGAATTCAAGGAATTCACACCTCATAATCTAACCATTCTACCCTGCAAACATTCTGCTGGATCTGAACTGCCCTGTTTCCAAGGTCAATGTGTATCTGTTATAAAGTGGCGTGCCCAGAACTATACACAGTATACCAGGTGGGGTCGAAACAGGACTTTGTCAAAACTGCACCTCCTTTATATAACTGCTTCTGTAACAGATTGTACAGCGAGGGGAATTAGATTGCATATATGGACTCAGCAAAATAAGGACTGTTTGATTGGAATAAACTTTTGAAAGACTTTTGTTTGAAATCAATTCCATAATTAAGCATTTTTAAAACATTTTTTCTAAACTGTATGAAAATCCCGAGTTCAACTCTCAGTGTCATTGGGTGAGGGAACTTTGTCAGTTTTCACACACTCTGCATGGACACTGCAGAAGCTCCTGCACCTCCTTCAACATTGTTTTTCTTAATCACAGTTCCCAAAGGGAATTAGAAGATTGCTCAAAAGGGAAAAAAATACAGGGCTATGTGGAGAGAGCAGGGAAGTGGGAGTACTCAGCAGCTCTTTCAAAGAGTAGTATAGGCACGATGGGCCGAATAGCTTCCTCATGTGCTGTGTCATTCTATGATTCTATTAGTGAATCCATATCTGCCAATCTCTGCAGACTTCCCAAATATAGCACCGACATTCTCTTTCTGTAAAACAAGTTCCTGAAATACAGCATGACTGGACAGGTTAATATTCTCACTGTGTTCCGAATGTTCACCCAGCCACAGCGTTTCCGTGGTGCAGTGGTCATCATGTTCATCTGACACGTGAAAAGGCCCTGCTTTGAAATCGGGTAGAAACATTTTCAAAGTTTGTTCAAACTGTACCCTGCTGGGCTATGCACAGATTTGTCCAACTTGAAGAGCCATCCCATTTCAAGGCGGTCCCCGGAATATTCCTCAGCGAGATTGTCAGCATTGATAAGTGCATTTTCTTTCCCCACTGCCCCAATAGGAAGCTTCCCCCTCGCTGCTTCAATGAACTGTCAGCTGAGATTTGATGTGTTTTAGTCCTGTAGTGGGACTCAGAGTTATCTCTGTCTGATTCACAGGCTGGACTGTTAACACTGAACTGAACTGACACATTATGACCTCCAACAGCTGCCCAAACAGACTCACTGTTGCAATAAAAGCAAAGCTCAGTGGATGCTGGAAATCTGAGATAAAAACAGAAAGCAGGTCTGCCAGCATCTGTGGAGAGAGAAACAGAGTTAATATTTCTGGTCAGTGACCTTTCATTAGAACTGGCAAAGGTGAGAAATGTAATAGGTTTTAAGCAAATAAAGTGGATGTGGGGGAAAAATGAACAAAAGGGAAAGTGTTGAAAGGACAGAGGGTCACAGAGGTTAACTAACAAGGAAGTCATGGGGTAAAGACAAAGGCAAAGTGTTTGCTGTTCTGATGATTAATTCACAGGCGGGGCCGCAGAAAGTGATCCAGACTTGTGTCTGCCACCTGTGTGTTCGCTGTATGTATTTTGTATCCATTTATCTCATTGTTGTATCCTACAGAATTAAATCACTGTCCCACAACTCAGGCATTTTGATTTTGGTTGTCAATGCATTAGCTTCCTCGCTCCCCAATCCCATCATTTAGGGTGACAGAAGGAAACAGATCAGGGCACAGATCAGAGCCGAGTTAAAGAGGATACAGAAAGCTCGAGTGGAAACCAAAATTAGAGATTTTATTTTTGTATGCATTCATGGGATGTGGGCATCACTGGCCAGGCCAGCATTTGTTGCCCATCCCTAATTGCCCTTGAGAAGGTGGTGGTGAGCAACCTTCTTGAACCGCTGCATTCCATGTGGGGTAAGTACACCCACAGTGCTAGCAGTTAGATACAACTGAGTGGCTTGCTAGGCCATTTCAGAGGGCATGTAAGAGTCAACTACATTGCTGTGGGTCTGGAGTCACATGTAGGCCAGACCAGGTAAGGACAGCAGATGGGTTTTTACAACAATGGTTTCATGGCTGAGCTTTTTAATTCCAGATTTATAAACTGAATTCAAATTCCACCTTCTGCTGTGGTAGGATTTGAACCCATGTCCCCAGCACAATACCCTGGGTTACTCGTCCAGTGACAATACCACTACGCCACCACCTCCCCTTTTACCTGCCTAATTACCCTTTTCATTACCTAATGCGAGTTTGTGTGGATCCAAAGGTGTTTCTTGCTACCTGCACCAGTGCTCATATGAAGGATACTAAATTGTATGGAACACATGAAAGAAATGTGTACATACACCCCCACACATCACACACACATATACACGCACTTACCTGCACAGTCCAAATATTGCTTCTTACTCTGATGTAGGTCAGATTAACTCTCAGATTCGCTGAAAATGACATCATCCATAACTGCATTTTATAAATCTTGCAGAAGTGACAAAAGTTCCTGTTGTTTCGGCCAATCCATGCCGGTCTTTTATAGGCACAGATATCCCTGACCAAGAGCATGTCCAGCCTCCAGATTCATTTACTGGATGCAGCCTTCCCCATTATTTTCCTACATTTAAGCTTGCAAAGCTCCAAACATTCTGATTATAATTGACTTCAAATTTACCATGAGCTCGAACACAGGGTCAACATTGCAAGCTAATGAATATTTAATTCTCCATTGCAACCCTCCATGTTCTACAATATTTGCTTGGTTGAGAAAATGCTATATTCAGTTGCATTTCAATGGGGTAAGAATGGAGCTGGGGCAAATAAATTGGAGTGAAAAGTTGGCAGGAAAACCGGTAGCTGAACAATGGGCTACCTTCAAAGAAGAGATAGTTCGGGCACAGTCCCTCGAAGGGAAAGGTAGGGCAAACACATCGAGAGCTCCCTGGATGACAAAAGAGATAGAGATTAAGATCAAGAAGAAAAAGTGTGCTTATGACAGATGCCAGGTAGAAAATGCGATTGAGAATCAGGCTGAATATAGAAGTTCCAGAGTGGAAGTAAAAAGTAAATAAGAGAAGCAAACAGAGAGCATGAAAAGAGACTGGCAGCTAGCATTAAAGGAAATCCCAATGTTTTCTATAGACATAAATAGTAAAAGGGTGGTAAAAGGAGGACTGGGACGTATAAGGAACCCTATAGTGGATTTACACATGGAGGCGGAGGGCATAGCTGAGGTATTAAATAAATACTTTGCATCTTTCTTTACCAAGGAAGAAGATACAACCCAGGTAATAGTGAAAGAGGAGGTAGGTCAGACTCTAGAGGGGTTTAAAATTGATACAGAGGGCTGAATTTTACTGGGGCTCCGCGGTGCACGGCAGCATCCTTTGAACTCATTCACCAGCCGCACCGAGCCCCTGCAACATTCATCGCGGGGGCTCATTTCGATAGAGGCCGCGGGATGCCCCCCCCCCATATTACAAGGGGAGAGGCAGGACATTCGGCGCTGCAACAGTTTTTAACAGTTGTGCAGCAGGTGTTGTGGCCCTATTTTAACTGCTCCAGCACTTGCTTCCTGACAGCTGTCAAAGAAATACTTACCTGACTACTGAAGAGTGGGGCTGCTGTCAATCTGGCAGCAAAGCAGAAAGTGCTGCAGAAATCCAGCAAGACAGGCAGCATCTGTGGAGAGAGAAGCAGAGCTAACTTGTCCAAGTTCACAGACCTGAAAGTTGACTCTGCTTCTCTCTCCACAGATGCTGTCTGAACTGCTGAGTGACCCCAGCACTTTCCGCTTTGCTGCCACATACTTACCCTGCTGTGTTCCAGTGTCCTGAGAAGTTGCGATCCTCTTCTCCCACTCAAGTGTAACATTCCTTCTTGTAGGCGTGCCGCACCTGGGTGAATAGTCGTACATTTGGATATTCCAGGACGAGACTTAAATAGACCATAAAAGATATTACAGAGGTTTACAGAGAACATACTGAATCAAATGGAAATGCACGGGTGTCACAGCAATGTAAATATGTCTTTCACTAAATGTTCCTCACCAACATGTGTGTCCTTTTCTCTGTGTGAATGATGTGTGCCAGCATGTAGCACCAATGTCACATCCCTTTGCACCGTTGGCCTTTCAGGAGATCCAACGTATGCAATAACATCATTGCCATGCCACCATTACTCATGAGCTTCTCCACGGATGCAGTGACATGGATATTGGCTCAGTCAGTTGCTGCCTCTAATAGTTTACACAGGCATGCTGCAGATATGGACTGGTCACAGCAGGTGAGCGAGGGTGATGTGGGGCTTGCAGAGCTCATGTCGGTTCTTATGGAGCAGACAGCCTTTGTCTGATAAGACACTTCTGTACATCCCCAGCTCACTGCTAGCCCTGTGTGCAGAGCCTGGGTGCCATCTGCCCTCCCATGTGTCTTTCATGTTGTAGGTCCTCAGCATCCTCACAGTCTGAGGAGGAATCCTGTTGACATATCTCCTCATCATGCCAGGCCTGGCCCCTATTGGGTGTGTAGTTGTGCAGAGCGGCAAAGAAAGGGCTGGCCTTTTCGGCCCATTGTACAGGGCAACACCCTATTCATACAGGCATTGGAGGCGCTCTTTCAGCATGCCGATCTCCTGCTCAATGGTGGCTCATGTAACTCAATGGTTGGCGTTGTATCTCCCCTCTGCAGCAGTGGTAGAGTCTCTCACTGGTGTCGGGAGCCATGTCTGCAAAGAATAGCCCTTATCTCCAAGAAGCCGCCCCTCCATCTGAGCCAGTTCAGTGAACAGCGGTGGCAGCTGGGACTGGTGCAAGACCCAGGTGTCATTGCAGCTGCCTGAGAAGCGGTCACACATTCACTGCAAGCATCTGTGGTGTTCACACACCAGCTTCACCTGGACTGGGAGGGATCCTTTAATGGAGACGTCGGCATGGTTTGGCCATGTGAGCCGCATGGTAGATGGCAGGATCCCCAAAGACACTTTGTACAGCGAGCTCGCCACTGGTATCAGACCCACCGCCCGTCCATGTATCCGCTTTAAAGACGTCTGCAAACATGAAATCCTGTGAGATTGATCACAAGTCGTGGGAGTCAGTTGCCAGCGTTCGCCAGAGCTGGTGGGCAGCCAAAAAGGCGGGGCTACAGTGTGGCGAGTCGAAGTGACTTAGCGGTTGGCAGGAAAAAAGACAGAAGCGCAAGGGGAGAGCCAACTGTGTAACAGCCCCGACAAACAAATTTTTCTGCAGCACCTGTGGAAGAGCCTGTCACTCTAGAATTGGCCTTTGTAGCCACTCCAGGCGCTGCTCCACGAACTACTGACCACCTCTAGGCGCATACCCATTGTCTCTCGAGATAAGGGGGCCAAAGAAGAGAAGAGCATGTATTAGTCTGGCGGTAGGCCTGATGGCCACGAGTGCAATCTATGAACATTGCAACCTGGGGTTCTCCGGCAAAGGTGTCAGAGCCAATGGCCCTCTGGGCCTGGCTGTCAGAGTCTGTCCTGAAGCAGACATACTCACTGGCCCTCCGGTGCAGGGCATTGGTGGCCTCCCTGATGCAGCGGTGCACTACTGACTGTGTGACCCCACAAAGGTCTCTGGTGGGCCCCTAAAAGGCTGAAGAGGCGTCAGGCTTGAGAACCGCTGCCACTATGAGGAACAAAGGCATGGGATGTCCACCGGAGCCCATAGGCCGCAGGTCATCCTTGAGCAGGGCACAGAGCGGTGTCTCCACCCACTCTACATGCGCAACCTCCTCTGACACTGGTGCTCTGACACCTGATGGCATATCATGTGATGCCTGCAGATGCACAGCAACCTTAATGCTGAGCTCCCCTTGGGTGCTGCTGCTCACGACCTTTACTTGGAGCGTACCTGCCTGTTGGCATTGCCTCTGGCGCATACAGTTCCTCACGTGTAGCAGATCACACAATGTAGGATAAGCCATACCTATTCCCATGTGAAAAATAAAGTTGAACCCTGCATGTATTCAAAGGTTCCTAACAGGGCAGGGATTGGTGTTGACGGGTATATCAGCTCCTGGGGGTCAGCGCACGGCCTCTATTGAAATGAGCCCCCGCGATTAATGCTGTGGGGGCTCGGCAGCGGCTGGCGAATGCGGGCGCGCCGCTGAGTTCAAAGGGAGCCGCCGCACACCGCAGAGCCCCAGTAAAATTCAGCCCTCTGTATCAATTTTAAACCCCACTAGTGTCAGACTTACCTCCTCTTTCACTATTACCTGGGTTGCATCTTCTTCTTTGGCAAAGACAGATGCAAAATATTCATTTAATACCTCAGCTATGCCCTCTGCCTCAATGTGTAAATCCACTTTCTGGTCCCTAATTGGCCCCACTCCTCCTTTGACCACCCTTTTACTATTTATTTGCCTATCGAAAACTTTGGGATTTCCTTTAATGCTGGCTGCCAGTCTCTTTTCATGCTCTTTCTTTGCTTCTCTTACTGACTTTTTCACTTCCCCTCTGGACCTTCTATATTCAGCCTAGTTTTCAATAGTATTTTCTACTGGCAGCTGTCATAAACACACTTTTTCTTCTTTATCTTAACCCCTATCTCTTTTGTCATCCAGGGAGCTCTGGATTTGTTTGCCCTGCTTTTCCCCTTTGAGGGAAAAAACCTTGACTGTGCCTGATCTATCTCTTCTTTGAAGGTCGCCCATTGTTCAGTTACTGGTTTTCCTGACAATTTTATTTGCCAGAATGCTTGGAGCTTTGCAAGTTTAAATGTAGGAAAATAATGGGGAAGGCTGCATGCAGTAAATGAATCTGGAGGCTGGACATACTCTTGGTCAGGGATATCTGTGCCGATAAAAGACCGGCATGGATTAACCGAAACAACAGGAACTTTTGTTACTTTTGTAAGATTTATCAAATGCAGTTATGGATGTGTCATCTTCAGTGAATCTGAGAGTTAATCTGACCTACATCAGAGTAAGAAGCAATATTTGGACTGTGTATGTAACTGCGTGTATACATGTGTGTGATGTGTGGGGGTGCATGTGCACATTTCCTTCATGTGTTCAATACAATTTCACATCCTTCATCAGACCACTGTTGCAGCAGTCAAGAAACACCTTTGGATCCACACAAACTCGCATTAGGTAATGAAAACATCTCTAATTTTGGTTTCCACTTGAGCTTTCTGTATCCTCTTTAACTCGGCTCTGATCTGTGCCCTGATCTGTTTCCTTCTGTCACCCTAAATGATGGGATTGGAGAGCGAGGAAGCTAATACAGTGACAACCAAAATCAAAATGCGGGAGTTGTGGGACAATGATTTATTTCTGTCGGATATAACAGTCAGATAAATGGACACAAAATACATACAGAGAACACACAGGTGGCAGACACAAGTCTGGATCACTTTCTGCGGCCCCGCCTGTGAATTGATCATCAGAACAGCAAACACTTTGCCTTTGTCTTTACCCCATGACCCCTTGCCAGTAACAAGGTTGATGAGTTAACGGCACAAATCATCACGAATGAATATGATTTGGTAGCCATTACGGAGACATGGTTACAGGTTGGTCACGACTGGGAGTTAAATATCCAGGGGTACCAGACTATTCGGAAGGACAGACAGGAAGGTAAGGGAGGTGGTGTAGCTCTGATATTCAAGGACGACATCAGGGCGGTGCTGAGAGATGATATAGGTTCTATGGAGAATGAGGTTGAATCCATTTGGGTGGAAATTAGAAACTCTAAGAAGAAAAAGTCATTGATAGGCGTAGTCTATAGTACACCAAATAATAACATCACATTGGGGTGGTCAATAAACAAAGAAATAACTAATGAATGTAAAAATGGTACAGCAATTATCATGGGGGATTTTAATCTACATGGAGATTGGCCGAACCAGCTCAGTCAGGGGAGCCTTGAGGAGGAGTTTGTTTAGTATATCCGTGATAGTTTTCTTGAACAGTGTGTACTGGAACCGACGAGGGAGCAAGCTATCCTAGATCTAGTCCTGTGTAATGATACAGGAATAATTAATGACGTCATAGTTAGGGATCCTCTTGGAAGGAGTGATCACAGTATGGTTGAATTTAGAATACAGATGGAGAGTGTGAAGATAAAATCCAATACCAGGGTCCTGCGCTTGAACAAGGGGGACTACAATAGAATGAGGGAGGACTTGGCTAATGTAGACTGGAAACAAAGATTTTATGGTGGGACAGTTGACGAGCAGTGGAGGACTTTCAAAGCAATTCTTCAAAGTGCTCAGCAAAAGTATATTCCAGTGAAAAGGAAGGACTGGAACAAAAGGGGTAATCTGCCATGGGTGTCTAAGGAAATAAGGGAGGCTATCAAATTGAAAGAGAAGGCATACAAAGTGGCCAAAAACAGCATGGAACTAGAAGATTGGGAAAACTTTAAAGGTCAACAGAAAGCCACAAAAAGAGCTATAAAGAAAAATAAGATAGAACATGATTAAAAACTAGCACAGAATATAAAGACAGATAGCAAAAGTTTCTATAAATATATAAAACGAAAAAGAGCGGCTAAAGTAAACGTTGGTCCTTTAGAGGATGAGAAGGGGAATTTAGTTATGGGATATGATGAAATGGCCGAGGCATTGAACAGGTATTTTGTATCGGTCTTCACAGTGGAGGACATTAATAACATGCCAGTAATTGACAAAGAGACGAACGTAGGTGAGGACCTGGAAACAATCATTATTACGGAAGAGGTAGTGTTGGAGTGGAGCTAATGGAGCTAAGGATTGATAAGTCTCCTGGCCCTGATGGAATGCATCCCAGGGTACTAAAAGAGATGGTGGGAGAAATAGCAGGTGCACTGGCGGTAATTTTCCAAAATTCGCTGGACTCTGGGGTAGTCCCAGCAGATTGGAAAACAGCAGATGTGACGCCACTGTTTAAAAAGGGAGGTAGACAAAAGATGGGGAATTATAGACCGGTTAGCTTAACCTCTGTAGTGGGGAAGATGCTTGAGTCTATTATCAAGGAAGAAATAGCAGGGCATCTCTATAGAAATTGTTCCGTTGGGCAGACGCAGCATGGGTTCATGAAGGGCAGGTCATGCTTGACAAATCTTTTGGAATTCTATGAAGACGTTACAAGCAAGGTGGACAATGGGGACCCAGTGGATGTGGTGTACCTAGATTTACAAAAGGCCTTCAACAAGGTGCCGCGCAAGAGGCTGCTGCATAGGATAAGGATGTATGGTGTTAGGGGTAAAGTATTAGAATGGACAGAGGATTGGTTGACTAACAGGAAGCAGAGAGTGGGGATATATGAGTGCTATTCTGGTTGGCAATCAGTCACTAGTGATGTGCCTCAGGGATTGGTGTTGGGACCGCAATTATTTACAATGTATATAGATGATTTGGAGTTGGGGACCACGTGTAGGGTGTCAAAGTTTGCAGATGACACTAAGATGAGTGGCAGAGCAAAGTGTGCAGATGACTGTGAAACTTTGCAGAGAAACATAGATACATTGAGTGAGTGGGCAAAGGTCCGGCAGATGGAATACAATGTTAATAAATGTGAAGTCATTCATTTCAGTAGTAGTAACGTAAAAAGGATTACTACTTGAATGGTAAAAAGTTGCAGCATGCTGCTATGCAGAGGGACCTGGGTGTCCTTGTGCATGAATCGCAGAAGGTTGGTCTGCAGGTACAGCAAGTAATTAGGAAGGCAAATGGAATTTTGTTCTTCATTGCTAAAGGGATTGAGTTTAAAAGCAGAGAGGTTAAGTTGCAGCTGTATAAGGTACTGGTGAAGCCGCACCTGGAGTAGTGTGTGCAGTTTTGGTCTCCTTACTTGAGAAAGGATGTACTGACACTGGAGGGGGTGCAGAGGAGGTTCACTAGGTTGATTCCGGAGTTGAGGGGGTTGGCTTATGAGAAGAGACTGAGTAGATTGGAATTATATTCATTGGAATTCAGAAGAATGAGGGGGGATCTTACATATGCAATTCTGAAGGGAATAGATAAGATACAAGTAGAGAGGATGTTTCCACTGGCAGGTGAAGCTAGGACAAGAGGGCATAGCCTCAAGATTAGAGGGAGCAGATTTAGGACTGAATTGAGAAGGAACTTCTTCACCCAGAGGGTTGTAAATCTATGGAATTCCTTGCCCAATGAAGTAGTTGACGCTACTTCAGTAAACGTTTTTAAAGCTAAGGTAGATATCTTTTTGAACAATAAAGGAATTAAGGGATACGGTGAGAACGCGGGTAAGTGGATCTGAGTCCACGAAAAGATCAGCCATGATCTTATTGAAAAGCGGAGCAGGCTCGAGGGGCCGGACGGCCTACTCCTGCTCCTCGTTCTTATGTTCTTATGTAACCTCTGTGACCCTCTGTCCTTTCAACACTTTCCCTTTTGTTCATTTTTCCCCTACTCCCTCTATATTTGCTTAAAACCTGTTGCATTTCTCACCTTTGCCAGTTCTAATGAAAGGTCACTGACCTGAAATAGTAACTCTGTTTCTCTCTCCACAGATGCTGCCAGACCTGCTGAGTATTTCCAGCACTTTCTGTTTTTATCTCAGATTTCCAGCATCCACAGTGCTTTGCTTTTATTGCAATAGTGAGTCTGTTTGGGCAGCTGTTGGAGCACATAATGTGTGTCAGTTCAGTTCAGTGTTAACAGTCCAGCCTGTGAATCAGACAGACATAACTTCGAGTCCCACTACAGGACTAAAACACATCAAAACTCAGCTGACAGTTCATTGAAGCAGCGAGGGGGAAGCTTCTTATTGGGGCAGTGGTTAAAGAAAATGCACTTATCAATGCTGACAATCTCGCTGAGGAATATTCCGGGGACCACCTTGAAATGGGATGGCTCTTCAAGTTGGACAAATCTGTGCATAGCCCAGCAGGGTACAGTTTGAACAAACTTTGAAAATGTTTCTACCCGATTTCAAAGCAGGGCCTTTTCACGTGTCAGATGAACATGATGACCACTGCACCACGGAAACGCTGTGGCTGGGTGAACATTCGGAACACAGTGAGAATATTAACCTGTGCAGTCATGCTGTATTTCAGGAACTTGTTTTACAGAAAGAGAATGTCGGTGCTATATTTGGGAAGTCTGCAGAGATTGGCAGATATGGATTCACTAATAGAATCATAGAATGACACAGCACATGAGGAAGCTATTCGGCCCATCGTGCCTATACTACTCTTTGAATCAAAAAGATCTATCACTGAAATGAGAAATTCATTAGTCTGGAAAATGAAAGAGATTGACAATAAATAATGGTAACAATGAGCAAATCAAATTAGCCATTGGGATGTATACAAAGCTTGATATTGAGCTGAAATAATAGTGAGGCAATCCTGCCAATTTATAAATCATTGGTGCAACTTCACTTAGATTGTTGTGTACATTCTGGACCCACAGGATGTTGGAAGTATTGAACAGACACTGAAGAGAGTAACTAGAAAGATTGGATTGAAACGGATAGTGAGGAATGACTATATAAATTGAGCATGTTCTCATTGGAAAAGTGAAGGTTGAGGGGCGGTATGCTTTCTGTTTTCCAGATTCTAAATGATGTAAAGCTCAACAAGTTTTCCAGAACAGTAGAACCAGAGGTCACAGGCTGCAGTGAAGGGGGTAAATTGGAGCAGACTCCCGATAGATACGGTGGAAACAGTTAATTCTGATTTTCACAATGCAAATTAGACAGATTTCATTCGAAGAATGCCATTTTAGGTTACGTTATGTGAGTAATTTGTGGCATGACATGTGGTAAGTGTAGCATTGCTTGGGAGGAATAGGTGACTTTATAAATATGGTTCCTGAAGCTATCCACCACTGGGATCTTCCTCACCTCATATCTCAGTCTGTTGTACACTAGTTTATAGTGATTAATTGCTGTTATTGGTCAAAAACTCCATTGAAATCATATAATGGGACTAGTATAAATGGGTGGTTCTTGGTCGGCACGGACGCAGTGGACTGAAGGGCCTGTTTCAGTGCTGTATCTCTAAATTAATATATATATCTACACCAGGATGGCAGAAGGCAAAGTGACTGGACTGTATCGTTGATAATGATGATAATCTCTTCATTGAATTTGACAAGTTCTTTTTTATGATTTGGTGTATCTTATTTGTATCTCTTTTAAAGAGGGAGCACTTTTGTTCAAATAATTTTATTTTGTTTGATGACACAGGGGTGTTGTCCTAATTGGCCAATGCAAATATACAAGGCGAACTAGCTGGTGTTCTGTCTTTTTCCACCAGCATTTACTCTGTTCCTGTGTTTATGGGCACAGGACTGTGTGTGGCTGTGAGGTGGTGCCTCTGAATTGGAGACCAATACATGGAACAGTAATGTTTCCATATCAATGCCTATCCTACCCTTTAAGACCCAAACCTTCCTCAGCAAGGATATTGACATCCCTTCATTAAACAGTTAAACTTTTAACAGATCAGAGTTTGGACTCTCTGGCCGGAATTTGACCCCCCACCACCCCACTGTGGGAGTGGTCTGGAAGCAGGGGGGGGGGGGGGGGGAATAAAATTGAGTGGAAGGTGGGGGTGTGTCATTCCCGTTGGCTTCCTGCCCTGCTACAATTTTATAAGCAGCGGGGGAGGTGACAAAAGGCCTGCCCGCCCCAGGCCAATTAAGGCCCTTAAGTGGCCAATAAATTACCACTTAAGGGCCTCTTCCCAAAGCAGCTGGTAATATACCAGAAGTGGACAGGCGGCTTTGGGAGGAAGTTGCCCAGTAAAACCCGGCAGCCTCCTTAAGGGCTGGGGGAGGCCCTCCTCATCGGGCACCCTGTGCCCCACAGAGGGCCGCCACGGCACAAGTCAACCCCGCTGGAGTACATTCCCCGCCCCCTCAACTGACCATCCCTACTCCGCTGGGGCCCAGCCAATTGTCCCTGGCGAGGCCCCAACTCTTGCCTCAATTCCAGGGCCTCCTCCATTGCTGGTCCTCTGGCTGTATGCAGTCCCAGTAGTTGCCACCAGTCCCGCTGCTGGGACTGAAGGCTGCCGGCCCGCTGATTGGCCAGCTGCTCTCGGAGGCGGGACTTCCTGCCTCAGAGGGGCAGTAGTCCCACCCAGGCCAATTAAGGGCATGGTCATGGAAAATCGGGCTTCCAGGTCCCAAAGGAGGTGGGCTTGCCCCTGACTTTTTGACTGGTGGGCGGGGCCTCTGTCTGCCATGTGAATGTAACGATGCTGCAGGGCCGTTGGGGCTGATAGGAATGTACGAAGCATGAGTTAGCACCGGGAAGAGAACTGCAACTAACTGAGAACATGCTCCAGCACTGAATTGTGCGGTGATGAGGCGATTGACTCTATTTCCGGGAGGTGGTGTGTGACATGGACAAGAACAGTAATGGATGGACTATAATATGCAATTCATGTTGCATTGTGCTATTTTAATCATTTAAACAATTTAACAATTAGATTCAGTGGATATTTCACCCCATTTTTTAACTCCTCTCTGAATTTTCTCTGCGTGCCTGCATAAATAAACGGATTGATGCAGGAACTCAAAAGCTGAAGCATGAATTTGCTTTCGTCCAGAATAAAACCAGAGAAATAACTGAACTTCGCAATTCGGACATAGAGGAAATTTATAAGAAGTAGCAAATATAACAGGATGAAACTGCCCGAGATGATGAAGAGTAAAATGATGGACTTTCTCCGCTTCTCTATCTCTGGGTCACTCTGATTCTCTCCATTGCTGTGGTCCCGGAGTCTCCTGCGTGCTCTACTGGCTGTGAGAATGTGTCTGACAGTCAGAGCATTGAACAGTAAGATCAGGACGAATGGGAGACATGGGGTTAGAATGTGGTGAATCCAGTCAAAGGTGACCCACGCAGGTGATGTATAAAATATTAACTTTATGCTGTAGAACCAGGGTATGTTGTTAATTGTATACAAAGGTTCATATACAAAATACAGGAAGCTATTTTTTAAACAGCTCAGTGTGGACACAATTCCTATAACCCGCGTGAAGCGTTTTCTTAGTGCAATATTTTATTTTCAGCTTCTGGCAACAAATGACTATATATCGATCAAATGTGAAAGCAACTGTTAACCAGGCAGAACTGTCTATGGATGCATAGTTTAGGACAGAACGGAGACTGCATACAGGTGTGAGGAACAGGAAACTGAGTGGGAAATAAATACCAGCAATCCGGTTTAATATCACTGCAGTGATAATGAGCAGGAGATCAGTCACTGCCATGGACACCAGGTGATACATCTGGAGAGACCACATCTTCCTCGGGGCAGGATCACAACCACTGCCAGGTTAGCTGGAACAGAGTGAGAGAGAAAGGCTGAGAGAAAGCAGGAGAGTGTATGTGTGTGTGAGCGAGCGAAAATTGGAAAATTACAGGTCCGATTCCCAACAAAATCAGAATCGTTTTACAGAATTCTGTGTGAAAGTCACAGCTTAGACACATGATCCTCAGTTGAAACTATCACTTAACCAGTTGGCACATGTTTCTGAGTTTAAAATATCATCTGTATTATAAATAAGATAGGTCAATGACATCAGAATGTAAAATAATACAGACACAGTGGAGAACAAGAAGGCATTGGAACCCATTAAAACCAAAGTGCGAACATCAGACAGACTAGAAAATTAACATCGGAAACATATTATAGGAGATAATTAAGAGATTAAATAATACCAAAACCAACAATAAAAGTGGAAAGTAACAGGAAAGTAGGAAAAAACTTGCATTTAGAAAGGATGATATCCTGCTGGGGACCTTACTGGAAAATGATTTGTTATTGGAAGATTCAACTGTCAACTTGTTGGAAAATAACCTCAAACAGAGGGAACCGAACAGACAATTAGCATTTACTGAGTTCCGGAGGGGATGGTGTCAAGTCCTCGTGACAACTCCCACCACTTCTCTCAATCGTCACCTGGGCACTTTGGAGGTGACCTGAACCACCAGAAAAGGCAGATGATGAGGTCTCATTCCTGGAAAGATCCTTCCTAAATACAACACTTCCTCTGCGCTGTCAGCAGACATGATCAGCTTAGTTCTATAGTATGTATTAAAATTAAAACTTTTTGACTCAGAATCAAGAGATACCACCACACGACCTCACAGAATATGGAGAAAATAATGAAGATGGGAGTATTCCAGGACATCTCCGGGGCTCGGAGCAGAAGGAACATCCAGGCTCAGTATAGTGTTCACTAAAGAGCAGTCAGCAGCATTTAATGTGAAAGAGGGAAGTTGGGCTGAAGCAGTGCGAGTTACAGACTGAGAGCAGAAACACTGGGCTCTCTGAGTTTAGGGCAAGTGCAGATTCATTCAGAAAATGTCCACTTGTTACATTGCTTATAATTCTGTCAATAACTTGAGGCCGAATAACGTTCCTTCAATAAATTCATTAATTAAATTCAGTCAGGAATTATTTTACTGTTGAAGAATTTTAATCAGTGAATCATTTGCAAAAATCAGACATCCTGCAATGAATTATACAGAATCCCCGATGTCAGGGATCCTGGCAGTTAGGGGGCAGCAAAATGCCTCCATGAGAGACCCGCCACAAGCCCCGACGCTGGGGGGTCCGGTACGATATTGCGGGCGGTGGCAAGGCCTTGTAGCGGCCCTATCGGCCGCTAGGCGACGGAACCTCAATCTACATATTTAAATAAATTAAAATGAATTAATTAATTGCACTCACATTCCCACCACGTCCTGATGCCACCTTCCTGCCGCTGGCCGGCATTCCCACGCCTTTGGATCCCTGTCTGGGAAAATGAGACGGCACAGTGGCGCAGTGGTTAGCACCGCAGCCTCACAGCTCCAGGCACCCGGGTTCGATTCCAGGTACTGCCTGTGTGGAGTTTGCAAGTTCTCCCTGTGTCTGCGTGGGTTTTCTCCGGGTGCTCCGGTTTCCTCCCACAAGCCAAAAGACTTGCAGGTTGATAGGTAAATTGGCCATTATAAATTGTCACTAGTGTAGGTAGGTGGTAGGGAAATATTGGGACAGGTGGGGATGTTTGGTCGGAATATGGGATTAGCGTAGGGTTAGTATAAATGGGTGGTTGATGTTCGGCACAGACTCGGTGGGCCGAAGGGCCTGTTTCAGTGCTGTATCTCTAATCTAATCGAATCTAACTGGTGTGGAGGGGGGAGAAGGTACGTTTCTCAGTGTGAGATGGGGGGAGTGGGATCATTGGTGCAGGTGATGATGGGAAGGGTTTGGGGCGGGGGTGGAGGGAAGGTCAGATGGACAAGGGAAGTGTTTTGTGGCGGAGAGGTCAAGTAATTTTATGGTTATTGAGGGGGGTGCGAGAGGGAGAAATTAAATGTATCTTTTTCACTTACTGTTTCTTTAAATATTTAAATATTATCGTCGAGCTCACAGCCCTTCACAAAAGGCGTCAGCACCTGCGCTCAGGCAGCTGACGCCATGGCCAAGGACGGCCAACAAGACCCACCTTGTGAGCTGCACCGGCTATTTAAATGAGCCACCGTGCTTAGGACACTCTGCGACACACAGACAGTGCAGCTGAACCGCGATTGTATACGCCCACTGCCAAAGTATAAATGACAGCCCTTAATATCGGCACCAATAGACCTCCACGTGCAACGTGATAATTCACCAACAGTAACAGTGTGGAGAACACAATAGAACCACATTTACAAAGTGATAACTACATTTACACATTGATAACAGTGTGATAATTCACCCACCGTAACAGTGTCGATAACACAATAGAAC
Organism: Heterodontus francisci; assembly: GCF_036365525.1. NCBI lineage: Eukaryota > Metazoa > Chordata > Chondrichthyes > Heterodontiformes > Heterodontidae > Heterodontus > Heterodontus francisci. Next base: position 31,391,642 of record NC_090392.1, on the reverse strand, counting down.
CACATTTACACATTGATAACAGTGTGATAATTCACCCAGAGTAACAGTGTCGATAACACAATAGAACTACATTTACACAGTGATAACAGTGTGATGATTCACCCACAGTAACAGTGTCGATAACACAATAGAACAACATTTACACATTGATAACATTGTGATGATTCACCCACAGTAACAGTGTCGATAACACAATAGAACCACATTTACACAATGGTAACAGTGTGATGATTCACCCACAGTGACAGTGTCGATAACAATATAGAACTACATTTACACAGTTATAACAGTGTGATGATTCACCCACAGTAACAGTGTCGATAACACAATAGAACAACATTTACACATTGATAACATTGTGATGATTCACCCACAGTAACAGTGTCGATAACACAATAGAACCACATTTACACAATGGTAACAGTGTGATGATTCACCCACAGTGACAGTGTCGATAACAATATAGAACTACATTTACACAGTTATAACAGTGTGATGATTCACCCACAGTAACAGGGTCATGAATGCAATAGAACTACATTTCCAAATTGATAACAGTGTGATAATTCACCCACAGTAACAGTGTCAATAACACAATAGAACTACATTTACACAGTGATAACAGTATGATAATTCACCCACAGTAAGTGTTGATAACAAAATAGAACCACATTTACACAGTGATAACAGTATGTTAATTCACCCACAGTAACAGTGTCAATAACACAATAGAACTACATTTACACTGTGATAACAGTGTGATAATTCACCCACAGTGACAGTGTCAATAACACAATAGAACTACATTTAGACACTGACAACACTGTGATAATTCACCCTCAGTAACAGTGTCAATAACAGAAAAGGACGACATTTACACAGTGATAACGGTGTGTTAATTCACCCAACAGCAACAGTGTCAATAACACAATTGAACTACATTTACACAGTAATAACAGTGTGATATTTCACCCACAGTAAGGGTGTCAATAACACAATAGAACTACATTGAAACTCTGAGAGCAGTGTGATAATTCACACACAGTAACTGTGTCAATAACACCATAGAACTATATTTACACTTTGATAACAGTGTGATAATTCACGCACAGTAACAGTGTCAATAACACAATAGAACTACATTTACAAAGTGAGAACATTGTGATAATTTACCCACAGGAACACTGTCAATAACACAATAGAACGGCATTTAAAATGTGGTAACACTGATAATTCACCCACAGTAACAGTGTTACTAACACAATATAACTACATTTACAAAGTGATAATAGTGTGATAATTCACCCACAGTAACAGGGTCATGAACGCAATAGAACTGCATTTACACTCTGATAACAGTGTGATAATTCACCTGCAGTAACAGTGTCAATAACACAATAGAACCCCATTTACACTCTGATAACAGTGTGAAAATTCACCCACAGTAATAGTGTCAATAACACAATAGAACCACATTTACAAAGTGATAACAGTGTGATAATTCACCCACAGTAACAGTGTCAATAACACAATAGAATCACATTTACAGAGTGATAAAAGTGTGATAATTCACCCACAGTAACAGTGTCAATAACAGAAAAGGATAACATTTACACAGTGATAACGGTGTGATAATTCAGCCAACAGTATCAGTGTCAATAACACAATGGAACTAACTTTAAACTCTGAGAACAATGTGATAATTCACCCACAGTAACAGTGTCAATAACACCACAGAACTACATTTACACTTTGATAACAGTGTGATACTTCACCAAAATTAACAGTGTCAATAACACAATCGAACCACATTTACACAGTGATAACAGTGTGATACTTCACCCACAGTAACAGTGTCAATAACACAATAGAACCACATTTACACAGTGAGAACAGTGTGATACGTCACCCACAGTAACAGTGTCAATAACACAATAGAACCACATTTACACAGTGATAACAGTGTGATACTTCACCCACAGTAACAGTGTCGATAACACAATAGAACTCATTTACAAAGTGATAACAGTGTGATGATTCACCCACAGTAACAGTGTCAATAACACAATCAAACCACATTTCTACATTGATAACAGTGTGATAATTCACCAACAGTAACAGTTTTGATAACACAATAGAACCACATTTACACAGTGATAACAGTGTGATAATTCACCCACAGTAACAGTGTTGATAACACAATAGAACCACATTTACACAGTGATAACAGTGTGATAATTCACCCACAGTAACAGTGTTGATAACACAATAGAACCACATTTACACTGTGATACCAGTGTGATAATTCACCCTCAGTAACAGTCTCATTTGCACAATGGAACCACATTTACACAGTGATAACAGTGTGATGATTCACCCACAGTAACAGTGTCGATAACACAATAGAACTACATTTACACTCTGATAACAGTGTGATAATTCACCCACAGTGACAGAGTCGATAACACAATAGAACCACATTTCCACAATGATAACAGTGTGATAATCCATCCACAGTAAGGGTGTGAATAACACAATAGAACTACATTTATACTTTGAAACAGTGTGATAATTCACCCTCAGTGACAGTGTCAGTAACATAATAGAACTACATTTACAAAGTGATAACATTGTGATAATTTACCCACAGTAACACTGTCAATAACACAATAGAACTACATTTACAATGTGGTAACACTGCTAATTCACCCACTGTAACAGTGTTACTAACACAATATAACTACATTTACAAAGTGATAATAGTGTGATAATTCACCCACAGTAACAGGGTCATGAACGCAATCGAACTACATTTACACTCTGATAACAGTGTGATAATTCACCTACAGTAACAGTGTCAATAACACAATAAAACCACATTTACAGAGTGATAAAAGTGTGATAATTCACCCAAAGTAACGTGTCATTAACACAATGGAACCACATTTACAAAGTGATAACAGTGTGATAATTCACCCACAGTAACAGTGTCAATAACACAATAAAAGCACATTTACAGAGTGATAAAAGTGTGATAATTCACCCAAAGTAACGTGTCATTAACACAATGGAACCACATTTACAAAGTGATAACAGTGTGATAATTCACCCACAGTCAGAGTGTCAATGACGGAATTGAACTACATTTACACATTGATAACAATGTGATAATTCACCCACAGTAACAGTGTCAATAACAGAAAAGGACAACTTTTACACCGTGATAACAGTGTGATAATTCACCCACAGTAACAGTGTCAATAACGCAACAGAATCACATTTGCACACTGATAGCAGTGTGATAATTCACCCACAGTAACAGTGTCAATAACACAAAAGAACTACATTTACACTGTGATAACAGTGTGATAATTCACCCACAGTGACAGTGTCAATAACACAATAGAACTACATTTAGACACTGACAACACTGTGATAATTCACCCTCAGTAACAGTGTCAATAACAGAAAAGGACGACATTTACACAGTGATAACGGTGTGTTAATTCACCCAACAGCAACAGTGTCAATAACACAATTGAACTACATTTACACAGTAATAACAGTGTGATATTTCACCCACAGTAAGGGTGTCAATAACACAATAGAACTACATTGAAACTCTGAGAGCAGTGTGATAATTCACACACAGTAACTGTGTCAATAACACCATAGAACTACATTCACACTTTGATAACAGTGTGATAATTCACCCAAAGTAACAGTGTCAATAACATAATAGAACTACATTTACAAAGTGATAACATTGTGATAATTTACCCACAGTAACACTGTCAATAACACAATAGAGCTACATTTAAAATGTGGTAACACTGATAATTCACCCACAGTAACAAAGTTCATAACACAATATAACTACATTTGCAAAGTGATAATAGTGTGATAATTCACCCACAGTGACAGAGTCGATGACACAAAACAATTATATATTTACACTGTGATAACAGTGTGATAATTCGCCCACAGTAAAAGTGTCATGAACGCAATAGAACTACATTTTCAAATTGATAAAAGTGTGATAATTCACCCACAGTGACAGTGTTGATAACACAATAGAACCACATTTACTCTGTGATAACAGTGTGATAATTGACCCACAGTAACAGTGTCAATAAAACAATAGAACCACATTTACACAGTGATAAGAGTGTGATAATTCACCCACAGTAACAGTTTCAATAACGTAATAGAACTACATTTACAAAGTGATAACAGTGTGATAATTCAGCCACAGTAACAGTGTCAATAACACAATGGAACTACATTTACAATGTGATAACAGTGTGATAATTCACCCACAGTAAGAGTGTTCATAACACAATATAACTACATTGACAAAATGATAATAGTGTGATAATTCACTCGCAGTAACAGGGTCATGAACACAATAGAACTACATTTACACTGTGATAACAGTGTGAAAAGTCACCCACGCTAACAGTGTCAATAACAGAAAAGGATGGAATTTACACAATGATAACGGTGTGATAATTCACCCAACAGTAACAGTGTCAATAACTCAGTAGAACAACATTTAAACTGTGAGAGCAGTGTGATAATTCACCCACAGTAACAGGGTCAATAACACAATAGAACCACACACAGTGATAACAGTGTGATAATTCACCCACAGTAACGGGGTCATGAACGCAATAGAACTACATTTCCAAATTGATAACAGTGTGATAATTCACCCACAGTGACAGTGTCGATAACACAATAGAACTATGTTTACACTGTGATAACAGTGTGATAAATCACCCACAGTAAAAGGGTCATGAATTCAATAAAACTACATTTCCAAATTGATAACACTGTGATAATTCACCTACAGTGACAGTGTCGGTAACACAATAGAACTCCATTTACACTGTGATAACAGTGTGATAATCCTCCCACAGTAAAAGTGTTATTAACACAATATAACTACGTTTACAAAGTGATAATGGTGCAATAATTCACCCTCAGTAACAGGGTCATGAAGAAAATAGAACGACATTTACAATGTGATAACAGTGTGATAATTCACCCACAGTAGCAGTGTCAATAACAGAAAAGGACGACATTTACACAGTGATAACGGTGTGATAATTCACCCAACAGTAAAACTGTCAATAACACAATAGAACTACATTTAAACTCTGAGAGCAGTGTGACAATTCACCCAAAGTACCAGGGTCAATAACACAATAGAACCACATTTACACAGTGATAACAGTGTGATAATTCAACCACAGTAACATGTCAATTACACAATAGAACCACATATACACTGTGATAACAGTGTGATAATTCACCCACTGTAACAGTGTCGATAACACAATAGAACTACATTTGCAAAGTGATAATAGTGTGATAATGCACCCACAGTAACAGGGTCATGAACGCAATAGAACTACACTTCCAAATTGATAACAGTGTGATAATACACCCACAGTGACAGTGTCGATAACGCAATAGAACAATTTTATACTGTGTTAACAGTGTGATAACTCACCCACAGTATCAGAGTCAATAACACAATGGAACCACATTTACACAATGATAACAGTGTGATAATTCACCCACAGTAACAGTGTCAATAAGACAATAGAACTACATTTACACAGTGACAACAGTGTGATACTTCACCCAAAGTAACAGAGTCAATAACAGAAAAGGACGACATTTACACAGTGATAACGGTGTGTTAATTCACCCAACAGCAACAGTGTCCATAAAACCATTAAACTACATTTACACAGTGATAACAGTGTGATAATTCACCCACAGTAACAGTGTCAATAACACAATAGAACTACATTTACACATTGATAACAGTGTGATAATTCACCCACAGTAACAGTGTCAATAACATAATAGAACTACATTTACACATTGATAACAGTGTGATAATTCACCCACAGTAACAGTGTCAATAACATGATAGAACTACATTTTCAAAGTGACAACATTGTGATATTTCACCCACAGTAAAATTGTTAATAACACAATATAACTACATTTACAAAGTGATAATAGTGTGATAATGCACCCACAGTAACAGGGTCATGAACGCAATCGAACGACTTTTACACAGTGATGACAGTTTGATAATTCACCCACAGTAACAGTGTCAATAACACAATAGAACCACTTTTACACTCTGATAACAGTGTGAAAATTCACCCACAGTAACAGTGTCAATAACAGAAACGGACGACATTTACACAGTGATAACGGTGTGATAATAGACCCAACAGTAACAGTGTCAATAACACAATAGAACTACATATAAACTCTGCGAGCAGTGTGATAATTCACCCACAGTAACAGTGTCAATAAGACAAGGGAACCACATTGACAAAGTGATAACAGTGTGATAATTCACCCACAGTAACAGTGTCAATAACACAATAGAACCACATTTACACAGTGATAACAGTGTGATAATTCACCCACAGTAACAGTGTTGATAACACAATAGAACCACATTTACACTGTGTTAACAGTGTGATAATTCACCCACAGTAACAGAGTCAATAACACAATGGAACCACATTTACACAGTGATAGCAGTGTGATAATTCACCCTCAGTAACAGTGTCAATAACACAATAGAATCACATGTACACACTGATAACAGTGTGATAATTCACCCACAGTAACAAAGTCAATAACACAATAGAACTACATTTAAAAAAGTTATAAAAGTATGATAATTCACCCACAGTAACAGTGTCAATAACACAATAGAACTCCATTTACACTTTGATAACAGTGTGATAATTCACTCACAGTAATAGTGTTAATAACACAATATAACTACATTAACAAAGTGATAACAGAGTGATAATTCAACCACAGTAATAGTGTCAATAACACAATAGAACCACATTTACACAGTGATAACAGTGTGATAATTCACCCACAGTAACAGTGTCAATAACACAATAGAACCACATTTACACAGTGATAACAGTATGATAATTCACCCACAGTAACAGTGTCAATAACACAATAGAACCACGTCTACGCAGTGATAACAGTATGATAATTCACCCACAGTAACAGTGTCAATAACACAATAGAACTACATTTACACAGTGATAACAGTGTGATAATTCACCCACAGTAACAGTGTCAATAACACAATAGAACCACATTTACACAGTGATAACAGTATGATAATTCACCCACAGTAACAGTGTCAATAACACAATAGAACTACATTTACACAGTGATAACAGTGTGATAATTCACCCACAGTAACAGTGTCAATAACACTGTCATTGTCGACAGGAATAGTTCCGGAAGACTGGAGGATAGCAAATGTTGTCCCCTTTTTCAAGAAGGGGAGTAGAGACAGCCCTGGTAATTATAGACCTGTGAGCCTTACTTCGGTTGTGGGTAAAATGTTGGAAAAGGTTATAAGAGATAGGATTTATAATCATCTTGAAAAGAATAAGTTCATTAGCGATAGTCAGTACTGTTTTGTGAAGGGTAAGTCATGCCTCACAAAGATTATTGTGTTTTTCGAGAATGGGACCAAACAGGTGGATGAGGGTAAAGCAGTGGATGTGGTGTACTTGGATTTCAGTAAGGCATTTGATCAGGTTCCCCACGGTAGGCTATTGCAGAAAATACGGAAGTATGAGGTTGAAGGTGATTTAGAGCTTTGGATCAGAAATTGGCTAGCTGAAAGAAGACAGAGGGTGGTGGTTGATGGCAAATGTTCATTTTGGAGTTTAGTTACTAGTGGTGTACCGCAAGGATCTGTTTTGGGGCCACTGCTGTTTGTCATTTTTATAAATGACCTGGATGAGGGTGTAGAAGGGTGGGTTATGTAAATTTGTGGATGACACGAAGGTCAGTGGAGTTGTGGATAGTGCTGAAGGATGTTGCAGGGTACAGAGGGACATAGATAGGCTGCAGAGCTAGGCTGAGAAATGGCAAATGGAGTTTAATGCGGAAAAGTGTGAGGTGATTCACTTTGGAAGGAGTAACAGGAATGCAGAGTACTGGGCTAATGGGAAGATTCTTGGTAGTGTCGATGAGCAGAGAGATCTTTGTGTCCAGGTACATAAATCCCTGAAAGTTGCTACCCAGGTTAATAGGGCTGTTAAGAAGGCATATGGTGTGTTAGCTTTTATTAGTCGGGGGATCGAGCTTCGGAGCCACGAGGTCATGCTGCAGCTGTACAAAACTCTGGTGAGGCCGCACCTGGAGTATTGCGTGCAGTTCTGGTTACCACATTGTAGGAAGGATGTGGAAGCTTTGGAAAGGGTGCAGAGGAGATTTACTAGGATGTTGCCTGGAATGGAGGGAAGGTCTTACGAGGAAAGGCTGAGGGACTTGAGGTTGTTTTCGTTGGAGAGAAGAAGGAGGAGAGGTGACTTAATAGAGACATATAAGGTAATCAGCGGGTTAGATAGGGTGGATAGTGAGAGTCTATTTCCTCGCATGGTGATGGCAAACACGAGGGGACATAGCTTTAAGTTGAGGGGTGATAGATATAGGACAGATGTTAGAGGTAGTTTCGTTACTCAGAGAGTAGTAGGTGTGTGGAACGCCCTGCCTGCACCAGTAGTAGACTTGCCAACTTTAAGGGCATTCAAGTGGTCATTGGATAGACATATGGATGAAAATGGAATAGTGTAGGTCAGATGGTTTCACAGGTCGGTGCAACATCGAGGGCCGAAGGGCCTGTATTGCGCTGTAATGTTCTAATGTTCTAATGCTCTAACTACATTTACACAGTGATAACAGTGTGATAATTCACCCACAGTAACTGTGTCAATAACACAATAGAACTACATTTGCACGGTGATAACAGTGTGATAATTCACCCACAGTAACAGTGTCAATAACACAATGGAACTACGTTTACAAAGTGATAACAGTGTGATAATTCACCCACAGTAACAGTGTCAGTAACACAATAGAACGACATTTACACAGTGATAACAGTGTGATAGAAACAAAACACTACGGATGCTGGAAATCTGAAATAAAAACAAGAAATGCTGGGACCACTCAGCTGGTCTGGCAGCATTTGGGCAAAGAGAAGCCGCGTTAACGTTTCGGGTCAGTGAAACTTCTTCAGAACTAACAAATATTAGAAATGTCAAAGGTCACAAGCAAGTGAGCCGCTGGTGGGGCAAGAGATAACAAAGGGGAAGGTGTAGATTGGACCAGGCCACATAGCTGACCAAAAGGTCACGGAGCAAAGGCAAACAATATGTTAATGGTGTGTTGAAAGGCAAAGCATTCGTGCAGACAGGGTGGTAATAAACTGAAGATTGAGCAGCAGCAAGTACAAACATGAAGAAAAACAGTGGGTAAGCGAACTGAACCAACCAGAATGAAATGAAACAAACAAAAGAAAATAAATTGTAAAAAATATAAAAAGGAAAAAGAAAAAATGACTAAAAATAAAAGTAAAATGGGGGGCCCGTCATGCTCTGAAATTATTGAACTCAATGTTCAGTCCGGCAGGCTGTAGTGTGCCTAATCGGAAAATGAGATGCTGTTCGTCCAGCTTGCGTTGTTGTTCAGTGGAACACTGCAGCAAGCCCAGGATAGGGATGTGAGCATGAGAGCAGGGGGGAGTGTTGAAATGGCAAGCAACCGGAAGCTCAGGGTCCTGCTTGCGGACTGAGTGGAGGTGTTCTGCAAAGCGGTCACCCAGTCTGCGTGTGGTCTCCCAAATGAAGAGCAGACCACATCGTGAGCAGCGAATACAGTATACTGGATTGAAAGAAGTACAAGTAAATCGCTACTTCTCCTGAAAGGAGTGTTTGGGGCCTGGGATAGTGAGGAGAGAGGAGGTAAATGGGCAGGTATACATCTCCTGCGATTGCAGGGAAAGGTGCCATGGGACGGGGATGAGGTGGTGGGGGTAATGGAGGAGTGGTCCAGGGTGTCTCAGAGGGGATGATCCCTTCGGAATGCTGACAGGGGAAAGGAGGGGAAGATGCATTTGATAGTGGCATCAACTGCAGGTGGCGGAAATGGTGGAGGATGATCCTTAGGATATGGAGGCTGATGGGGTGGAAAGTGAGGACAAGGGGAACCCTGTCACAGTTCTGGGAGGGAGGGGAAGGGGTGAGGATAGAGGTGCGGGAAATGGACCAGACACGGTTGAAGGCCGTGTCAACAACAGTGGGGGGGAATCCTCGGTTGAGGAATAAGGAGGTCATATCAGAAGCACTGTCAGGGAAGGTGGCATCATTAGAGCAGATGCGTCGGAGACGGAGAAACTGGGAGAATGGAATGGAGTCCTTACAGGAGGTGAAGAGGTGTAGTCGAGGTAGCTGTGGGAGTCGGTGGGCTTATAATGGATATTGGTAGACAACCTGTCCCCAGAGATAGAACATAGAACAGTACAGCACAGTACAGGCCCTTCGGCCCACGATGTTGTGCCGACCCTTTAACCTACTCTTAGATCAAACTACCTACATACCCTTCATTCTACTATCATCCATGTACCTACCCAAGAGTCGCTTAAATGCCCCTAATGTATCTGCTTCTACTACCACCGCTGGCAGTGCATTCCACGCACCCACCACTCTCTGTGTAAAGAACCTACATCTGACATCTCCCCTGAACCTTCCTCCAATCACCTTTAAATTATGCCCCCTGGTGATAGCCCTTTCGCCCTAGGAAAAAGTCTCTGGCTCTCCACTCTATCTTTGCCTCTCATCATCTTGTACACCTCTCTCAAGTCACCTCTCATCCTTCTTCGCTCCAATGAGAAAAGCCCGAGCTCCCTCAACCTTTCTTCATAAGACATGCCCTCCAGTCCAGGCAGCATCCTGGTAAATCTCCTCAGCACCCTCTCTAAAGCTTCCACATCCTTCCTATAATGAGGCGACCAGAACTGAACACAATATTCCAAGTGTGTTCGAACCAGGGCCTTGTAGAGCTGCAGCATAACCTCGCGGCTCTTAAACTCATTCCCCCTGTTAATGAAAGCCAACACCCCATATGCTTTCATAACGACCTTATCAACTTGGGTGGCAACTTTGAGGGATCTATGGACGTGGACCCCAAGATCCCTCTATTCCTCCACACTGCCAAGAATCCTGTCTTTAATCCTGTATTCTGCATTCAAATTCGACCTTCCAAAATGAATCACTTCACACTTTTCCAGGTTGAACTCCATCTGCCACTTCTCAGCCCAGCTCTGCATCCTGTCAATGTCCCGTTGCAACATACAACAGCCCCCCACACTATCCACAACTCCAGCAACCTTTGTGTCATCGGCAAACATACTAACCCAGCCTTCCACTTCCTCATCCAAGTCATTTATAAAAATCACAAAGAGCAGAGGTCCCAGAACAGATCCCTGCGGAACACCACTGGTCACCGAGCTCCAGGCTGAATACTTACCATCTACTACCACCCTCTGTCTTCTGTGGGCCAGCCAATTCTGTATCCATACAGCCAAATTTCCCTGTATCCCATGCCTCCTTACTTTCTGAATGAGCCTACCATGGGGAACCTTATCAAACGCCTTGCTAAAATCCATATGCACCACATCCACTGCTCTTCCTTCATCAATGTGTTTTGTCACATCCACAAAGAATTCCATAAGGCTTGTGTGGCATGACCTGCCCCTCACAAAGCCATGCTGACTATCTCTAATCAAACTATGCTTTGCCAAATAATCATAAATCCTGTCTCTCAGAATCCTCTCCAATAATTTGCCCACCACCGATGTAAGACTGACTGGTCTGTAATTCCCAGGGTTATCCATATTCCCTTTCTTGAACAAGGGAATAACATTTGCTATCCTCCAATCATCTGGTACTACTCCAGTGGACAGTGAGGATGCAAAGATCATCGCCAAAGGTGCGGCAATCTCTTCCCTCGCTTCCCGTTAAAACCTTGGGTATATCCCAGCTGGCCCCAGGGTCTTATCTATCCTCATGTCTTTCAAAATTTCCAGCACATCCTCCTTTTTAACTTCAACCTGTTCGAGCATATCAACGTGTTTCACACTGTCCTCACAAACGACAAGGTCCCTCTCACTAGTGAATACTGGAGCAAAGTATTCATTAAGGACCTCCCCTACCTCCTCCAACTCCAGGCACAAGTTCCCTCCACTATCCCTGATCGGCCCTACCCTCACTCTGGCCATCCTCTTGGTCATCATATAAGTGTAGAATGCCTTGGGATTTTCCTTAATCCTACCCGCCAAGACTTTTTCATGTCCCCTTCTAGCTCTCCTAAGTCCATTCTTCAGTTCATTCCTGGCTACCTTGTAACCCTCTAGAGCCCTGGAGACAAGAAGTCGAGGAAGGCAATGAAGTGTCAGAGATGGACCATGTAAAGGTGAGAGAAACGGCAGTTCTGATGAAGGGTCACTGACCCGAAACGTTAACTCTGCTTCTCTTTCCACAGATGCTGCCAGACCTGCTGAGTGGTTCCAGCATTTCTTGTTTTTAATCCATAATGTAGAGATGATAAAATGAGAGCAGTGGCACAGCTAATCTATGTTTCCCATCACTAATAAGTAACTATAATAGTTTTGTCTGCTGAGTGAATCCATCATTTCTTGTTTTTGTTTCAGATTTCCAGCATCCACATTATTTTGCTTTTATTTTAGTGTTTAATTCACTGCCACTTCTCTTCCAGGAATGCCTACCTTGAAGAAGTTCTGCTCTTCTCTCCGACGGGATTTTCGTTTGTCTCTTTTACGCCCCCACCTCAATGAATTACGCGCTAGGCATGACGTTGAGCTCTTCTTCCGTCGCCTAATCTGTGAATTTTCTAATATTTGTCAGTTCCGAAGAAGGGTCACTGACCCGAAACGTTAACTCTGCTTCTCTTTCCACAGGTGCTGCCAGACCTGCCGAGTGAATCCAGCATTTCTTGTTTTTGTTTCAGATTTCCAGCATCCGCAGTATTTTGCTTTTATTTTAGTGTTTAATTCACTGCCACTTCTCTTCCAGGAATGCCTACCTTGAAGAAGTTCTGCTCTTCTCTCCGACGGGATTTTCGTTTGTCTCTTTTACGCCCCCACCTCAATGAATTTTGCGCTCGGCATGACATTGAGCTCTTCTTCTGTCGCCTAATCTGTGACTTTTCTAATATTTGTCAGTTCCGAAGAAGGGTCACTGACCCGAAATGTTAACACTGCTTCTCTTTCCACAGATGCTGCCAGACCTGCTGAGTGAATCCAGCTTTTCTTGTTTTTGTTTCAGATTTCCAGCATCCGCTGTATTTTGCTTTTATTTTAGTGTTTAATTCACTGCCACTTCTCTTCCAGGAATGCCTACCTTGAAGAAGTTCTGCTCTTCTCTCTGACGGGATTTTCGTTTGTCTCTTTTACCCCCCCACCTCAATGAATTTCGCGCTCGGCATGACGTTGAGCTCTTCTTCTGTCGCCGAATCTGTGACTTTTCTAATATTTGTCAGTTCCGAAAAAGGGTCACTGACCCGAAACGTTAACTCTGCTTCTCTTTCCACAGATGCTGCCAGACCTGCTGAGTGAACCCAGCATTTCTTGTTTTTGTTTTAACTATAATAGTTTACCTGGAATCCCGATAGCTGCAAGGATGGGATAGTAAATGGCAAACGCCAGACCATTTAGTGATATGTGCATTTCTATTAGCAGCTCCAAACATGCTCTGTACTAATCTCAAAGACTTTAGCATTTATACATGATGTTAGGATCCAGGGAGATAATTACATGGTTTGATTTGTTACATTAATTACACTAATTGAAACAAACGCATTAGTGCAGCAGATGCCAGACTCGTGTTTTTGTTTTGATGAAATGGAATGTTTTGCAAGGGATCTATCAGGGCTCTAAAGTGACATAGACACTACAGTATGATCCTAGTTACAGTTATGATAATGAAAAGCTAAATAGATGGTTGCAATGGTGAAAGTGAAACTTGTATATGAACAATCCCTGGGTTTAAGCCCTTTAATGCTGAGTTAAGTGCCCTCGGCACAAGGTTTAACTAACCAGAGACATGCTGGTCCTGAAGAAAACCGCAGCCAAGTTCTCGTTCCTGAATATCATTCATCTCCAGTCCGTGTAATGATGGGTCATATGCACCTAATTCCGAATTCCACTTCAACGCAGCTGACTGTGTCCAGTGTGGATTGGTCTAGGTCAGCTCGGTATTATCAGTGTGCTTTGGCACAGTTGTGCATTTTTACGTTTTGTGTGTAAACATCCAGTTCAGCACAGTTGTATTCAGTATTGATGGTCAAGTTCAGTATGGTTATCATCAGTGGAGACGTGCGCAGTTGAGCACATTTATACTTAATGTAGACCGGTCGAGGTTATATGCAGTGTGGAGAGGTTAAGTTCAGCATAGTCACAACTATCTGCACAGGTTTAGTTCAGCATAGTTATTCCACATTTTGATGGGTTCAGCCCGGTTACATTTCATGTGCACAGGTCCAGTTGTGTACACTATCTTTCAGTGTTGAAATGTCCAATTCAACATGGTAACATTCAACAACAACTTATATTCATATAGCGCCCTTAACATCATAAAACATCCAAGGTGCTTTACAGTAGAATTATGAAACAAAGTATGACTCTGAGCCACAAAAGGAGATAGGCTGTGTTTGTTGATAACACAGCCATTAGGTGGTGCTGTACTGGCACATGCGCAAATGTAGCCTCCTCCACTGAAACATCACTGTCTGTGATATCGCTGGAGTTGCCAGTAATAAAGATGGCACTGCTCAATTTGCTACAATAAGCAAGTGCAGCCTTAAAAGCAAATCCCCTCAGTGGCTGCAATCAATGCCTCCATCGCAACCCCAACAGGACCTGCTCCCTCTTGCCATTGCACTTCTCTGCGCCACTCCCTCCCACACCCGTCTGCTCACCACTCACTCCTGCCCTCTCCACTTCCACAACTCGGTCGCTTGCTCCCCACCTTGCCGCTTTGGCTGCTCGCTTCCCGCTTCCATCCCGTAACTCCTGGGCCGCTCGTTACCCGCCTTGCCGCTTCGGCTGCTCGATCCCAACTCCCCCAGCACTTCTTCAGGCAACGTGGCAGGGAGCGATTGGCTGAGGGGGAAAGGGCAAGGACAGCAGTAATTAGACCAGGAGGGAAGCAGTGAGGCCTGCAGTGAATGGCCGGGGGATGTGGAGGGAAGCGGCGAGGGCAGGAGCAAGTGGCTGAAGGGAAAGTGGCGAGGCCTGTAACAAGTGGCTGGGAGGGGTGGGGAAGGGTAAGGGTGGGAGCAAGTGGCTGAGGGGGGAAGCGGTGAGGGTGGGAGCGAGCGGCTGAGGGGGCAAGTGGTGAGGGCAGGAGCTAGAGGCTGAGGGGGGAAGCGGCGATGGCAGGAGCGAGTGGCTGAGGGGGGAAGTGGTGAGGGTGGGAGCGAGTGGCTGAGGGGGGAAGCGGTGAGGGCAGGAGCGAGTGGCTGAGGGGGGATGCGGTGAGGGTGGGAGCGAGTGGCTGAGGGGAGAAGCGGTGAGGGCAGGAGCGAGTGGCTGAGGGGGGAAGCGGTGAGGGTGGGAGCGAGCGGCTGAGGGGAGAAGCGGTGAGGGCAGGAGCTAGTGGCTGAGGGGGGAAGCGGTGAGGGTGGGAGCGAGTGGCTGAGGGGGGAAGCGGTGAGGGCAGGAGCTAGTGGCTGAGGGGGGAAGCGGTGAGGGTGGGAGCGAGTGGCTGAGGGGGGAAGCGGTGAGGGTGGGAGCGAGTGGCTGAGAGGGGAAGCGGTGAGGGCAGGAGCGAGTGGCTGAGGGGGGAAGCGGTGAGGGTGGGAGCGAGTGGCTGAGGGGGGAAGCGGTGAGGGCAGGAGCTAGTGGCTGAGGGGGGAAGCGGAGAGGGCAGGAGCGAGTGGCTGAGGGGGGAAGCGGTGAGGGTGGGAGCGAGTGGCTGAGGGGACAAGCGGTGAGGGTGGGAGCGAGTGGCTGAGGGGAGAAGCGGTGAGGGTGGGAGCGAGTGGCTGAGGGGAGAAGCGGTGAGGGCAGGAGCGAGAGGCTGAGGGGAGAAGCGATGAGGGTGGGAGCGAGTGGCTGAGGGGGGAAGCGGTGAGGGCAGCAGCTAGTGGCTGAGGGGGGAAGCGGTGAGTGTGGGAGCGAGTGGCTGAGGGGAGAAGCGGTGAGGGCAGGAGCAAGTGGCTGAGGGGGGAAGCGGTGAGGGTGGGAGCGAGTGGCTGAGGGGGGAAGCGGTGAGGGCAGGAGCTAGTGGCTGAGGGGGGAAGCGGAGAGGGCAGGAGCGAGTGGCTGAGGGGGGAAGCGGTGAGGGTGGGAGCGAGTGGCTGAGGGGGGAAGCGGAGAGGGCAGGAGCGAGTGGCTGAGGGGGGAAGCGGTGAGGGTGGGAGCGAGTGGCTGAGGGGACAAGCGGTGAGGGTGGGAGCGAGTGGCTGAGGGGAGAAGCGGTGAGGGTGGGAGCGAGTGGCTGAGGGGAGAAGCGGTGAGGGCAGGAGCGAGAGGCTGAGGGGAGAAGCGATGAGGGTGGGAGCGAGTGGCTGAGGGGGGAAGCGGTGAGGGCAGCAGCTAGTGGCTGAGGGGGGAAGCGGTGAGTGTGGGAGCGAGTGGCTGAGGGGGGAAGCGGAGAGGGAAGGAGCGAGTGGCTGAGGGGAGAAGCGGTGAGGGCAGGAGCAAGTGGCTGAGGGGGGAAGCGGTGAGGGCAGGAGCGAGTGGCTGAGGGGGGAAGCGGTGAGGATGGGAGCGAGTGGCTGAGGGGGGAAGCGGTGAGGGCAGGAGCGAGTGGCTGAGGGGGGAAGCGGTGAGTGTGGGAGCGAGTGGCTGAGGGGAGAAGCGGTGAGGGTAGTGGTGAGTGGCTGAGGGGGGAAGCGGTGAGGGCAGGAGCGAGTGGCTGAGGGGAGAAGCGGTGAGGGCAGGAGCGAGTGGCAGAGGGGAGAAGCGGTGAGGGCCGGAGCGAGTGGCTGAGGGGAGAAACGGTGAGGGCGAAAGCGAGTGGCTGAGGGGGGAAGCGGTGAGGGCAGAAGCGAGTGGCTGAGGGGAGAAGCGGTGAGGGTGGAAGCAAGTGGCTGAGGGGAGAAGCAATGAGGGCAGGAGCGGGTGGCTGAGGGGGGAAGCGGTGAGTGTGGGAGTGAGTGGCTGAGGGGAGAAGCGGTGAGGGCAGGAGCGAGTGGCTGAGGGGAGAAGCGGTGAGGGCAGGAGCGAGTGGCTGAGGGGGGAAGCGGTGAGTGTGGGCGCGAGTGGCTGAGGGGGGAAACGGTGGGGGCAGGAGCGAGTGGCTGAGGGAAGGCTGTGGTGAGGTGGGATGGAGTGGAAGATTGAAAGTGGTGATTGATGCGAGGATGGAGCGAGGGAGCGGGGTGTTCTTTGGGGGAATGGAGACGGTGATCACAGCTATTGAGGGGTGATGATGTCATTGCGTGGTGACATCAGCACGTCCATGCTTGCGTTCATACTGGCAAGCTGGCAAATGTTCACATGCACTGTTGACATCCACAATCACTCTGCGCCTGCTCTACATTGTCCGGAGACATGTTGTAAGGGAAATGATGAACAGAGTTTGGCAGGAAGGGACAGAATGTACAAAATTAAGAGTGTGAAAGCAGCCCAGGCTAGTGATTGTGTAAATAGTAAAAAGACAGAACTGAAGGCTCTGTATTTGAATGCAAGTAGCATTCGTAACAAAACAAATGAATTGGTAGCACAAATGGAAAAAAATGTATGATCTAATAGCCATGACCGAAACATGGTTGCAAGATGACGAAGGCTGGGACCTGAACATTCAAGGGTATATGAGATTTTGGAAGGACAGGAAGCTGGGAAAAAGTGGAGACGTAGTTCTTTTAAGTAAAGATGGCATTAGTACAATAGAGAGAGGTGAACTTAGTTCTAAAAATCAAAATGTAGAATCAGTTTGGGTAGAAATAAGAAATAGCAAAGGTAGAGAGTCACTAGTGCAAGTAATTTATATGATCCCAAACAGTAACCACACAGTGTGACATGGTATACAGGAAGAAACAATGGGGGCTTGTGTGAAAGGTACGGCGATAATCATGGGTGATTTAAATCGACAGATAGATTGTATGAATCAGATTGGCAAAGGTAGCCTGGAAGATCAGTTCATGGAGTGTCTTCAGGACAGCTTCTTAGAGCAGCACATTTTAGAGACAACCAGAGAGCAGACTACTCCTGATCTGGCAATGTGTAACGAGACAGGATTAATTAATGACCTTATAATAAAGGTGCCCCTAGGTAGCAGTGATCACAACATGAATGAATTTTGCATTCAGTTTGAGGGTGAGAAGAGTGGATCTAAGTTGAGTCTTTTAAACGTAAATAAGGGTAATTATAAGGGTTTGAAGAAAGAGCTGGCTAAAGTAAACTGGGAAATTAGGTTAAGGGATACATCAGTAAAGATGTAGTGGCAGACATTTAAGGAATAATTTCATAACAGTCAGCAAATATACATTCTAGTGAGAAAGAAAGATTCTAGGGGAAGGATGCACCATCCGTGGCTAACTAAGGAAGTTAAAGATAGTATCAAATTAAAAGAAAAAGTGCACAATTCAGTGAACAGTAGTGGCAGGTCTGAAGATTGGACAGAATATGAAAAAAAGTAAAAAATGACAATGAATAATGAGAGAGAAATTAGAGTACGAAAGAGAGCTAGCTAGAAATATAATAAATTGATGGTATGAGTTTCTACAGGTATTTAAAAAGGAAAAGAGTAAGTAAAGTGAGTGCAGGTCCTCTAGAGAGTGAGTCTGGGGAGTTAATAATAGAAAATAAGGAAATAGTGGAGGAACTGAATAGATACTTTGCATCTGTCTTCACTGTAGAGGATACAAATATCCTTCCAGAAATAATTGTGAATCAAGGGTTGAAAGGGAGGGAGGAATTTGAAACGATTACCATCATCAGGGAAATGGTACTGAGAAAATTATAGGAACTAAAAGCTGACAAGTCCCAGGTCCTGACAGACTTCATCCTAGGAACTTAAAAGGCATGGCTGCTGAGATAGTGGATACATTGGTTTTAATTTTCCAGAATTCCCTCGATTCTGGAAAGCTCCCATCAGATTGGAAAATAGTGTATCTAACTCTGCGATTCAAGAAAGGAGGAAGACAGAAAGCAGGAAACTACAGGCCAGTTAGCTTAACATCTGTCATAGAAATAGGGCCACAGTGGAAAATAGTGGGAAGGGTACAAGTAATGCTAAAGGGACAAGCCTTAAGGCTTTGTCCCTTAACGTGCCGAGCATTCGCAATAAAGTGGATGAATTAATCACGCAAATAGATGTACACGGGTATGATATAGTCAGGATTACGGAGACATGGCTGCAGGGTGACCAGGGATGGGAAATGAACATTCAGTATTTAGGAAGGACAGACAAAAAGCAAAAGGTGGTGGAGTTGCATTGCTGGTTAAAGAGGAAATTAACACAATAGTGAGGAAGGATATTGGCTCCGACGATGTGGAATCTGTATGGGTAGAGCTGGGAAACACTAAGGGGCAAAAAACGTTAGTGGGGGTTGTATATAAACCCCCAAACTGTAGTGGTGATGTTGGGAATGACATTAAACAGGAAATTAGAAATGCATGCGATAAATCTGTAATTATGGGTGTTTTTAATCTGCATATAGATTGGGCAAATCAAAATAGTCACAAAACCGTAGAGGAGGAATTCATGGAGTGTATACGGGATGGTTTTCTGGACTAATACATTGAGGAAACAACTAGAGAACAGGACATCCTAGACTAGGTATTGTGTAATGAGAGAGGAATAATTGACAATCTAGTTGTGTGAGATCCCTTGGGGATGAGCAACCATAATATGATAGAATTCTATCATGGAGAGTGACGCAGATAGAGCTGATTCTGGGACTAGGGTCCTGAATCTTTTAAAAGGAAACAATGAAGGTATGAGGCGTGTGTTGACTATGATGAATTGTCAAATGTTACTTAAAGGGATGACGGTGGATCGGCAATGGAAAACATTCAAAGAGCGCATGGATGAACTGCAACAATTGTTTATTCCTGTCTGGTGCAAAAGTAAAACGGGAAAGGTAGCCAAACCATGGCTTACAAGGGAAATTAGACATAGCATTAGATCCAAAGAAGAAGCATACAAATTTGCCATAAAAAACAACAGACCTGAGGATTGGGAGCAGTTTAGAATTCAGCAAAGGAGGACCAAGGGATTGATTAAGAAGGGGAAAATAGAGTATGAGAATAAGCTTGCGAGGAACATAAAACTGACTGTAAAAGTTTCTACAGACATGTGAAGAGAAAAAGATTGGTGAAGACAAATGTAGGTCCCTTACAGTCAGAAACAGGGGAATGTATTGTGGGGAACAAAGAAAGGGCTGACAAACTAAATGCATACTTTAGTTCTGTCTTCACAAAGGAGGACACAAATATCATACCAGAAATGTTGGGGAACATAGGGTTTAGAGAGAGGGAGGAACTGAAGGAAATCAGTATTAGTAGAGAAATGGTGTTGGGGAAATTGATGGGATTGAATGCCGATAAATTCCCAGGGCCTGATAATCTACATCCCAGAGTACTTAAGGAAGTGGCCCTAGAAATAGTGGATGCATTGGTGGTCATCTTCCAAGATTCTATAAACTCTGGAACAGTTCCTACAGATTGGAGGGTAGCTAATGTACCCCACTATTTAAAAAGGAAAGAAGAGAGATAACAAGGAATTATGGACCAGTCCGCCTGACATCGCTAGTGGGGAAAATTCTAGACTCCATTACCAAAGATTTTATAGCAGAGCACTTGGAGAACTGTGGTAGAATTGCACAGAGTCAGCATGGATTTACAAAAGGGAAATCATGCTTGACAAATCTACTAGAACTCTTCGAGGATGTAACTAGTAGAGTTAGTGAGGGACAGCCAGTGGATGTAAACGGGTATGATATAGTCAGGATTACGGAGATATGGCTGCAGGGTGATCAGGAATGGGAAATGAACATCCAGGGGTATTTAGTATTTAGGAAGAACAGAAAATAGTAAAAGGCGGTGGAGTTGCATTGCTGGTTAAAGAGGAGATTAACGCAATAGTGAGGAAGGGTATTAGCTCTGACGATGTGGAATCTGTATGGGTAGAGCTGAGAAACACTAAGGGGCAAAAAACATTAGTGGGGGTTGTATATAAACCCCTAATCTGTAGTGGTGATGTTGAGAATGGCATTAAAGAGGTAATTAGAGATGCATACGATAAAGGAACATCTGTAATTATGGGTGATGTTAATCTGCATATAGATTGGGCAAATCAAATTAGTCACAATACTGCAGAGGAGGAATGTTTGGAGTGTATACGGGATGGTTTTCTGGACCAATGCGTTAAGGAGCCAGCTTGAGAACAGGCCATCTTAGACTGGGAATTGTGTAAAGAGAGAGGAATAACTGACAATCTAGTTGTGCAAGACCCCTTGGGGATGAGCGACCATAATGTGATAGAATTCTTCATCAAGATGGAGAGTGATGTAGTTGATTCTGAGACTAGGGTCCTGAATCTTAACAAAGGAACTACGAAGGTATGAGGCTTGAGTTGGCCATGACGGATTGGGAAACGTTACTTAAAGGGATGATGGTGGATAAGCAGTGGCAAACATTCAAAGGGCGTATGGATGAACTGCAACAATTGCTTCTTCCTGTCTGGCGCAAAAGTAAAACGGGAAAGGTAGGCAAATCATGGCTTACAAGGAAAATTAGAGATAACATTAGATCCAAGGAAGAGGCATACAAATTTGCCAGAAAAATCAACAAATCTGAGGATTGGGAGCGGTTTAGAATTCAGCAAAGGACGACCAAGGGATTGATTAAGAAGGGGAAAATAGAGTACGAGAGTGAGCTTGCGGGTAACATAAAAACTGACTGCAAACGTTTCCATAGGTATGTGAAAAGAAAAAGATTGGTGAAGACCAATGTAGGTCCTTTACAGTCTAAAACAAGGAAATTTATTATGGGGATCAAAGAAATGCCTGACCAGCTAAATGCATACTTTGGTTCTGTCTTCACAAAGGAGGACACAAATATCATACCAGAAATGTTGGGGAACATAGGGTTCAGTGAGAGGGAGGAATTGAAAGGAATCAATATTAGTAGAGAAGTGGTGTTGGGGAAATTGGTGGGATTGAAGGCTGATAAATCCCCAGGGCCTGATAGTATGCATCCCGCAGTACTTAAGGAAGTGGACCTAGAAATAATGGATGCATTGGTGGTCATCTTCCAAGATTCTATAGACTCTGAAACAGTTCCAACAGATTGGAGAGTAGCGAATGTAACCCCACTATTTAAAAATGGAAGTAGAGAGAAAGCAGGGAATTATGGACCAGTCAGCCTAATTCTGGTTATGGGGAAAATTCTAGAGCCCATTATCAAAGATTTTATAGCAGAGCACTTGGAGAACAGTAGTAGAATCGGAAAGGGTCAGCATGGATTTACGAAAGGGAAATCATGCTTGACAAATCTCCTCGACTTCTTCAAGGATGTAACGAGTAGAGTTGATGAGGAGGAGCGAGTGGGTGTGGTTTATTTGGCCTTTCAGAAGGCTTTCGACAAAGTCCCACATAAGAGATTAGCATGTTAAATTAAAGTGCATGGGATTGGGGGTAGTGTATTGCGATGGATAGAAAATTGGTTGGCAGACAGGAAACAAAGAGTAGGAATAAATGGGTCATTTTCTGAATGGCAGGCAGTGACAAGTGGGGTACCGCAGGGATCGGTGCTAGGACCCCAGCTATTCACAATATATATTGATGATTTAGATGAGGGAACTAATATAATATCTCCAGATTTGCAGATGACACAAAACTGGGTGGGAGGGTGAGTTGTGAGGAGGAGGCAGAGAGGCTTCAGGGTGATTTGGACAAGTTGAGCGAGTTGGCAAATGCATGGCAGATGCAGTATAATGTGGATAAATATTAGACTATCCATTTTGGTAGCAAAAACAGGAAGGCAGATTGTTATCTGAATGACTATAAACTGAGAGAGGGGAATATGCAGGGAGACCTGGGTGTTCTGATACACTGAAGGTAAGCATGCAGGCGCAACAGGCGATAAAAAGGCAAATGGTATATTTGCCTTCACAGTGAGCGGATTTGAGTACAGGAGCAGGGATGTGTTGCTACAATTATACAGGCCCTTGGTGAGGCCACACCTGGAATACTGTTTTATTTTATGATACAGCACTGAAACAGGCCCTTCAGCCCACCAAGTCTGTGCTGACCATCAACCACCCATTTATACTAATCCTACACTAATCCCATGTTCCTACCACATCCCCACCTTGCCTATATTCCCCTATCTATACTAGGAGCGATTTATAATGGCCAATTTACCTATCAACCTGCAAGTCTTTGGCTGTGGGAGGAAACCGGAGCACCCGGCGAAAACCCACGCAGACACAGGGAGAACTTGCAAACTCCGCACAGGCAGTACCCAGAATTGAACCCGGGTCACTGGAGCTGTGAGGCTGCGGTGCTAACCACTGCGCCACTGTGTGCAGCTTTGGTCTGCTTATCTGAGGAAGGATGCTCTTGCTACAGAGGGAGTGCAGCAAAGGTTTATCAGACTGATTCCTGGGATGGTGGTACTGACGTATGAGGAGAGATTGAGTCAGTTAGGATTATGTTCGCTGGAGTTCAGAACAGTGATGGGGGAGTCTCATTGAACCCTATAAAATTCTAACAGGACTTGACAGGGTAGATGCAAGAAGGATGTTCCCGATGATGCGGGCGTCCAGAACCAGGGCTCATAGTCTACGGATACGGGGTAAACCTTTCAGGACTGAGATGAGGAGAAATTCTTCACCCAGAGAGTGGTGAGCCTGTGGAATTCGCTACCACAGAAAGCAGTTGAGGCCAAAACATTGTATGTTTTCAAGAAGGAGTTAGATATAGCTCTTGGGGCGAAAGGGATCAAATGATATGGGGGGAAAGCGGGAACAGATTACTTAGTTGGATGATCAGCCCTGATCATAATGAATGGCGGAGCAGCTCGAAGGGCCGAATGGCCGACTCCTGCTCCTATTTTCTATTTTTCTATGTTTATAAAACAAGTCTTAACAAGTAATGAAGTAAAGCATAAACACACAGATCAAAATTTTTGAAAGTTCCCTTTTTTCACCATAGCCCCTTCACACTCACATATGCGCATAAACACTGGTTAACCGAAATAGAAGGGATTTTATAAATTCAGAGCTCTGTTGCAGACCAAACAACTTAGTCAGATTACTTGCTTGTTTTATTGAAAACAGCAGATGAAATATGTTGTTCCAAAACTGACATACAGTCTAACTTCTGAGTACACGGAGACAGGTCACTAGAATCTTCCAAAACAATTCTTTTCAGGTGGTGTTGAGAAGTAATTTCACAGATATTCTTCAAAGACAGGATGTGAGATGAATTGACACCATGAACTTCTCAGTGTCCTTCAGAGATATTGGAAAATGAAGCTGGGTTGTGGTCTTCTCTCCTTTTTACACTTCTTCACCTGACTTGACTTTATTTGCCGCTCACTCCAGAAGGTAAAACACACACTCTGACCCACAACCAAAAACCTTGTGAGGTTTCTACCATTTCTGAATGTATCCTGCCCTCAAGATCCAAATCATTCCAAGGAGAGATATTGTGGTCCCCTCATTAAACAGTTCAGTGTCATTTTGGATAACAGTTCAGAGGCCGGACTCTCTTGCCAGAATTTTATGTTTGTGGGGTGGCTGGCCAAAAAGTAAGGGGTGAGCCTACCTCTGCCGGGCCTGGGAGCCGCGTCAGTATTTTACATGGCCCAGGCCCTTAATTGGACTTGGGTGAGACGTCCACCTTCTTGAGGCAGGAAGTCCTGCCTCCAAGAGCTGTCAGCCAATCAGTGGGCTGACAGCTCTCAGTCCCAGCAGCATCACCAGGGGTGGCATCCACTGCTGGGACTGCACCCAGTGAACAGCAGCGTAGTGGATGTCGGCTCCGGCAGACTGGTAAGTTTTCAGGCCTTGCTGGGGACAATCAGCCAGGCCTCTACGAGGCAATGGGAGGCATTTGGAGAGGATTGGACCATTATTTTAGTGGGAGCAGTTGGAGCTTCGGCGGGATCCTCCGTGGATACAGGATGCCAATCAGGAGGCATACACCCCAAGCCTTCAGGGAAGCCTGCAGGTTTTACCTGGTGGCCTTCTGTAGGGCTTAAGGCACCCACCCACCACTGGTAAAATTGCAGAAGGGGCAGAAAGGCATCAGGAACAATAACCCCCTGCCTGCCACTGAACTTTATTCCCCCTCCCCCGCCACCAGCTCACTCCAGTAAGTAAAATTTCGGCATGAATGTAGAAATATGCCAGTGCCCTGGGGGCTGGTGGGACTGTACTAGACCTGAGTCAACACAAGCAAGAGAACTGGAAATCAAGAACAGGTCACAACACTGAATCGTCCACTGATGCAGAGTTCCGATACAGTTTTTGTTAAAAATCACACAATTGTTAAGGACAGTATAACATGGATAAATGTGAGGTTATCCACTTTGGTTGTAAAATCAGAAAGCCAGATTATTATCTGAATGGTGACAGATTGGAAAAGGGGGAGGTGCAACGAGACCTGGATGTCCTTGTTCACCAGTTGCTGAAAGCAAGCATTCAGGTGCAGCACGTAGTTAGAACAGCGAATGGTATGTTGGCCTTCATTGCAAGATGATTTGAGTACAGGAGCAAGGATGTCTTACTGCAGTTATACAGGGCCTTGGTGAGACCACATCTGGAGTATTGTGTTATCTGAGGAAGGATATTCTTGCCATGGAGGGAGTGCAAAGAGGATTCACTAGGCTGATTCCTAGGATGGCAGGATTGACATATGAGGCGAGATTGAGTCGACTAGGCCTATATTCACGAGAGTTTAGAAGAATGAGAGGGGATCTCACAGATACCTATAAGATTCCAACAGGACTGGACAGGCTTGATGCAGTGGGGATGCTCCCGATGGCTGGAGAGTCCAGAACTAGGGGTCACAGTTTCAGGATACGGGGTATGCCGTTGGAACTGAGATGAGGAGAAATGTCTTCACTTCGAGGGTGGTGAACCTGTGGAATTCTCTACTACAGAAGGAAGTGGAGGCCAAATCATTAAATATATTCAAGAAGGAGATCGATATATTTCTTAATGCCAAAGGGATTAAGCAATATGGGGAGAAAGCGGGAACAGGGTACTGAATTAGACCATCAGCCATGAACTTTTTTGAATGGCAGGGCAGTACCAAAGGGCTGAATGGCCTACTCCTGCACCTATTTACTATGTTTCCATTTATCTCAAAGTGAGTGACTGCATCTAGGACAGGAGGCCATTTGTGACATGAACAAGGACAGCAATAGAGGGAATACAATACAATAGGGCGGCACAGTGGCGCAGTGGTGAGCACCGCAGCCTCACAGCTCCAGGGACCCGGGTTCGATTCCGGCTACTGCCTGTGTGGAGTTTGCAAGTTCTCACTGTGTCTACGTGGGTTTTCTCCGGGTGCTCCGGTTTCCTCCCACAAGCCAAAAAACTTGCAGGTTGATAGATAAATTGGCCATTATAAATTGTCACTAGTATAGGTAGGTGGTAGGGACAGGTGAGGATGTTTGGTAGGAATATGGGATTAGTGTAGGATTAGTATAAATGGGTGGTTGATGTTTGGCATAGACTCGGTGGGCCGAAGGGCCTGTTTCAGTGCTGTATCTCTAATCTAATTTAAATTCATGTTGGATTTTACTATTTTCATCATTTGAATAATTTAACAATTAGTCTCGTTGGATATTTCACCCCATTCTTTAACTCCTCCCTGAACTTACTCTGGGTTCCTGCATAAATAAATGGGTTGATGCAAGAACTCCAAAGCTGAAGCATTATTCCACTCTCCTCCAGAATAAAATTTGATTCTTTGAAATTTGATCCGGAGAAATAACTAACACCCGCTATTCGGACATGGAGAACCGTTATAAAAAATAACAAATATAACAGGATGAAACTACCCGAGATGGCGAAGAGTAAAACAATGGAGTTTCTCCGCTTCTCCATCTCTGGGTCACTCTGATTCTGACAATTGCTGTGAGCCCGGAGTCTCCTGCGTGCTCTACTGGCCAATAGAATGTGTCTGATGGTCAGAACATTGAACAGTAAAATCAGAATGAATGGTAGACAAGGGGTTAAAATGATATAAATCCAGTCATATGCAGCCCATGCAGATGATGTATAATATATTACTTTGATGTTGCAGAACCAGGGTATGTTGTTAATTATGTAATTAGGTTCATATATGAAATACATGAAGACATTTTTGAAACAGCTCAGTGTACAGACCGTTGCTATAACCCGTGCTGCCGTTTTCTTAGTGCAATATTTTATTTTCACCTTCTGGCAACAAATGGCCATAAATCGATCGAAGGTGAAAGTGACTGTTAACCAGACAGAACAGCTGAAGGTTGCATAGTTTAGGGCAGAACGGAGACTGCATACGGGTGTGATGGACAGGAAACTGAGGGGGAAATAAATACCAGCAATCCGGTTTAATATCACTGCAGTGATCAGGACCAGGAGATCCGTCACTGCCATGGACACCAGGTAGTAAGTGATACATCTGGAGAGACCACATCTTCCTCGGTACAGGATCACAATCACTGCCAGGTTAGCTGTAACAGAGAGAGACAGAAAGGCTGAGAGAAAGCTGGAGAGCGGATGTGTGTGAGCGAGTGAGAAGAGGAAAGTTACTGTTTTACAGGATTCTGTGTGAAATTTCCAGTTTTGACATGTGATCCTGAGTTGGACACGACTGCTTACACTACAGGCACTTGCCTCTGTGTTTAAAACAATCCTGTGGAGTAAAAATATGGGGCTGAAATTTACAGCCCCCCCCCCCCCCCCCCCGCAATGTAGAATATTGACGGGGGTCTGGAAAATGTCTCCAGCAGAGGCCCAGCACAGGCCATGATGTCGGGAAGGACCAGCCCGATATTGTCGGTTGTGGTGAGGCCTCGTGGTGGACCCTTCCTGCTGCTCGGCAATGGGTGCCCCATTTAATTATTTAAATTTATTTAAATAAACAAATTAATTGCTTCCCAGCTCCCGCCATCCGTTCCGGAGTGATATTGGAGTCGGTGGCCGACACTCCCACGCATTCAGGTCCCCATCCAGGGATTGAGGTGGAACACTGGGGGAAGGGGGGAGATGGTAACTTTTTCAGTGAGGGAGATGGGAGCGGAGTCAAATTCATCTGATTGCTGTTGGAGATAGTGGAAGGGGTAAAGTGCATAGTTTATGACCATTGCGGGGAGGAGGTCAGGTGGACAAGGTAAATATTTCAGGGCGGAGAGGGCAAAGAATGAATTATATCTTTAATGGAGGTGGGAGAGGGGCGAGAAACAGTTATTTAATTTTTTCAGATCAATGTTAAATCACCATTTCTTTAAATATTACAATTGAAATGCAGGGTTTGAAGCCCTTTAAAAATGACATCAGCGCCTGCGCCAGTGCTGTCCACATCATTGGAGGGGGCGGTCCACTCTGGCCATTTAAATGAGCTGCCTTGTTTTATATCGCGGTGTCTCTGTGCTGTGGGGTCTGCGTGTGCAGCCTGCCATAGTTTACACCCGCCACTGAAATCCCCTACTAATATTACCCTATTATTTTTACACCTCTCTCAGATTTGCCAACATAGCTGCTCCTCTATCTCTCCCTGATTACTTGGAGGCCTATAGGACAGTCCCAGCCAAGTGTTTGCCCCCTTTTTGTTTTTAAGCTCTATTCCTGGAAACAAAATATTTAGGAAAGATAAGGATAGGAAGAAAGGAGGATGAGTAGCTATAATTATTATGGAAAATATTACACAGCTGGAGAGAGAGCATGTCCTGGAGGTTTTAATTACTGAATCTATTTGGTTCGAGTTCAGAAACAATAGAGGTACCATGATAACCACACTTTGTATTCGATAGGCCACCAACTCGTGGGAAAGATATAGAGGAGCAAATGTGAAGGGAAATTACAGAGAGGCACAAAAACTATAAAGTAGTGATAATGGGAGACTTCAATTATCCTCATACAGAATGGGATAACAATTGTGTAAAGGGCAGAGAGGGGGAAGAGATTATGAAGTATGAACTTTAGTTAGGCCACACTTAGAATATTGTGTGCAATTCTGGTCGCCACACTACCAGAAGGACATGGAGGCTTTGGAGAGGGTACAGAAGAGGTTTATCAGGATGTTGCCTGGTCTGGAGGGAATTAGCTATGATTAGAGGTTGGATAAACTCGGATTGTTTTCACTGGAACGACGGAGGTGGAGGGGCGACATGATAGAGGTTTACAAAGTTATGAGCGGAACCAACAGAGTTGATAGTCAGAAGCTTTTTCCCAGGGTGGAAGAGTCAGTTGCTAGGGGACATAGGTTTAAGGTGAGAGGGGCAAAGTTTAGAGGGGATGTGCGAGGCAAGGTCTTTGCACAGTGGGTGGTGAGTGCCTTAAAATTGCTGCTGGCGAAGATGGTGGAAGCAGGTACCATAGAGATGTTTAAGAGGCATCTTGACAAATACGTGAATAGGATGGGAGTAGAGGGATATGGACACCGGAAGTGCAGAAGGTTTTAGTTTAGGCAGGTATCAAATCGGCGCAGGCTTGGAGGGCCGAATGGCCTGTTCCTGTGCTGTACTGTTCTTTGTTCTTTGTTATTCAGGAGAATTTTATTGATCAGCAATGAGGAATGTGGTTTTGCCGGATCTGGTTCTGGGGAATGAGGTGGGTTAAGTGGATCAGGTGTCAGCTGCTGAACAGTTAGGGAACAATGATCATGGTATCATAAGCTTTTGGTTAGCTCTGGAAGAGGCAGGGAACAATCTAAATTAAAATAGTAAATTGGAGGAAGGCCAATTTCAGTGGGGTGAGAACGAATCTATTCCAGGTAAATTGGACTCAAAGATTGGCAGGCAACACTGTAACTGTACAATGGACTGCCTTTAAAGAGGAAATGGTTCGGGTACAGTCGAGGTACATCCCCATGAGGGGGAAAGATAGGGAAGAAAAGCCTGAGCTCCCTGGATGACAAGAATGATAGGGAGTAAGATGAAGTAGAAAAAGGAGCGCATGAGAAATGTCAGGCTGAGAATACGTAAAAGCCAGGCTGAAGATAGAAATTTCAGAGGGGAAGTGGAAAAAGGTGTGAAACTTAAAAGTGCTGATATTCAAAGAGACTTGGTTGTGCTTTTACCAGGAATGCAGAAAGTTAACATGCAGATACAGCAAGCAATTAGGAACGCAAATGGGTTTTGATGAAAGAACATCTGGAACACTGTGCACACATTTGGTCTCCACATTTAAAAAAGGATATACAGGCATCGCATCCAGGGTTCACGGGATTGGTCCCTGGGATGAGGGGGTTGTCTTATGATGAGTAAATTGGGCCTGTGTTGTCTGGAGGTTAGAAGAATGAGAGGTGATCTCATTGAAACATGAACGTTTCTAAAGGGGTTGGATAGGATCGACACTGAGGGATTATTTCCGCTGGCGGGGAATTTAAAATACAGGGGCACAGTCTCAGGATAAGGGGCTGATCATTTAGGACTGAGATGAGATGAAATTACTTCACTCTAAGGGTTGTGAATCTTTGGAATTCTCTGTCCCAGAATATTCCTTTCACTGAATACATTTAAGCCTCGCATAGACTGATCTTTGGTCTCTCAAGGAATCAAGGGATACAGTGAGTGGGAGTTGAAACCGAAGATCAACCATGATCATTTTGAATGGTGGAGCAGGCTCGATGGGCCATATGGTCTACTCCTGCTCCTATTTCTTGTGTTCTTATGAACCAGAGAGACAAAAGGAGAGTATGACAAAAAACTGGCAGCCTACATAACAGGGAATCAAAAAGTCTTCTCTCAGCATTCAAATGGTAAAAGGCTGCTCAGAGGATGGTTCGGGCCAACTGGGAACCAAAAAGAGGATCGATGTGTGGAGACAGAGGGTATGGCTGAGATATTAAATGAAGACCTTGCATCTGTATTTACCAAGGAAGAAAATGCTGCCCAAGTCATATTGAAACAGGAGGTAACTGAGATACTGAATGGACGAAAAATTGATAAGGAAGCGATATTAGAAAGGCTGGCTGTCCTTAAATTTGATAAGTCACCAGCACCATACGCATCTGAGGATGCTGAAGTAAGTAAGAGTGGAAATTGAGAAGCTACGTAGTCAATTAGATAGTTGGAGATACAGCACTGAAACAGGCCCTTCGGCCCACTGAGTGTGTGCCGACCATCAACCACCCATTTATACTAATCCTACACTACTTCCATATTCCTGTCACATCCCCACCTGCCCCTATATTTCCCGACCACCTACCTATACGAGGGGCAATTTACATTGGCTAATTTACCTATCAACCTGCAAGTCTTTTGGCATACTACTGGCCATAACCTTCCAATCCTCCTTGTATATAGGGCTGGTGCCAGAGAACTGCAGAATTGCAAATATTACAATCTTGTTTAAGAAAGGGTTTAAGAATAAAACCAGCAACTACAGGCCAGTCAGTTTAACCTCAGTTGTGGGAAAAATTTAGCGATGATAATCTGGGACAAAATCAACGCACATTTGGACAAGTGTGGTTTAATTATAGAAAACCAGAACAGATTTATTCAAGGCAAATCATTTATAATAATCGATCGTGTTTTTTGATGAGGTAACATGGATGGTTGATAAGCGTACTCCCGATGATATAGTGCCTATTGACTGCCAAAAGGCATTTGATAAAGTGTCACAAAATAGACATGTCAGCAAAGTTGAAGCCCATGGAATAAAAGGGAAAGTGGCAGCCTGGATAGATTGTTGACTGAGTGACAGGATGCAGAGAGTAGTGGAGAATGTCTGTTTACAGAATGGAGGAAGGTATGCAGAGGAGTTTCCCAGACTTCCCTATTAGGATGAATGCTTGTCTCGATATATATTAATGAGCTAGACTTGGGTTTGCAGGGCACCTGGTAGATTGGCAGACACGTGGCAGATGAAATTTAATGCAGAGAAGTGAGAATTGGTACAGTTTGGTAAGAAGGACCAGGAGAGGCAATACTTGGGCACAATTCAAAAGTGGGTGGAGGAACAGAGAGACCTCGGGTATGTATGAAAAATATGCTGAAGGTGTGGTTAAAAAGGCAAACAGGATCCTGGGTTTCATAAATCAACGCATCGATTACAAAAGCAAGGCAATTATCATGATCCTTAATAAAAAATCTCTTTCGGACTCAGTGGAAATCTTGTGTCCAATTCTGGCTCCAAAATTTAGGAAGGATGTGAAGACTTTCGAGAAGATGCAGTAAAGATTTAGGAAAATGATTCCAGGGGTTCGAGACTTCAAATACGTGGATTGATTGGAGAATCTGAAATTGTTATAGAACATAGAACATCGAACAGTACAGCACAGTACAGGCCCCTCAGCCCACGATGTTGTGCCGAACTTTTAACCTACTCTCTTTCTTTCTTTCTTTTTTCTTTCTTTTGGGCCTCCTTATCTCGAGAGACAATGGATACGCGCCTGGAGGTGGTCAGTGGTTTGTGAAGCAGCGCCTGGAGTGGCTATAAAGGCCAATTCTGGAGTGACAGGCTCTTCCACAGGTGCTGCAGAGAAATTTGTTTGTTGGGGCTGTTGCACAGTTGGCTCTCCCCTTGCGCCTCTGTCTTTTTTCCTGCCAACTACTAAGTCTCTTCGACTCGCCACAATTTAGCCCTGTCTTTATGGCTGCCCGCCAGCTCTGGCGAATGCTGGCAACTGACTCCCACGACTTGTGATCAATGTCACACGATTTCATGTCGCGTTTGCAGACGTCTTTATAACGGAGACATGGACGGCCGGTGGGTCTGATACCAGTGGCGAGCTCGCTGTACAATGTGTCTTTGGGGATCCTGCCATCTTCCATGCGGCTCACATGGCCAAGCCATCTCAAGCGCCGCTGACTCAGTAGTGTGTATAAGCTGGGGGTGTTGGCCGCTTCAAGGACTTCTGTGTTGGAGATATAGTCCTGCCACCTGATGCCAAGTATTCTCCGAAGGCAGCGAAGATGGAATGAATTGAGACGTCGCTCTTGGCTGGCATACGTTGTCCAGGCCTCGCTGCCATAGAGCAAGGTACTGAGGACACAGGCCTGATACACTCGGACTTTTGTGTTCCGTGTCAGTGCGCCATTTTCCCACACTCTCTTGGCCAGTCTGAACATAGCAGTGGAAGCCTTACCCATGCGCTTGTTGATTTCTGCATCTAGAGACAGGTTACTGGTGATAGTTGAGCCTAGGTAGGTGAACTCTTGAACCACTTCCAGAGCGTGGTCGCCAATATTGATGGATGGAGCATTTCTGACATCCTGCCCCATGATGTTCGTTTTCTTGAGGCTGATGGTTAGGCCAAATTCATTGCAGGCAGACGCAAACCTGTCGATGAGACTCTGCAGGCATTCTTCAGTGTGAGATGTTAAAGCAGCATCGTCAGCAAAGAGGAGTTCTCTGATGAGGACTTTCCGTACTTTGGACTTCGCTCTTAGACGGGCAAGGTTGAACAACCTGCCCCCTGATCTTGTGTGGAGGAAAATTCCTTCTTCAGAGGATTTGAACGCATGTGAAAGCAGCAGGGAGAAGAAAATCCCAAAAAGTGTGGGTGCGAGAACACAGCCCTGTTTCACACCACTCAGGATAGGAAAGGGCTCTGATGAGGAGCCACCATGTTGAATTGTGCCTTTCATATTGTCATGGAATGAGGTGATGATACTTAGTAGCTTTGGTGGACATCCGATCTTTTCTAGTAGTCTGAAGAGACCACGTCTGCTGACGAGGTCAAAGGCTTTGGTGAGATCAATGAAAGCAATGTAGAGGGGCATCTGTTGTTCACGGCATTTCTCCTGTATCTGACGAAGGGAGAACAGCATGTCAATAGTCGATCTCTCTGCACGAAAGCCACACTGTGCCTCAGGGTAGACGCGCTCGGCCAGCTTCTGGAGCCTGTTCAGAGCGACTCGAGCAAAGACTTTCCCCACTATGCTGAGCAGGGAGATTCCACGGTAGTTGTTGCAGTCACCGCGGTCACCTTTGTTTTTATAGAGGGTGATGATGTTGGCATCGCGCATGTCCTGGGGTACTGCTCCCTCGTCCCAGCACAGGCATAGCAGTTCATGTAGTGCTGAGAGTATAGCAGGCTTGGCACTCTTGATTATTTCAGGGGTAATGCTGTCCTTCCCAGGGGCTTTTCCGCTGGCTAGGGAATCAATGGCATCACTGAGTTCCGATTTGGTTGGCTGTATGTCCAGCTCATCCATGACTGGTAGAGGCTGGGCTGCATTGAGGGCAGTCTCAGTGACAGCATTCTCCCTGGAGTACAGTTCTAGGTAGTGCTCAACCCAGCGGTCCATCTGTTTGCGTTGGTCAGTGATTATGTCCCCCGATTTAGATTTGAGGGGGGTGATCTTCTTGATGGTTGGCCCAAGAGCTCTCTTCATGCCATCATACATTCCTCTGATGTTTCCGGTGTCTGAGGCCAGCTGAATATGACTGCATAGGAGTTGCCAGTAGTCGTTTGCGCAACGCCTAGCTGTTCTTTGTGCAGTACTTCTGGCTGCTTTAAGTGCTGCGGATGTTAAATCGCTGGGGGCTTTCTTGTAGTTCAAAAGTGCAATGCGCTTAGCGGCTATGACAGGTTCCAGCTCTTCATTATGAGATTGAAACCAGTCTGCATTTCTCTTCGCACTTTTGCCGTAGGTGGTCAAAGCTGACTCATAGATGGCGTCTCTGATGTGGGCCCACTTGGTCTCAGCATCCCCTGTGGGAGTGTTTTGAAGGGCTGTTACAAGTGAATTTAGAAATTTTTGTAACA
The DNA here is from genome assembly GCF_036365525.1 of Heterodontus francisci. Classification (NCBI taxonomy): domain Eukaryota; kingdom Metazoa; phylum Chordata; class Chondrichthyes; order Heterodontiformes; family Heterodontidae; genus Heterodontus; species Heterodontus francisci. The sequence continues at coordinate 31,356,866 of NC_090392.1, read as the reverse complement.
GCTGTGGGTGAGAAATTCTGCTCGTGTTGATGCGCGGGTGGCCCTTCTGCTTGGAATGATGCAACTTCTTTGGTCTGAGTCTAACCTTGCTGCACACCAGGGAGTGGTCTGCCTGCTTCAATGGGTGCTTGGAGCTCAGGGTCATTGCCCGAAAGGTGGACTGATACACCGCACCAAACAACATGAAAAAAGGAAAGAAGGTACCAGCCCTTCGCTTTGCAAGCTGGAACGTCAGAACTATGTGTCCTGGCCTGTCGGAAGACCTTACACAAATCAACGATTCTCGGAAGACCGCCATCATTAACAACGAGCTCAGTAGACTCAATGTGGACATTGCAGCACTTCAGGAGACTCGCCTTCCCGCGAGTGGCTCTCTAGCAGAGCAAGACTACACCTTCTTCTGGCAGGGCAGGGATCCTGAAGAACCAAGACAGCATGGAGTGGGCTTCGCCATCAGAAACTCCTTGCTCAGCATGATAGAGCCTCCCTCAAATGGCTCGGAACGCATACTGTCCATCCGACTGCTCACCACCTCTGGTCCAGTACACCTACTCAGCATCTATGCTCCAACACTCTGTTCCGCACCTGAAGCTAAAGACCAGTTCTATGAACAACTCCATAACATCATTAGCAGCATCCCCAACACCGAACACCTATTCCTGCTGGGGGACTTTAATGCCAGGGTTGGGGCCGACCATGACTCATGGCCCTCCTGCCTTGGGTGCTATGGCGTTGGAAGGATGAATGAGAACGGGCAGAGACTGCTTGAGTTGTGTACCTATCATAACCTCTGCATCACCAACTCGTTCTTTCACACTAAACCCTGTCACCAGGTTTCATGGAGGCACCCAAGATCACGTCGTTGGCACCAGCTAGACCTCATTGTCACAAGGCGAGCCGCCTTAAACAGTGTTCAAATCACACGCAGCTTCCACAGTGCGGACTGCGACACCTAACCTACTCTAAGATCTGAGTAACTACCTAAGCTTCTTTCTACTATCATCCATGTAGCTATCCAAGTGTCGCTTAAATGCCCCTAATGTATCTGCTTCTACGACCACTGCTGGCAGCGCATTCCACGCACCCACCACTCTGTGTAAAGAACCTACCTCTGACATCTTCCCAAAACCTTCCTCCAATCACCCTAAAACAATGCCCTCTGGTGAAATCCCTTTCCGTCCTGGGAAAAAGTCTCTGACTATCCACTCTATCTATGCCTCTCATCATCTTGTACCCCTCTATCAAGTCACCTCTCATCCTTCTTCGCTCCAATGAGAAAAGCCCTAGCTCCCTCAGTCTTTCTTCGTAGGTCATGCCCACCAGTCCAGGCAGCATCCTGGTAAATCTCCTCTGCACCCTCTCTAAAGCTTGCACATCCTTCCTATAATGAGGTGACCAGAACTGAACACAATATTACAAGTGTGGTCGAACCAGGGCTTTATGGAGCTGCAGCATAACCTCGTGGCTCTTAAACTCAATCCCCCTGTTAATGAAAGCCAACACACCATTCGCCTTCTTAACAACCCTATCGACTTGGGTGGCAGCTTTGAGCGATCTATGGACATGGTCCCAAAGATCCCTCTGTTCCTCCACACTACCAAGAATCCTGTCTTTAAGCCTGTAGTCCGAATTCAAATTCGACCTTCCAAAATGAATCACTTCACACTTTTCCAGGTTGAACTCCATCTGCCACTTCTCAGCCCAGCTCTGCATCCTGTCAATGTCCCGTTGCAACCTGCAACAGCCTTCCACACTATCCACAACTCCAGCAACCTTCGTGTCATCAGTAAACTTGCTAACCCAGCCTTCCACTTCCTCATCCAAGTCATTTATAAAAATCACAAAGAGCAGAGGTCCCAGAACAGATCCTTGTGGAACACCACTGGTCACCGAGCTCCGTGCTGAATACTTTCCATCTACTACCACCCTCTGACTTCTGTGGGTCAGCCAATTTTGTATCCAGACAGTCAACGTTCCCTGTATCCCATGCCTCTTTACTTTCTGAATGAGCCTACCATGGGGAACCTTATCAAACGCCTTGCTAAAATCCATATACACCACATGCACTGCTCTTCCTTCATCAATGTGTTTTTTCACATCTTCAAAGAATTCAATAAGGCTTGTGAGGCATGACCTGCCCCTCACAAAGCCATGCTGACTGTCTCTAATCAAACCATGCTTTCCCAAGTAATCATAAATCCTGTCTCTCAGAATCCTCTCCAATAATTTGCCCACTACTGACGTAAGACTGACTGGTCTATAATTCCCAGGGTTATCCCTATTCCCTTTCTTGAACGAGGGAACAACATTTGCAACTCTCCAATCATCTGGTACTACTCCAGTGGACAGTGAAGACGCAAAGATCATCGCCAAAGGAGTGGCAATCTCTTCCCTCGCTTCCCGTAATATCCTTGGGTATATCCCGTCTGGCCCCGGGGACTTATCTGTCCTCATATCATTCTGAATTTCCAGCACATCCTCCCTCTTAACATCAACCTGTTCAAGCATATCAGCCTGTTCCACGCTGTCCTCACAAATGACCAGGTTCCTCTCACTAGTGAATACTGAAGCAAAGTATTCATTTAGAACCTCCCCTACCTCCTCCGACTCCAGGCACAAGTTCCCTCCACTATCCCTGATCGGCCCTCCCCTCACTCTGGCCATCCTCTTGTTCCTCACATAAGAACGCCTTGGGATTTTCCTTAATCCTACCCGCAAAGTCTTTTTCATGTCCCCTTCTAGCTCTCCTAAGTCCATTCTTCAGTTCCTTCCTGGCTACCTTGTAACCCTCTAGAGCCCTGTCTGATCCTTGCTTCCTCAACCTGAAGTAAGCTTCCTTCTTCCTCTTGACTATCCTTGGAGAAGAGAGGGTTGAGCAAAGTTCTGTTAGCAATGTTCAAAATCATGGGAGGTCGAGAGAGAGAAGCTGTTCCCATTGGTGGAAGGATCGAGAATCAGGGGGCACAGATGTCAGGTAATTGGTAAAAGAACCAAAGACGACATGAGAGAAAAAGTTTTTACACAGCAGGAGGTTAGAATCTGGAAGACACTACCTGAGAGTTTAGTGCAGGTAGATACTATCAGGAGCTTCAAATGCAAATTGGACAAGCACCTGAAAAGAAAGACTTTGCAGGGCTATGGGAAAAGATAAGGGAGTGGAACTAGCTGAGATGATGTTGCAGAAGGCTAGCATGGACACAATGGCTGAATGGCTTCTTTCTTTGCTGTAACCATTCTATGACTCTAAATAAATCATTCATAAAACAATGTCAATCTCAACAACTCGATGCCTAATAATGTACCCTCAAAAATCACTTATTGTATTCAGTTGGGAACGAGTTATTCATTGAAAAATTCCAATCAGTGAATCATTTATGGAAATTAGTCAGTCACTGTCAATGTCAATAACACAATAGAACGATATTCAGACCGTGATAACAGTGTAATAATTCACCCATAGTCACAGTGTCAATAGCACAGTAGAACTACATCTACACTGTGAGATGGTAGCTGTAAAGTGGAAAAATAATCCAGTTAAAATGTGATTGGTCAAGGGAAGTATAATACTGGGAAAGGGGCGAGATTATATCAGTAATGTGAAGAAATTGTATCAGTATAATGGTGGGTCTCTTAAAGGGAACGAAGTACGGCATGAATGGGCAGAAATTATATTGATAACAGGAAGAAATAAACAGCAAAAACACTGGAAATACAACAGCAGGTCTGGCAGCATCTGTGGGAGAGAAACTGAGTTAACGTTTCAGGTCAGTAAACTTTCATCACGACTTTTTTTCCTCAGTAATCTGATATTATTTCAGTACTTTGATTTTCTACAGGAAGAAGAAACATCGATAAAGTGGAGAAGTAAAACTGTTATAGTGGAATACGTGATACTGTAGAAGAGGAAAAGTTATAGCAATTCAAAAGGAAATGATATCCCATTAAAGGGAGAAATTATCCTGGGAAATGAAAGAAAGAATGTCAGAACCATAGAGAAGCCCTACTAGATATTAGATCAGTGACACAGCTAATCAATGTTACCGTAACTAATAACTAACTCCAATACTTTACCTGGAACCCCGATAGCTGCAAGGATGGGATAGTAAATGGCAAACAGCAGCCCTTTTGGTGATCCGTGCATTGCTATCAGAAGCTCTCAGCGCATTTTGCACTCCCTTCAAAGTTTGCCACATTTATCCCTGATGTCAGGCTCTAGGGAGGTAATTAATTGGTTTGAGCCTTTGCATTATTTACATCAATTGCAACAGAGAGATTAATGTAGCTGCTGTCAGGCTCGTGTTTTTTGTTGTGAACGGGATATTTTTAAAGTACACTGGCAGGGCTTTGAAGTGAAATACCCAGAAAGTTCTGCCTGATCCCCTTTACATTTGTTCATGAAAGATGATGAAATCTCAACAGGCCTTTGTTATGATAAAAGCAAACCTTGTGTGCAAGTAATCCCCAGGTTTAAACTCTTTAATGCTGAGTTAAGTGGTTTCAGCACAAGTGACCAGAGATTTTCTGACCTGAAGCAAAACATCACCAATTCTCGTTCCTGATCATTATTCAGTTCGATTAAAGGTCACATGCAACTAAATCCAAATCCCTCTGAGTCTGTGCACGCACTTTAATGCATTTTTCTGTGTAGGCATTGTGGAGAGGTCCAGTTAAGCACAGTTACAGTCAACATACGTAGATCCAATTGAGCACGGTTACATTCAGTGTGTACTGGTCCAGTTCAGCACGGTTACACTTAGTGTGTACTGGTCCAGTTCATAAAGGTTATATTCAGTGTTTACTGGTCCAGTTCAGCACTGTTACATTCATTGTGTACTGGTCCAGTTCAGCACGGTTACATTTAGCGTGTACTGGTCCAGTTCAGCACGGTTACATTCAGCGTGTACTGGTCCAGTTCAGCCCGGTTACATTCAGTGTGTACTGGTCCAGTTCAGCAGGGTTACATTCAGCGTGTCCTGGTCCAATTCAGCACGGTTACATTCAGTGTGTACTGGTCTAGTTCAGCACGGTTACATTCAGCGTGTACTGTTCCAGTTCAGCACGGTTACGTTTAGCATGTATAGGTCCAGTTCAGCACGGTTACATTCAGTGTGTGCTGGTCTAGTTCAGCACGGTTACATTCAGTGTGTACTGGTCTGGTTCAGCACGGTTACATTCAGTGTGTACTGGTCCAATTCAGCACGGTTACATTTAGCGTGTACAGGTCCATTTCAGCACCGTTACATTCAGCGTGTACTGGTCCATTTCAGCACGGTTACATTCAGTGTGTACTGGTCCAATTCAGCACGGTTACATTTAGCGTGTACAGGTCCATTTCAGCACGGTTACATTCAGTGTGTGCTGGTCTAGTTCAGCACGGTTACATTCAGTGTGTACTGGTCTAGTTCAGCACGGTTACATTCAGCGTGTACTGGTCCAGTTCAGCACGGTTACGTTTAGCATGTATAGGTCCAGTTCAGCACGGTTACATTCAGTGTGTGCTGGTCTAGTTCAGCACGGTTACATTCAGTGTGTACTGGTCTGGTTCAGCACGGTTACATTCAGTGTGTACTCGTCCAATTCAGCACGGTTACATTTAGCGTGTACAGGTCCATTTCAGCACGGTTACATTCAGCATGTACTGGTCCATTTCAGCACGGTTACATTCAGTGTGTACTGGTCCAACTCAGCACGGTTACATTTAGCGTGTACAGGTCCATTTCAGCACGGTTACATTCAGTGTGTGCTGGTCTAGTTCAGCACGGTTACATTCAGTGTGTACTGGTCTAGTTCTGCACGGTTACATTCAGTGTGTACTGGTCCAGTTGAGCACGGTTACATTCAGCGTGGACTGGTCCAGTTGAGCACGGTTACATTCAGTGTGTACTGGTCCAGTTGAGCACGGTTACATTCAGTGTGTACTGGTCCAATTCAGCACGGTTACATTTAGCGTGTACAGGTCCATTTCAGCACGGTTACATTCAGCGTGTACTGGTCCAGTTGAGCACGGTTACATTCAGTGTGTACTGGTCCAGTTCAGCACGGTTACATTCAGGATTCGATTTTATTAACATGTTGCACTTCATGGCAGCGCGCTTTGAAATCAGCAGCTTTCAGAAACAGAAGTGCCACCGCTGAGCCCCAGGGATAATTGCGCACAGGGACTCATTTAAAAGGAGGGAGCAGAGCGGCCATACCCGCTGACGCAGAGTGGGCAAGCACTCCATCCCGGCAATGCCATCCGGTGCCACCTCACAGGCGCCAGCACTATTTTAAAGGACTTCAATCCCTTAGGAACAAATACATTTTTATAGTCACACTGTGGGCAAAGTAAAATGGGATACTTTATTCACAGATCAAGGCCCCTCCCCCACCCCCACAATGGCCATTTCATGTTATTTACACGCCGGAAAACCTCTTCTTCCTAATTACTAACTTTGCCACCAGACTTTGTAACTTTGCCCCTCAACCTGTTCCCATCATCCCCACAACCAACAGAAATGTTTTACCTGCCCCCCGACACCCATTCTCCTGCCCTAATAATTTCACTCCTCCCTCCTCCCCACCAGTGTCTCACCTCAGAATTCCCTACCGAGATCTGAAGGCCTGTTATGGCCAGCGGTCGTAATATCAGCAAGAGACGGCCACTTGGAAAAGGTAAATATATGTCAATTTATTTGCATTGATTTAACCATTTTGATGAAGGCCCCACTGCTGATCGGCAGGGAGGCCGCACCAACACCTCGCTGCCGACAGTAAAATATGGCGGGGCCTTCTCTGCATCAGGGGCCGTGGCAGGATTCTCCTGCAAGTATTTTACAGGACCCCCCCCCCCCCCCCCCCCCACCAAGCCATCGAGGGGCTGGTACTAAAGGCCTGTTCCGGTATGTAATTGAAACCCGACCCAGGCCCAACTGGCGACCAAATACAGTTACGTATTTATTGAAAATCTTTCTTCCAACTCCTTGAGTGCATAAAGTTAAAGATCTCAACTCTAGAAGCCAAACTAAGTTTTTGAATATAACTTTCAAATACACACATTATTTCTCTTTTCTGTTAGAAATATCAGCCTGTCTCTTCCGAGACTTTCAAACAACGTCTTTACTCCCTCATGATTTTGAATCAGCCTTCTCATGAGATTATCCACTTTCTCTCGACAAAGAAAGACTTGCTCTTCTCCAGCACCTTTCACAACCTCAGGACATCCCAAACCACTTTCCACCCAATGAAGGTCTTTGTGAATTGTAGTCACTGTTGTAAAGTAGGAAATGCAGCAGCTATTGCCCACAACAAGCTCCCACAAACCGCACTGTGATAATAACCAGATAAAACAGAAACAAATCATGTCAAAACGTGGATTGAAAAGAAAACAAATAGCCTACTCCAACAAAGCACCCAATAGGGTGTTAAGTGAACATTTGATTTAGTAGTCTCAGTTACAGACATAGCAAAAAAAAGAAAAGAACAAATGGTGTTAGAAATTGTCATGTAAAAAAAGAATAGAGTCTACAGTGGAATGCTTAAGGGCAGTTTTCCGCTGCTCGATTGTCCTTCCAGCTATGCTGAAATTCCTCTCACTGCTGCTACTGCTCGCCGGAATGCAAACTAGACTTCTAGCCAGCCTGGTCAATTTAGCGTCTGCAACACTGTGTTCCTTCCACTAGCCTAACAGGTCACACCTGTTTGCCATCGCTAACTCAGCAAAGACAGCAGGCCTCTGTGCTGTGTACTGTTGCACTTCATCATTTGTGTCCACTTCTTCATGGACATTCTCCCATTTACCAAATCCAGTCCCTGCATTTTTGGCAGCTGTACGTTCATCGTCAACCAATTTTGTTTCCCTCACAGGGTCTTCTGTTTTAGAGTTGTTTGATACGTCCGCGTACTTCAGAATGAACTTTGTCCCTTTCATGGCAGGACAACATTCGCAGCTGATTAAATTTAGGCCAGAGAAATGTTGCTATCTTGTGCACGTCATTTACTTCAACTATTTCCAGAAACCACTCTCTGTGCCCTTGCCTGACAACTACTTGCATTGGAGTATCTGAAGAAAGTGGCATACAGAGTCGTTCTAGTTTCTCAAACCACAGAATTAACAGGTTCAATGGAGGATATTGGTCTCCCTCGAGTTCCCTCTGAGCTTCAGAAAATGGTCAAAGGAAATCAAGCAAAAACTGTCATTATCCCCACACTGTTCCAGTTTCTCGTGCAGCTCATGATAAATATCCTGAATTGATATCAGTGTTGGATATATAGTACTGTACCTCGTTTCTCCCATTGGATTTAAAGTTTTAGGCTACTGTCTCACCAAGGCTTTGGTATGTTGGAAAGTTTCTACAACATCCGGAGCTTTGGAAGCTAATTCCTTTGGATCAGGTGAATGACGAAGGACTGTGTTACATACGTGGTCCCGATGTCGATATGGTCTAAGAGCTAGCACTATGTTCGGACCTTGATCTGTCACCCAGACTAATATATTTAAATTTGCTGGGTCGAATCCAATAGTATTCACTAGCAGCTTTAAAATCTCATGCCTGATGTTTTTGCCAGTTTTGGTGTCCTCCAGTGGAAACATTGCTGTTGTTAAAACTTTGGCATTAGTTGAAAATCTGCTGTGATGTAATGACAAGTTATATAATGGATTTTACACATCGACATGTCAGTTGTCATTCCCACATTCACTTCCTTCATTATGTCAGTTATCTGAGAAATTAATTGTTTTCTCTTTTCTTCGACCACATCACGACATTTTCTTGAAACTGTACTTGGATTTGGTAACAAACTTGATGCTGATACTCGACCGTAGGCAGCACCCACATTGATAAGCTCTTGTGCTAACTCAACAAACCCATCAGCAGAGACAGTTTGGAAAGTCGAATATCCTTGCAACAGACACTCACGTATTTGTCTGTAATTTCAGATTTCTTGGGAGCGGGTATGTTTTTGTCGCTCTCTGGACAAATGAATTTTGGTACAACAGGTGGCACAATGGCTCAGTGGTTAGCACTGCAGCCTCACAACTCCAGCAACCCAAGTTCAGTTCTGGGTACTACCTGTGCGGAGTTTGCAAGTTCTACCTGTGACCGCATGGGTTTCTGCTGGGTGCTCTGGTTTCCTCTCACAGCCAAAGACTTGCAGGTTGATAGGTAAATTGCCCCTAGTATAGGTAGGTGGTAGGAGAATTGAGGGAAGGTGGGGATGTAGTAGGGAATATGGGATTAATGTAGGATTAGTATAAATGGGTGGTTGATGGTCGGCACAGACTTGCTGGGCCAAAGTGCCTGTTTCAGGGCTGGATCTTTCTATGACTGACTTGGCCCTGCTGTTGGTCGAGTGCAGCCTTTTACGGTGTGCCACTGCAAAGATGAATTTCCCATCTTTTTGATGTCATAGTTTGCATATCAATGCAGCCCAGTCTCTGCCAGTCATGGATGAGCTGGACGAACAGTGAACAAAATTGGAACTCAGTGATGTCATTGATTCTCTAGCCAGTGAAAAAGCCCCCGGGAAGGACGGCATTACCCCTGAAATAATCAAGAGTGCCAAACCTGCTATACTTTCAGCACTCTATGAACTGCTTTGCTTGTGCTGGGATGAGGGAGCAGAACCACAGGACATGCGCGATGCCAATATCATCACCCTCTATAAGAACAAGGATAACCATGGTGACTGCAACAGCTACCGTGGAATCTCCCTGCTCAGCATAGTGGGGAAAGGCTTCTCTCAAGTCGCTTTAAACAGGCTCCAGAAGCTGACTGAGCGTGTCTATCCTGAGCCACAGTGTGGCTTTCGAGCAGAGAGATCCACCATTGACATGCTGTTCTCCCTTCACCAGCTACAGGAGAACAACAGATGCCCCTCTCAGTTGCTTTCATTGATCTCACCAAAGCCTTTGACCTCGTCAGCAGGCGTGGTCTCTTCAGACTACTAGCAAAGATCGGATGTCCACCAAGGCTGCTATGTATCATCACCTCATTCCATGACAATATGAAAGGCACAATTCAACATAGCAGTACCTCATCAGACCCCTTTGCTATCATGAGTGGCATGAAACAGGGCTCTGTTCTCGCACCCACACTGTTTGGGATCTTCTTCTCCCTGCTGCTCTCATATGCGTTCAAGTCTTCAGAAGAAGGAATTTTCCTCCACACAAGATCAGATGACAGGTTGTTCAACTTGCCCGTCTTAGAGCGAAGACCAAAGTACGGAAAGTCCTCATCAGGGAACTCCTCTTTGCTGACGATGCTGCATTAACATCCCACACAGAAGAGTGTCTGCAGAGACTCATCAACAGGAATGTGGCTGCCTGCAACGAATTTAGCCTAACCATTGGCCTCAAGAAAGCGAACATCATGGGACAGGACATCAGAAATGCTCCATCCATCAATATTGGTGACCACGCTCTGGAAGTTGTTCAAGAGTTCACCTACCGAGGCTCAACTATCACCAGTAACCTGTCTCTCGATGCAGAAATCAACAAGCGCATGCAAAAGGCTTCCACTGCTATGTCCAGACTGGCCAAGAGAGTGTGGGAAAATGGTGCACTGACACGGAACACAAAAGTCCGAGTGTATCAAGCCTGTGTCCTCAGTACCTTGCTCTATGGCAGCGAGGCCTGGACAACGTATGTCAGCCAAGAGCGACGTCTCAATTCATTCCATCTTTGCTGCCTATGGAGAATTCTTGGCATCAGCTGGCAGGACCGTATCTCCAACACAGAAGTCCTCGAGGCGACCAACATCCCCAGCATATACACCCTACTGAGCCAGTGGTGCTTCAGATGGCTTGGCCATGTGAGCCACATGGAAGATGGCAGGATCTCCAAGGACACATTGTCCAGCGAGCTGGTCACTGGTACCAGACCCACCGGCCGTCCATGTCTCTGCTTTAAAGATGTCTGCAAACACGACATGAAGTCTTGTGACAGTGACCACGAGTCAGTTGCCAGTGATCGCCAGAGCTGGCGGACAGCCATAAAGGCAGGGCTAAAGTGTGGTGAGTCGAAGAGACATAGCAGTTGGCAGGAAAAAAGAGAGAAGTGCAAGGCTAGAGCCATCTGCGTAACAGCCCGACAACCAACTTTATCTGCAGCACCTGTGGTAGAGTCTGTCACTCGAGAATTGGCCTTTATGGCCACTCCAGGCGCTGCTTCACAAACCACTGACCACCTCCAGGTGCTTACCCATTGTCTCTCAAGACAAGGAGGCCAAAGAAGTTTTTAGTAGAAGTTTTCAAGATTTGCATTGTACAAATGCACTTGATCTTTTACAATGGATGACCATTTCCAATGGATGGTAGGACCCTAGGCAGTACAAAAGTCCAGAGGGACCTTGGTGTACTTGTCCATAGATCACTGAAGGCATCAGCACAGTCAGATAATGTGGTTAGGAAGGCATATGGGATATTTGCCTTTGTTAGCCGAGGCACAGAATGTAAGAGCAGGGAGGTTATGATGGAGCTGTATAAAATGCTAGTTAAGCCACAGCTGGAATACTGTGTACAGTTCTGGACACCGCACTATCGGAAGAATGTGAGTGCACTGGAGAGGATGCAGAGGAGATTCACCAGGATGTTGCCTGGGCTGGAGCATTTCAGATATGAAGAGAGACTGAAAAGGCGAGGGTTGTTTTCTTAGGGCAGGGAAGGCTGAGGGGAGATATGATTGAGGTAGACAAAATTATGAGGGGAATTGATATGTTAGATAGGAAGAGACTTTTTCCCTTAGTGGAGGGGTCAATAACTGGGGGCATAGATTTAAGGTAAGGGGCAGGAGGTTTAGAGGAGATTTGAGGAAATATTGAGGGTGGTTGGAATCTGGAACACACTGCCTGAAGTGGTGGTAGAGGCAGGAAACCTCACAACATTTAAGAAGTATTTCGATGAGCACTTGAAACGCCATAGTAGACAAGGCTATGGGTCTACTGCTGGAAATTAGGACTAAAATAGTTAGGTGCTTGATGGATGGCACAGACACGATGGATTTTCAGCCCAGTGCAATGGTTCGGAACATCAGCTGTGGGTTGGAGAGGAACTTGCAGTGGGAGAGGGAGGATCCAGTTGTCACCTCCACGGAGGTACCAACGACATAGGTAGAACTAGGAAAGAGGTTCTGCTGAGGAAAAATGAACAGCTAGGGTCTAAATTAAAGAGCAGGTCCTCAAAGGTTAAATTCTCCGGATTATTATCTGAGTCACGTGCAAATTGACACAGGGTAAATAAGATTAGAGAGTTAAATGTGTGGCTCAAAGATTGGTGTGGGAGAAATGGGTTTGATTTGTGGCGCACTGGCACAAGTACTGAAGAAAGTGGGAGCTGTACCATTGGGATGGTCTTCACCTAAACCATGCTGGGACAGGTGTTCTGGCAATCGAGAGGACTTTAAACTAAATAGTGGGGGCGAGGGATCTAGAGTAAGTCGGGTCACATGAGTGGAGAGAATATTAAAACAAAGCAAAGAATGACAAATTAATAATAAGGAGAGAGAAATTAGAGTACGAGAGAAAGCTAGCTAGAAATATAAAAATGGAGAGTAAGAGTTTCTGCAGGTATTTTAAAAGGAAAAGAGTAAGTAAACTGCATGTGTAGTCCTCTAGAGAGAAGGACTGGGGAGTTAATAATGGAAAATAAGGAAATGGCAGAGGAACTGAAGAGATATTTTGCAACTGTTTTCACTGTAGAGGAGACAAATAATGTTCCAGAAATAATTGTGAATCAAGGGTTGAAAGGGAGGGAGGAACTTGAAGCAATTACCATTACCAGGGAAAGGGTATTGAGAAAATTATTCAAACTAAAAGCTGACAAGTCCCAGGTCCTGATGGACTTCATCCTGGGGTCGTAAAGGAAGTGGCTGCTGAGATAATGGATGCATTGGTTTTAATTCTCTAGATTTTGGAAAAATCCATTCAGTTGAAAAATATCAAATCTAACTCCGCTATTCAAGAAAGGAGGAAGACAGAAAGCTGGAAACTGCAGGGCAGTGAGCTTAACATCTGTCATAGAGAAAATGTTGGAATCTAGTATTAAGGAAGTTATAGCAGGTCATTTAGAAAATCTCAATGCAATCAGGTAGAGTCAACATGGTTTTATGAAAGGTAAATCATGTTTGACTAGTTTATTAGAGTTCTTTGAGGAAGTAAAAAATCAATGTGGATAAATTGTGTTGTATGATCACCTTTTGATTGATGTCTGTTTAAGATCTCAGGGTGCTATTGAGCTAAGTACCAGGATGTAGTCATATGACTGCAGGCCTTAGTCACTCTGCAACTGCAACCCGCTGTGAATAGTTTGCTCTGTACTGTATATACTTGTTTAGTTGTTAATAAACCTGTTTGAAATCTTCAATGAATTAAAATCCACTCATCACATGATGTTGCACAAAACAACATAAAGAACTGATTACATAGTGGCAACTGAGCTGAAAACACAAGATTTATGCCTGAAGACCACGGGTAAAACGGCTGTGAAATTAGCTCGACCTACTGTCACAAGACAGAAAGTTCAAAAGAAATACTGGTCCAAACAGTGAAAAGATGAAAGAACCTGCCTCCAGCTGTAGAAGACAGAGCACAGAATCCTGCAGGATCTCAGTGGTTCTGGTTTGGAGATTATCAGCCCCTTATCAGAGAGGCCACACCAAGAGAATGAAGATCCAAATTCAGATGCTGAAAGTTCATTGTCAACAGGCAGTGTTTCTTCGTGCTCCAGCGACTCGGAAGAAGAGATTGACATTGTAACTACTGAGAAGCAAAGACTGGCAGTGGGGAGCATTCCCGAGGGGAAATCTCCATGCACCGAACCCACACACAGACTCTGGCCAGTATCAAATGGTGCTGTCTAGAAGTCCAGCAACAGCAGAAATATGCCACACCCTCACTTCTGCTCTCCAGAGCACCACTGGCACCAAAATGAGGCAGAACGGACATGTATCTCCAAGAGATTAAGTGCTCCTGCCCCAACAGGTCCTCGTCCATGAGCCTCAGGCCTTCAGATACGGAGGATGAGACAAGGTGAAGGTCATGAATGTCCTGAAGAGTCAGATGAGGAATGAGTTGAAGCATTGTCTGTTGGCTATTCGAGATGAGGTGCCAGAACGTTCCAAAAATGACAAGGCCTCAAACGTGGTCATGTTGAGAAAAGCAACAGAGTATCTTAGCAGGCTGAAGGCCTCTACATTAAATGCCATCTGCCCTGTGTTTGTCCATTTCACCCACTGTTATGTCCTCCTGATTTCTGCTCCTATATTCCTCACTGTTTGCAGCATATGCAAGTGTTGTGTTATCTGTAAACTTCATTCTCTGTGTAGCCGAGTGCAGGTCATTAATATATATCAAAAAGAACAGTGCTCCTAGTAGCAGATCTTGTGGAACATCACTATAGACATTCACATGGTTGAAAAGTAACCATTCAACATTACTTCCTGCTTTCTATCTTTTGTGAATTTTGTGTCCCTGCTGTCACTGTCTCTTCAATCACATGGGCTTCAATTCTGCTCACAAATCTATGACATGACACCTTATCAAACATGTTTTGAAAGTCCATTGTTACGACCAGGTGAGAAAGGGGTGTTGGGCTTCCCTCTCATCCTTTGCCTGGTTTAACTGTAACAGGGTTTAATTTTTTAGAAATACTCTGTTTTTAGCTCCCCGTCAGTGAATCCTTGTTCACTGCTCTCCCATTGGAAGGCAAAGAAATCAACCAGACAGGTTTTCTTAGACTTAAACAAGAAAAGTGTAAGTTTATTAACCTTAAAAGTCTAATTCGGCTAAAACTACTACGATTATGAGACACAACCACACTGGCATGCATACACAATAAACACATGTACAGAGAGAGACAGAAAAGTAGAAAAAATAAAGGGGAAAAGTTTGGAAAAATAGCTGGGATTTATTTCCTGTCCTTTGATTTCGATGTAGTGTCTTGACGTTTCATTGGGGCTCAGTGGACGCTTTCAAACTTGTTTCGATGCAGGAGTCTTCTCTTTTGACGTTTAAGTGTCTTCAGTGGATCTGGAAATTCATGAGAGAGAGAGAGAGAGAGAGAGAGAGCCAGGCAGTAAAGAGTCTGTCTTCGTCCAAGTTCAGTTGCAATCTGACCCAAACTGTTCTGTGAGCAGTTCAAAACCAAAGCTGGGCCAGCAGGTTAGTCATGTGACTAATTGTTTTTTAACAAACTCCTGAGTTTTTGTGGATTCTCCATCTTTGCAGATACAGAATCACAGAATCATTACAGTGCAGAATGAGGCTATTCAACCCATCTTGTCCGCACCGGCTCTCTGAAAGAGCAACTCAGTCAGTTCCATTCCCCTGCCTTCTCCCTTAACCCTGCACATTCTTCCTTTTCATATAACTGTCTAATTCTCTTTTGAATGCTTCAATTTAACCTGCCTCCAGCACATTCTCAGGCAGCACATTCCAGACCTTAACCACTCACTACGTCAAAAAGTTTTCTTCATGGCACTTTTGCTTCTCTTGCCAAATACTTTAAATCTGTGCCCTCTCGTTCTCGTTCCTTCCATGAGTCGGACCAGTTTCTCTCTATCTACTCCATTCAGGCCCCTCATGATTTTGAATACCTCTATTAAATCACCTCTTAGCCTTCTCTTCTCCAAGGTAAACATTCCTAACTTCTCCAATCTATCTTCATAACTGAAATTCCTCATCCATCGAACTATTCACGTGAATCTTTTCTGTACTCTCTCCAATGCCCTCAAATCTTTCCTCAAGTGCGGTGCCCAGAATTGGATGCAATATTCCAGCTGAGGCCGAACTAGTGTCTTATACAAGTTCAACATAACTTCCTTGCTCTTGTACTCTATGCCCCTATTAATATAGCCCAGGATACTGCATGCTTTATTAACTGCTCTTTCAACCTGTCCTGCCAATTTCAACGACTTATATACATATACACCTAGGTCCCTCTGCTCCTGCACCCCCTTTAGAATTGTACCCTTTATTCTCTAAGGTCTCTCCACATTCTTCCTATCAAAATGCATCACTTCACATTTCTCTGCATTGAACTTCATCTGCCACCTGTCTGCCCATTCCACCAACTTGTCTATGTCCTTTTGAAGTTCTACACTATCCTCCTCACAGTTCACAACGCTTCCAAGTTCCATATCATCTACAAACTTTGAAATTGTGCCCTGTACATCAAGGTCTAGGTTAATAATATATGTCAGAAAAAGCAAGGTTCCCAACACTGATCCTTGGGGAACTCCACTACAAACCTTCCTCCAGCCTGAAAAACATCCATGAACTCTTTATTTTCTGTCACTCAGCCAATTTCGTATCCATGTTGCTACCGTCCCTTTTATTTCATCAGCTACAAGTTTTCTCACAAATCGGTTGTGTGGCACTGTATCAAATGCCTTTTGAAAGTCCATGTACACCATATCAACAGCATTGCCCTCATCAATCCTGTGTTCCCTCCTCAAAAACTCCAGCATGTTTGGTAAGTATGATTTTCCCTTAAGAAATCCATGCTGGCTTTCCTTAATTAACTCACATTTGTCCATGTGACGACTGATTTTGTCCCTAATTATTTGTTCTTGAAGTTTTCCCACCACTGAAGTTAAACAGACTGGTCTGTAGTTGCTGGGTTTATCTTTACACCCTTTTTTGAACAAGGGTGTAACGTTTGCAATTCTCTAATCCTCTGGCATCACCCCCGAGTCTAAGGAAGACTGAAAAATTATGGCCAGTGCCTCTGCGATTTCCACCCTCACTTCCCTCAGTATCCTTGGATCCGCCTCATCAGGCCCTGGAGCTTTATCGACTTTAATTGCAGACAGCCTATCTAATACTTCTTCTTTATCAATTTTAAACATCTCTAGTCTCTGACATACCTCGTTTTTCAACTTGGCCTGGGTTGCAACATCTTCCTTGGTAAAGACTGATGCACATTTTTCATTTAATACCTCAGCTATGCCCTCTACCTCCATGTGTAAATCCCCTTTCTGGTCAGAAATTGGCCCCACTCCTCATTTTTCCACCCTTTTACTGTTTATATGCCAATAGAAAACTTTGGGATTGCCTTTAATGCTAGCTGCCAGTCTCTTTTCATGCTCTCTCTTTGCTTCTCTGAATTATTTTATGACTTCCCCTCTGTACCTTCCATATTCTGCCTGGTTCTCAATAATATTTTCTACCTGTCATCTATTATAAGCACACTTTTTCTTCTTTAGCTTAATGTCTACATCTTTTGTCATCCAGGGAGCTCAGGATTTGTTTGCTGTACATTTCCCCTTCGATGGTAGATACCTTGACTGTGCCCGAACTATCTCTTCTTTGAAGGTAGCCCATTGTTCATCTACCGGTTTTCCTGCTAGGTTTTGACTCCAATTTGTTCACACCAGCTCCATTCTTACCCCATTGAAGTTAGCCTTCCCCCAGTTAAATATTCTCACCCTGGATTGCTCTTTATCCTTTGCCATAGTCAGCCTAAACTATATGATACAATGATCACTATCCACTAAATGCTCTCCGACTGATACCTGATCCACTTGGCCCACCTCATTCCCAAGAACCAGGTTTGGCAGTGCCTCCTTTCTCGTTGGACACTCTGGAATGCTAGCTTTCGTACACATTCAATGTCTGGTGATCAAAATCCAATTGTGTTAATTGGATCAGGGAGCAGTTCTATTATCTCCAGGCACTGTCTCTTCGTATGCAGATGTTTTTCAGCCACTGCTGATCTCTTTAAACAAGTCATCTCTTCATTCCAGCAACAGTTTATAATTAATGTTCATATGGCAAAATTAATATTCCCCATTCATGTCAGATGGAGTCTTCATGACACCTGCACACCCAACGGAATGAAATGCAATTTTTTTAAAAGAGCATTTCATTAAAATGAACCAGAGAGAAGAGTCGGTACCCAAAAACACACATGCATCTCTCTCATTCATTCTCATTCATTCAGAAATCCGAAAAGCTATTACAGCCTGTCTTCTCTTGGTAGCAGTGCTGCTTTAAACTGCCCTTTTTGGCATCCCAATAAACATTTGATTTTTGGGGATGTTTTTCAATTTGCTCATTTCCATGATTGCCTCGGGTCTCTTTGTTCCTGTTGAGGTCTGCAGGGGGAGGGTTAGATTTAATTAGCCCTAGGTTGGAGTTCTGCTCATGGGCTTTGGCAGCGGGTGGATCCATTCTGTAATCTCTTTCAGTGCGTTGATGAGTCATGCAAGGGCTTTTTACCTGAAGGGATGGTTGGTTCCCTTTTCTCCTGACTGTGGGGGCGAATTTCTTGCTAATCTTCCCTTTGTCCTCTGGGAAATTTCTGCTTGCAGGTACTTGTCCAGATTCTACAACGCTCCCTGTGGAACTTCAAATTGGTGAGGCATCACCCTCACGGTTTCGCTGCCCTCTTGAGGACTTTCTTTGTCTCTGCAAGGTCCTGTAAATGCTGTGAGCATCTCTGTTGGGGTGCTTCTGGTGTCTGCATTTACATAGGAGGATGTCGGGTCCAACTTTTCAAATATTTCAGGGTTGACGGACCGGACAGTAGGGGTTTCCATTTGGAATTCTGACCGGACTTCCTTTAACCTGCCCTCTTTGTCCCCTTTTCCCCGTCCTTTCTAACATTTTGACAGCCATGTGCCTGCCTGTCCCCTTTTGTTCTCAGCAAGTTCACCAGCCCCCTGCTGGAGGGTCCTACAAACCCCGGTACAGGACTTAGTGGTGAAGATTTCACTGCAGGTTGGGGTTTCCCCTCAACCTGGCACATGTGGCAAGTCCTACAGTACTCCACTAAATCTTTGTTGAGTTTTGGCCAGTCAAACTGCTGTCTTATGCAGGCTTTGGATTCTCATAGACCGACATCTACGGCCACTGTAATCTCGTGGGCCATTCTTACTAATTCCAACTGGTACCTCTGCGGCACCTCTAACTGTTGAACCACTGTTCACTCCTTGCCCTCAGGCCTGTGAGGAGAACTCCACTTCCTCATCAGTACCTCATGTTTTCAATCGTAGCAATCAGGGACTCCCTCTGCTTCAATTTCAGACTAGACAGCCTGTACTAACTCTCTCAGTAATGGTCATCTGCCTGCTGTGCCAAGTCAGTCTCCTTTGGGGGAGCTGGTTTGATCATGGCCTCATTCACTACACACGCACGTAAACTGCAGGGGACCATTTCCCGCCACTGCCTTGTCTCTCTGACCTCCTGCGGTCACTCTTTCACTATTGGGGAAGCTACTACCTTCGTCCCCAACAGATCTTTACCTCAGAACAGGTCAACCCCATCCACAGGCAAACTTGGGACAATCCCTACGGTCATCGGTCTCCAAACGAGGTCACACTTAAAGTGCACCTGGTCTAAAGGTACAGGCATACACTGCCCTCCAATATCATTCACCACCATTCTGTTTTTTACTGTACTCTCTGGGGGAAAGATCAGGTGTTTTCCCAGTAAAAGAGATCTAGTGGCCCCTGTGTCACTAAGGATTACTATGGACTTGCTTGCCCCACTTGACGTGTATGGGGTTACTCTCCCTTCAGACACAAAATCCAGATAACCTTCAGGAATCCGATTAATTTTTCCTGTACTTGCAACATTCGGCTTCCTGGGTCTTACTATTACTGCAGTTAAAGCCACAGCTTCTTCTGTTGTGCTTTTCATCAGTCTGTTCTTCACTGAGTGGGTCTGCCCTGATTAACCCTACAGATTTTCCCTTTAGTTTCCAGCAGTCAGCTCTTAGATGCCCTGCTTTATTACAATGGAAGCATATGGGTCTCGGGGTCTCACTCCTACTTGCAGCACTTTCCATTTTGGCTGGAGGAGGGCCCCCTGTGTCTCCTTCTTTTCTTTCCCTCCTCGGATTGCTTGGGCTTCTATCAGATTCCCAGCCTTTATCCTTTTCGGATTTGTGCGGGCGAATGGGAAAGGTTTTCCATTGGTGAACCGACTTATAAATGAGAGGAAACTCATCAGCCAGAACTATGACTTGCCGGGCTCCATGAACCTCTGTTCTTCCACATGTGTCTTTATGGAGAGTGGGAGAGAGTTTTTAAATTCCTTGAGCAAAGTGGAACAGTGGCGCAGTGGTTAGCACTGCAGCCTCACAAATCCAGCGACCCGGGTTCAATTCTGGGTACTGCCTGTGTGTAGTTTGCAAGTTCTCCTTGTGTCTGCGTGGGTTTCCTCCGGGTGCTTTGGTTTCCTCCCACATGCCAAAGACTTGCAGGTTGATAGGTAAATTGGCCATTATAAATTGCCCCTAGTGTAGGTAGGTGGTAGGGAAATATAGGGACAGGTGGGGATGTGGTAGGAATATGGAATTAGTGTAGGATTAGTATAAATGGGTGGTTGATGGTCGGCACAGACTCGGTGGGCCGAAGGGCCTGTTTCAGTGCTTTATCTCTAAACTAACCTTAACTAAACAAATTTACCTCGCCGAGGTTTTCTAGCGAAACTGTACTTTAAGAGCCCTCAGCCACTGATCAAAATCCATCTGCCTCCTTCTCTCAAACTCCAGGCATGTTTAATCAGTTTGCGTCTTGAGGGTTCTAAACTTTTTGCGATTGGCCACTGCTACTATCTCATATGCCCCGAGAATAGCACTCTTTGTCAGTTAATAATTGGATGAACTCTCATCTGGCAACAGGGAAAAAACAGGACTTTTCCTGTTAGCTTGCTTTGTAGCAGGAGAGTCCAATCTTCAGATGGCCACCTAAACTGCCTTGCAAGTTTTTCAAAAGATACAAAAAATGTTTCCAAGTCTCCCTCATTGATTTTTGGAATCAATTGGGAAAATTTTAATAATTCTATTCCCAGCCCTGAATTACGATCCTCTATATTGGCCATGCTTTCACTGGGGTTACTCAGTCTCCCCCTAGTTAACTCAAGGCACCTCATCTCTCTCTCTCCCTTCGCATTCCTTCTGGAAAGCTCTTTCTTTCTCTCTCTCCTCTCTCTGTTTTTCTTCACGTTCCTTCTGAAAAGGTTCTTTCCCTTCCATTATCTCCTGTCTTGCTTTTTTGTTCTCCTGTCTCTCTCCTTCCCTATTTCTTTCTCATATTCAAGTTTCCTCTGTTCCAATTGTATCCTTGCCAGCAATACTCTGTCGGAGTCTATTTTGAACCCTATTTCTGCTTCTTCAGATTCAAGTGAAACGTGGTTGGCCACTAGTCTTAGGAGTTCAGGCTTTCTAGCCTTGGCATGGACAGTGATCCCACACTGCTCATCCATTTTTCTCAACTCCTCCATAGACAGTGCTTTTAGCTTATCCAAAGTGACTTCACCTTGGCTTGGGGAGTTACTGGCTGGACTTTTACACCAGCCTAATGAGCGGGATGGTGGCGGGGGGTGGCGTAAAATGAAGCGGGAGACTCTGGGAGGCTTTCCCGACCCACTCCCACCTCCACCACCCTTTAAGTAGGATGGCGGGGGCGAAAAGTGGCCCACCTGCCCAAGGCCAATAAAGGCCCTTAAGTGCCACTTAAGGATCATCGCCCACCTTCATTTGGATTTTATGCGTGGCAAGCGGGCGCCCTGGAGCCGGGAAAACCTGCCTGGAAAAACAGGCGGTTGATGATCGTCCCGGGGGTGGAGCCCTGATGATCGGGCACTGGGTGCCGGATGGAGGGCCATCTCTGCTACCCCAACCACGCCCCCAGCACCCAACAAGCCCCCCATTCCTCCATCTGACCACACTAGCCTCGCCGGGGCTCGTTCGATTATCCCCAGCAAGGCAAACAAATCTTACCTTAAGACCCTGCTCCATGTCTTCCTCTGCGGTTGGCTGGATGCAGTACCAGCAGTGGCCACCTCGCCTGGTGGCATTGCTGGGACTAAGAGCTGCCGTCCTGCTGATTGGCTGGCAGCTCAATGAGGCGGGACTTCCTCCGTCAAATGGGTGGAAGTCCCACCTCAGAACAATTAAAGCCCAGGGACAAGTAAAATATCGAACGGATCCCCAGATTCTCTACTGACTTTTCAGTCGGTGGCCAGCTCCAGTCTGCCCAATGTAAAATCTGGGCCACTGACTTTAGTCACAGACATGTTAGTATTGTTCACAGACCAGCACAAGAAATCCTGGAGTCACAGAGTAATACAGACAGAAACAGGCCCTTCGGCCCAACACGTCTGCGCTGACCATCAAACACCCATCCAATCTAATCCCATTTTCCAGCACTTGACCCGTAGCCTTGTATGCTATGGCGTTTCAAGTACTCATCTAAATAGTTCTTAAATGTTATGAGGGTTCCTGGCTCTACCACCCCTTCAGGTAGTGTGCTCCAGATTCTAACCACCCTCTGGGTGAAAATATTTTTCATCAGCTCCCTTCTAAACCTGCTGCCCCTTACCATAAATCTATGCCCCCTGGTTATTGACCCCTCCGCTAAGGGAAAAAGTTTCTTCCTATCTATCCTATCAATGCCCCTCATAATTTTGTATACCTCAATCAGGTCCTCCCTCAGCCTTCTCCGCTCCAAAGAAAACAACCCCAGCCTATCCAGTCTCTCTTCAAAGCTGAAATGCTCCAGCCCAGGCAACATCTTGGTGAATCTCCTCTGCACTCTCTCCAGTGCAATCACATCCTTCCCATAATGTGGTGCCCAGAACTGTACACAGTACTCCAGCTGTGGCCCAACCAGCATTTTATACAGCTGTAACATAACCTCCCTGCTCTTATATTCGATGCCGCGGCTAATGAAGGCAAGTATGCCATATACCTTCCTAACACCTTATCTACCTGTGCTGCTGCCTTCAGTGATCTGAGGACAAGCACCCCAAGGTCTCTCTGACGCTCTGCACTCCCTAGGGTCCCACCATCCTTTGTGTATTCCCTTGACTTGTTAGTCATCCCAAAGTACATCACCACACAGTTCTCAGGATTAAATTCCATTTGCCACTGCTCTGCCCATCTTACCAGCCCAACTATATCATCCCGTAATCTAAGGCTTTCCTCCTCACAATTTACGACACCACCAATTTTAGTGTCATTTACGAACGTACTGATCATACCTCCTATATTCACATCGAAATCATTAATGTACACTACAAACAGTAAGGCTCCCAGCACCAATCCCTGCGGTACCCCACTGGTCACAGGCCTCAATTCACAAAAACAATCCTCAACCATTACCCTCTGCCTCCTGCCACGAAGCCAATTTTGGATCCAGTTTGCCAAATTGCCCTGGATCCCATGGGCTCTTACCTTCTTAACCAATCTCCCATGCGGAACCTTATCAAAAACCTTACTGAAGTCCATGTAGACTGCATCAACTGCTTTACCCTCATCGACGCATCTCGTTACCTCCTCAAAAAATTCAATCAAATTTGTTAGACACGATCTCCCTCCGACAAAGCTATGCTGACTATTCCTGAATAATCCCTGCATCGCCAACTGGAGATTAATACTGTCTTTCAGAATCTTTTCCAATAATTTCCCTACCACTAACATTAGACTCACAGGCCTATGATTACCTGGTTTATCCCTACTACCCTTCTTGAATAATGGTACCTCATTCGCTGTACTCCAGTCCTCTGTCAGAGCCCCTGCTATCTCCTCCCTTGCCTCACATAGCAGCCTGGGATATGTCTCATCTGGGCCTTGGAATTTATTCACTTTTAAGCCCGCTACTACAGCCAACATTTCCTCCTTTTCAATGCTAATTTGTTCAGGTATATCACAATCCCTCTCCCTGAACCACCTACATCGTCCCTCTCTGTAGTGAACACAAATGAAAAGTAATTATTCAAACCTCACTTATGAGTATTTGCAATAAGGTAGGCAAATTAACTGTGCAAATAGATGCAAATGGATACGATATAGTTGTGATTATGGAGACAGGGCTGCAGGGTGACCAAGGATGGGAACTGAGCATCCAAGGGTATTCAATATTTAGGAAGGACAGGCAAAAAGGGAAAGAAGGTGGAGTAGCATCGTTAGTAAAAGAGGAAATAAATACAATAATGAGGAAGGATACTAGCACAGAGAATCCTGATGTGGAATTAGTAGGGGTGGAGCTAAGAAACACCAAGGGGCAAGTAACATTGGTGGGGATTGTATATAGACCCCCAAACAGCAGTGGTGATGTAGAGGATGGCATTCAACAGGAAATTAGAGATTCATGCAATAAGGGTGCAACTGTAATTATGGGTGATTTTAATCTACATATAGTTTGGGCAAATCAAATTAGCAATAAGACTGAAGAGGAGGAATTCCTGGAGTGCGTATGTGGTGGATTTTCAGACCAATACACTGAGGAACCAGCTAGAGAACAGGCCATCCGGGACTGTGTATTGTGTAATGAGAAAGGATTCGTTAAAAATCTTGTTGTGCAGCGTCTCTTGGGGAAAAGCGACCATAACATAATAGAATTCTTCATTAAGATGGAGAGTGAGAGAGTTTATTCCGAGACCAGTGACCTGAATCTAAATAAAGGAAACTATGAAGGTATGAGCTGCGAGTTGGCTATGATAGATTGGGAAATGTTACTTAAAGCGTTGACAGTGGATCGGCAATGGCTCGCATTTAAAGAGTGCATGGATGAATTACAATTATTCATTCCTGTCTGGCGCAAACATAAAACAGGAAGGGTGGCTCAATTGTGACTTACAAAAGAATTTACGGATAGTAGTAGATCCAAGGAGGAGAAAGATAAAATTGCCAGAACAAGCAGCAAGCCTGAGGATTGGGAGCAGTTTAGAATTCAGCAAAGGAGGACAAAGGGATTGATTAAGAAGGGGGAAATAGAGTATGAGAGTCAGCTTGTAGAGAACATAAAAATTGACTGTAATAGTTTCTATAGATAGGTGAAAAGAAAAAGATTAGTGAAGACAAAAGTGAGTCCCTTACACTCATAAACGGGGAAATTTATAATGGGGAATAAAGAAATGGCAGAACAATTAAATACATACTTTGGTTCTGTCTTCAAAAAGGAGGGCACAAATTACCTCCCAGAAATGTTGGGGAACATAGGGTCTAGTGAGAAGGAGGAACTGTACGAATCAGTATTAGTAGGGAAATGATGTAAGGGAAATTGATGGGATTAAACACCGATAAATCACCAGGGCCTGATAACCTACATCCCAGAGTACTTAAGGAAGTGGCCCTAGAAATAGTGGATGCATTGCTGGTCATTTTTCAAAATTCTATTGACACTGGAACAGTTACAACCAATTGGAGAGTAGCTAACGTAACCCCACTATTTAAAAAGAAAGTAGAGAGAAATGAGGGAATTATAGACCTGTTATCCTGACATCAATAGTGGGGAAAATGCAAGAGTCCATTATAAAAGATGTAATAGCAGAGCACTTGGAAAACAGTGACAGGATTGGACAAAGTCAACATGGATTTATGAAAGGGAAATCATACTTGACAAATCGACAGGAATTTTTTGAGGATGTAACCAACAGAATAGATAAGGGAGAACCAGTGGATGTGGTGTATTTGGACTTTCAGAAGGCTTTTGATAAGGTCCCACATAAGAGATTAGCATGCAAAATTAAAGCACATTGGAATTCGGGGTAAGGTACTGACATGGATAGAGAACTGGTTGGCAGACAGGAAACAAAGAGTAGGCATAAACGGGTCTTCTTCCGAGTGGCAGGCAGTGACTAGTTGGGTGGTGCAGGGAGCAGTGCTATTCACAATATACATTAATGATATAGATGAGGGAATTAAATGTAATCTCTCCAAGTTTGCAGATGACTCAAAGCGAGGTGGGAGTGTGAGCTCTGAGGAGGATGCAGAGAAGCTCCAGTGTGATTTGGACAGGTTGAGTGAGTGGGAAAATACATGGCAGATGCAGTATAATGTGGATAAATGTGCAGTTATCCAATTTGGTGGCAAAAACAGAAAGGCAGATTATTATCTGAACGGTGATAGATCGGGATAGGGGGAGGTGCAGTGAGACTTGAGTGTCCTTGTGCACCAGTCCCAGACACTGCAATCACTATCCCTGGGTATGTCCTGTCCCACCAGAAGTGGCGGGACAGTGGTCTACAGTAGGGAAGGAGTTGCCCTGGGAGTCCTCAACATCAACTCTGGACCCCATGAAGTCACATGGCATCAGGTCAAACATGGGCAAGGTAACCTCCTACTGATTACCACCGACTGCCCTCCCTCAGTTGATGCGTCAGTACTCCTCCATGTTGAACACCACTTGGAGGAAGCACTGAGGATGGCAAGGGCACAAAATGTAATCTGGGTGGGGGACTTCAATGTCCATCACAAAGAGTGGCTCGGTAGCACCATTACTGACCAAGCTGGCGAGTCCTAAAGGACATAGATGCTAAACCGGTTCTGCGGCAGGTGGTGAGAGAACCAACACGAGGGAAAAACATACTTGACCTTGTTCTCACCAATCTGCCTGCCGCAGATGCTTCTGTCCATGACTGTATTGGTAGGAGTGACCATCGCACAGTCCTTGTGGAGACAAAGTCTCGCCTTCACATTGAGGATACCGTCCATCGTGCTGTGTGGCACCATCACCGTGCTAATTGGGATAGATTTCGAACAGATCTAGCAATGCAAAACTGGGCATCCATGAGGTGCTGTGAGCCATCAGCAGCAGCAGTATTGTACTCAACCACAATCTGTAACCTCATGGCCCGACATATCCCCCACTCTACGATTACTATCAAGCCAGGAGACCAACCCTGGTTCAATGAAGAGTGCAGGAGGGCATGCCAGGAGCAGCACCAGTCATACCTCAAAATGAGGTGTCAACGTGGTGAAGATACAACCCAGGACTACTTGCATGCCCAACTGCATAAGCAGCATGCAATAGACAGAGCTAAGCAATCCCATAACTAATGGATCAGATGTAAGCTCTGCAGTCCTGCCACATTCAGCCATGAAAGGTGGTGGACAATTAAACAACTAACTGGAGGAGGTGGCTCCACAAATATCCCCATCCTCAATGATGGGGGAGCCCAGCACATCAGTGCAAAAGATAAGGCAGGAGCATTTGCAACAATCTTCAGCCAGAAGTGCCGAGTTGATGATCTATCTCGACCCCCTCCTGAAGTCCCCAGCATGATAGATGCCAGACTTCAGCCAATTCAATTCACTGCTCATGGTATCAAGAAACGACTGAAGGCACTGGATGCTACAAAGGCTATGGGTCCTGACAATATTAAGGCAATAGTTCTGAAGACCTGTCCTCCAGAACTTGCCGCACCCCGAGGCAAGTTGTTCCAGTATAGCTACAACACTGGCATCGATCGGCAATGTGGAAAATTGCCCAGGTATGTCCTGTACATTAAAAGCAGGACAAGTCCCAACCCGCCCAATTACCGCCCCATCAGTCTACTATCAATCATCAGCAAAGTGATGGAAGGTGTTTTCAACAGTGCCATCAAGCAGCACTTGCTTTGCAATAACCTGCTCAGTGATACCCAGTTTGGGTTCCGCCTGGGTCACTCAGCTCCTGACCTCATTACAGCCTTGGTTCAAACATGGACAAAAGAGCTGAACTCAAGAGGTGAGGTGAGTGTGACTACCCTTGACATCAAGGCAGCATTTGACTGAGTATGACATCAAGGAACCCTAGCAAAACTGGAGTCAATGGGAATCGGGGGAAAACTCTCCACTGGTTGGAGTCAGACAAAGCGCACAGGAAGATGGCTGTGGTTGTTTGAAGTCAATCATCTGAACTCCTGGACATCACTGCAGGAGAAAGTCGTGTCCTGGTCCCAACCATCTTCAGCTGCTTCATCAATGACCTTCCTTCAATCATAAGGTCAGAAGTGGGGATGTTCGCTGATGATTGCACAATGTTCAGCACCATTCGCAACTCCTCAAATACTGAAGCAGTCCGTGTAGAAATGCAACAAGACCTGGACAATATCCAGGTTTGGGCTGATAAGTGGCAAGTAATATTTGCGCGACGCAAGTGAAGGGCAATAACCATCTCCAACAAGAGAGAATCTAACCATCTCCCCTTGACATTCAACGGCATTACCATCACTGAATATCCCACCATCAAGGTCCTAGGGGCTACCATTGACCAGAAACTGAACTGGAGTAGCGACATAAATACCGGGCTACAACAGCAGGTCAGAGGCTAGGAATCCTGCGGCGAGTAACTCACCTCCTGATTCTCCAAATCCTGTCCACCATCTACAAGGCACAAGTCAGGAGTGTGATGGAGTACTCTCCACTTTGCTGGATGGGTGCAGCTCCAACAACACTCAAGAAGCTCGACACCATCCAGGACAAAGCAGCCCGCTTGATTGGCACCCCATCCACAAACATTCACTCCCTCCACCACCGATGCGCAGTGGCAGGCCAGACCAGGTAAGGACAGCAGATGGGCTTTTACAACAATGGTTTCATGGTTTAACTTTTTAATTCCAGATTTATTAATTGAATTCAAATTCCACCTTCTGCTGTGGTAGGATTTGAACCCATGTCCCCAGCACAATACCCTGGGTTCCTAGTCCAGTGACAAGAGCACTACTCCACCACCTCCCCTTTTACCTGCCTAATTTCCCTTTTTGTGTGGATCCAAAGGTGTTTCTTGCTACCTGCACCAGTGCTCATATGAAGGATACTAAATTGTATGGAACACATGAAGGAAATGTGCACATACACCCCCACACATCACACACACGTACACACACACTTACATACACAGTCCAAATATTGCTTCTTACTCTGATGTAGGTCAGATTAACTCTCAGATTCACTGAAGATGACACATCCATAACTGCATTTTATAAATCTTACAGAAGTAACAAAAGTTCCCGTTGTTTCGGCCAATCTATGCCGGTCTTTTATAGGCACAGATATCCCTGACCAAGAGCATGTCCAGCCTCCAGATTCATTTACTGCATGCAGCCTTCCCCATTATTTTCCTACATTTAAACTTGCAAAGCTCCAAACATTCTGATTATAATTGACTTCAAATTTACCATGAGCTCCATGACAGGGACAACATTGCACGCTAATGAATATTTAATTCTACATTGCAGTCCTCCATGTTCTACAATATTTGCTTGGTTGAGAAAATGCTATATTCAGTTGCATTTCAATGGGGTAAGAATGGAGCTGGGGCAAATAAATTGGATTGAAAAGTTGGCAGGAAAACCGGTAGCTGAACAATGGGCTACCTTCAAAGAAGAGATAGTTCGGGCACAGTCGCTCGAAGGGAAAGGGAGGGCAAAGACATCTAGAGCTCCCTGGATGACAAAAGAGATAGAGATTAAGATAAAGAAGAAAAAGTGTGCTTATGACAGATGCCAGGTAGAAAATGCTATTGAGAACCAGGCTGAATATAGAAGGTCCAGAGGGGAAGTGTTCTCCAAAGAAAACACTGCTCTTTGTTTTCTCAATGAAATTGATCCGGATGAAACTGACGAGCACAGCTGCCGATACTTCAATCTCCGATCCTGCTGTCTTCACAGTCCAGAGTGTCTGCAGCCACTGCATGCGGTAAGTGCATTGAGGTGAAGACGGAGCTGCGGGACCCGAGAGAAGTCCTGAGTAAAGGTGCCCCGAACGCCCAAAAAATCCACGAACGGCCCCCCCGGCCGCAACTTCAAAGCGCCCGTGGGAGATGGCTCGGAGAGCATCTGCAGCGCGCTGTCGGCAATGCTGCATGCCTTTAGTTAAACCACTGCAAAAAAAAAACCCTTAGCAAATGTAATCACCTCTAAGTCTGCCAAATGATGCTTCACCTCCCGAAGGACGTGGATGAGCTTTCCGGACGTCAATGGTGGGCACTGAGGAAATGGCTTATTACCTGCACCAGCTTCCCCCCCTCCCCCCGCTTTACCCCCCTTCCACCCCCCCACCCCCGTCCCCTTCCCTGCTCCACCCTCTCAGCTCACCCCCTCACAACCCCGTCCCAGCCCGTCCCCCCCTCGCACCATCTTCACCTCGCACCCCCTTCCCCTGCACCCCCCCACCCCCTCCCTCTACCCCTCCCCCTTGCATCCCCTCCTCCCACCGGCACCATCCGACACCTGTGTAGGGGCCCCAACAACCCCACTGCCTTGTGGGCATCTCGGGAGAGACCAAGGCTAAGGAAGTAAACCCTCACAGAAAATCCGGAGCGGAACCCCGTTGGCGGTCATGTGTCACCTTTGGCATGTTTCCGGCAGTTCCTGCATCCATACTGGTGCCAAACGTCGTGTCCTGCACTCCTTTGGACCCCACCAGAAAGGCCGAGAGGGGGGTTTTGATGACTGGGCAACTCTCAACCTCCATAAATTTGCCCAGGCATGCGCCATGGAGAGGTCACTCCATAGTTGCCTCACAGCGACTAAAACAACATGGAAGGCAGCAGATACGGGTTATAAGTCCATATAAATTGGCGTAGAAACTGGGCGCCACGGGTTGCCTTTGTCGGTGGGAGAGGTCATTGCACCTCACTGGACAGCTACCGCCCGCCTCAAACCGGGCAGCCACCGGTCAATAAGGTTCTGTCCCGCCAATGTCTGCCTGCTTCAATGGGTGCTTGAAGCTCAGGGTCATTGCCCGAAAGGTGGACTGATACACCGCACCAAACAACATGATAAAAGGAAAGAAGGTACCAGCCCTTCGCTTTGCAAGCTGGAACGTCAGAACTATGTGTCCTGGCCTGTCGGAAGACCTTACACAAATCAACGATTCTCGGAAGACCACCATCATTAACAATGAGCTCAGTAGATTCAATGTGGACATTGCAGCACTTCAGGAGACTCACCTCCCCGCGAGTGGCTCTCTAGCAGAGCAAGACTACACCTTCTTCTGGCAGGGCAGGGATCCTGAAGAACCAAGACAGCATGGAGTGGGCTTCGCCATCAGAAACTCCTTGCTCAGCATGATAGAGCCTCCCTCAAATGGCTCGGAATGCATACTGTCCATCCGACTGCTCACCACCTCTGGTCCAGTACACCTACTCAGCATCTATGCTCCAACACTCTGCTCCCCACCTGAAGCTAAAGACCAGTTCGATGAACAACTCCATAACATCATTAGCAGCATCCCCAACACCGAACACCTATTCCTGCTGGGGGACTTTAATGCCAGGGTTGGGGCCGACCATGACTCATGGCCCTCCTGCCTTGGGCGCTATGGCGTTGGAAGGATGAATGAGAACGGGCAGAGACTGCTTGAGTTGTGTACCTATCATAACCTCTGCATCACCAACTCGTTCTTTCACACTAAACCCTGTCACCAGGTTTCATGGAGGCACCCAAGATCACGTCGTTGGCACCAGCTAGACCCCATTGTCACAAGGCGAGCCGCCTGAAACAGTGTTCAAATCACACGCAGCTTCCACAGTGCGGACTGCGACACCGACCACTCCCTGGTGTGCAGCAAGGTTAGACTCAGACCAAAGAAGTTGCATCATTCCAAGCAGAAGGGCCGCCCGCGCTTCAACACGAGCAGAATTTCTCACCCACAGCTGTTACAAAAATTTCTAAATTCTCTTGTAACAGCCCTTCAAAACACTCCCACAGGGGATGCTGAGACCAAGTGGGCCCACGTCAGAGACGCCATCTATGAGTCAGCTTTGACCACCTACGGCAAAAGTGCGAAGAGAAATGCAGACTGGTTTCAATCTCATAATGAAGAGTTGGAATCTGTCATAGCCGCTAAGCGCATTGCACTGTTGAACTACAAGAAAGCCCCCAGCGATTTAACATCCGCAGCACTTAAAGCAGCCAGAAGTACTGCATAAAGAACAGCTAGGCATTGCGCAAACGACTACTGGCAACACCTATGCAGTCATATTCAGCTGGCCTCAGACACCGGAAACATCAGAGGAATGTATGATGGCATGAAGAGAGCTCTTGGGCCAACCATCAAGAAGATCGCCCCCCTCAAATCTAAATCGGGGGACATAATCACTGACCAACGCAAACAGATGGACCACTGGGTTGAGCACTACCTTGAACTGTACTCCAGGGAGAATGCTGTCACTGAGACTGCCCTCAATGCAGCCCAGCCTCTACCAGTCATGGATGAGCTGGACATACAGCCAACCAAATTGGAACTCAGTGATGCCATTGATACCCTAGCCAGCGGAAAAGCCCCTGGGAAGGACAGCATACCCCTGAAATAATCAAGAGTGCCAAGCCTGCTATACTCTCAGCACTACATGAACTGCTATGCCTGTGCTGGGACGAGGGAGCAGTACCCCAGGACATGGACGATGCCAACATCATCACCCTCTATAAAAACAAAGGTGACCGCGGTGACTGCAACAACTACCGTGGAATCTCCCTGCTCAGCATAGTGGGGAAAGTCTTTGCTCGAGTCGCTCTGAACAGGCTCCAGAAGCTGGCCGAGCGCGTCTACCCTGAGGCACAGTGTGGCTTTCGTGCAGAGAGGTCGACCATTGACATGCTGTTCTCCCTTCGTCAGATACAGGAGAAATGCCGTGAACAACAGATGCCCCTCTACATTGCTTTCATTGATCTCACCAAAGCCTTTGACCTCGTCAGCAGACGTGGTCTCTTCAGACTACTAGAAAAGATCGGATGTCCACCAAAGCTACTAAGTATCATCACCTCATTCCATGACAATATGAAAGGCACAATTCAACATGGCGGCTCCTCATCAGAGCCCTTTCCTATCCTGAGTGGTGTGAAACAGGGCTGTGTTCTCGCACCCACACTTTTTGGGATTTTCTTCTCCCTGCTGCTTTCACATGCGTTCAAATCCTCGGAAGAAGGAATTTTCCTCCACACAAGATCAGGGGTCAGGTTGTTCAACCTTGCCCGTCTAAGAGCGAAGTCCAAAGTACGGAAAGTCCTCATCAGAGAACTCCTCTTTGCTGACGATGCTGCTTTAACATCTCACACTGAAGAGTGACTGCAGAGTCTCATCGACAGGTTTGCGTCTGCCTGCAATGAATTTGGCCTAACCATCAGCCTCAAGAAAACGAACATCATGGGGCAGGACGTCAGAAATGCTCCCTCCATCAATATTGGCGACCACGCTCTGGAAGTGGTTCAAGAGTTCACCTACCTAGGCTCAACTATCACCAGTAACCTGTCTCTGGATGCAGAAATCAACAAGCGCATGGGTAAGGCTTCCACTGCTATCTCCAGACTGGCCAAGAGAGTGTGGGAAAATGGCGCACTGACACGGAACACAAAAGTCCGAGTGTATCAGGCCTGTGTCCTCAGTACCTTGCTCTATGGCAGCGAGGCCTGGACAATGTATGTCAGCCAAGAGCGACGTCTCAATTCATTCCATCTTTGCTGCCTATGGAGAATTCTTGGCACCAGGTGGCAGGACTGTATGTCCAACACAGAAGTCCTCGAGGCGACCAACATCCCCAGCATATACACCCTTCTAAGCCAGCGGTGCTTGAGATGGCTTGGCCATGTGAGCCATATGGAAGATGGCAGGATCTCCAAGGACACATTGTACAGCGAGCTCGTCACTGGTACCAGACCCACCGGCCGTCCATGTCTCCGCTTTACAGACGTCTGCAAACACAACATGAAGTTTTGTGACAGTGAGCACTAGTCAGTTGCCAGTGATCGCTAGAGCTGGTGGACAGCCATAAAGGCGGGGCTAAAGTGTGGTGAGTCGAAGAGACTTTGCAGTTGGCAGGAAAAAAGACAGAAGTGCAAGGCTAGAGCCAACTGCATAACAGCCCCGACAACTAATTTTATCTGCAGCACCTGTGGTAGATTCTGTCACTCTAGAATTGGCCTTTATAGCCACTCCAGGCGCTGCTTCACAAACCACTGACCACCTCCAGGTGCTTACCCATTGTCTCTCGAGACAAGGAGGCCAAAGAGGATTTTAGTAGAAGTTTTCAAGATTTGCATTGTACAAATCCACTTGATCTTTTACAATGCATGAACATATCCAATGGATGGTAGGACCCTAGGCAGTACAGAAGTTCAGAGGGACCTTGGTGCACTTGTCCATAGATCACTGAAGGCATCAGCACAGGCAGATAAGGTGGTTAGGAAGGCATATGGGAGCCTTTGCTAGCCGTGGCACAGAATGTAAGAGCAGGGAGGTTATGATGGAGCTGTATAAAATGCTAGTTAGGCCACAGCTGGAATACTATGTACAATTCTGGGCACCACACTATCGGAAGGTTGTGATTGCACTGGAGAGGATGCAGAGGAGATTCACCAGGATGTTGCCTGGGCTGGAGCATCTCAGATATGAAGAGAGACTGAAAAGGCTAGGGTTGTTTTCCTTAGGGCAGGGAAGGCTGAGAGGAGATATGATTGAGGTATACAAAATTGTGAGGGGAATTGATATGTTAGATAGGAAGAGACTTTTTCCCTTAGTGGAGGGGTCAATAACTGGGGGCATAGATTTAAGGTAAGGGGCAGGAGGTTTAGAGGAGATTTGAGGAAATATTGAGGGTGGTTGGAATCTGGAACACACTGCCTGAAGTGGTGGTCGAGGCAGGAACCCTCACAACATTTAAGAAGTATTTCGATGAGCACTTGAAACGCCATAGTATACAAGGCTATGGGTCTACTGCTGGAAATTAGGACTAAAATAGTTAGGTGCTTGATGGATGGCACAGACACGATGGATTTTCAGCCCAGTGCTGTGGTTTGGAACATCAGCTGTGGGTTGGAGAGGAACTTGCAGTGGGAGAGGGAGGATCCAGTTGTCACCTCCACGGAGGTACCAACGACATAGGTAGAACTAGGAAAGAGGTTCTGCTGAGGAAAAATGAACAGCTAGGGTCTAAATTAAAAAGCAGATCCTCAAAGGTTAAATTCTCCAGATTATTATCTGAGTCACATGCAAATTGACACAGGGTAAATAAGATTAGAGAGTTAAATGTGTGTCTCAAAGATTGTTGTGGGAGAAATGGGTTTGATTCGTGAGGCACTGGCACAAGTACTGAGGAAAGTGGGAGCTGTACCATTGGGACGGTCCTCACCTAAACCATGCTGGGACAGGCGTTCTGGCAATAGAGAGGACTTTAAACGAAATAGTGGGGGTGAAGGATCTAGAGTAGGTCAGGTCACATGATTGGAGAGAATATTAAAACAAAGCAAAGAATGACAAATGAATAATAAGGAGAGAGAAATTAGAGTACGAGAGAAAGCTGGCTAGAAATATAAAAATGGAGAGTAAGAGTTTCTGCAGGTATTTTAAAAGGAAAAGAGGAAGTAAACCTTGTGTGCGGTCCTCCAGAGAGTGAGTCTGGGGAGTTAATAATGGAAAATAATGAAATGGTGGAGGAACTGAATAGATATTTTGCAACTGTTTTCACTGTAGAGGAGACAAATAATGTTCCAGAAATAATTGTGAATCAAGGGTTGAAAGGGAGGGAGGAACTTGAAGCAATTACCATTACCAGGGAAAGGGTATTGAGAAAATTATTCAAACTAAAAGCTGACAAGTCCCAGGTCCTGATGGACTTCATCCTGGGGTCTTAAATGAAGTGGCAGCTGAGATAATAGGTGCATTGGTTTTAATTCTCTCGATTTTGGAAAAGACCATTCAGTTGAAAAATATCAAATCTAACTCCACTATTCAAGAAAGGAGGAAGACAGAAAGCTGGAAACTGCAGGACAGTGAGCTCAACATCTGTCATCGAGAAAATGTTGGAATCTAGTATTAAGGAAGTTATAGCAGGTCATTTAGAAAATCTCAATGCAATCAGGCAGAGGCAACATGGTTTTATGAAAGGTAAATCATGTTTGACTAGTTTATTAGAGTTCTTTGAGGAAGTAAAAAATCAATGTGGATAAATTGTGTTGTATGATCACCTTTTGATTGATGTCTCTTTAAGATCTCAGGGTGCTATTGAGCTAAGTACCAGGATGTAGTCATATGACTGCAGGCCTTAGTCACTCTGCAACTGCAACCCGCTGTGAATAGTTTGCTCTGTACTGTATATACTTGTTTAGTTGTTAATAAACCTGTTTGAAATCTTCAATGAATTAAAATCCACTCATCTCATGATGTTGCACAAAACAACATAAAGAACTGATTACATAGTGGCAACTGTGCTGAAAACACAAGATTTATGCCTGAAGACCACGGGTAAAATGGCTGTGAAATTAGCCCTACCTACTGTCACAAGACAGAAAGTTCAAAAGAAATACTGGTCCAAACAGTGAAAAGATGAAAGAACCTACCTCCAGCTGCAGAAGACAGAGCACAGAATGACAGGCTGCAAATAAATTCCTGCAATCGAGTGAATCATTGTGCCAATGGTCAAGGAATCCCAGTTAAAAAGAAAGAGCACTGAAGTGTTTAAAAAATTGAATTTTTTTAAAGTCTCCGTGGGAGAAGAAAAATGGGGAAAAAGCAATTTCTCTCTCAGGGCTGATCGTGCTCAACGCCATTACAGGAGGCGTCCAATAGGTTAATAAAACAGCATGGAAAACCCCTCCATCCACTCAGCCACAGTTAACAAATTCATTAAACCATTCGAGCATGAAGAAGAGTCACCATTTACGCAGCCAGAGCTGAAAAGATTCATTGAACTACTGGAGCATGAAAAACATATACACAGTCTCGCAAAAAAGAAGCCATTGAACTGCCTATTGAACAGCTGCGTCATCATACAAGCCAGAGTGCTGAAAGCAACTAAACAGAGAACACTGTCAGACACCTACTATTCTCTATCCAAGCAGCCAGTCTAAATAAAAGAGAAGTTGTTGAAGGGGAAACAGCGCAAAGTCAATAGAACAAGTTTTAAAACATGTTGAAAATCACAAATAGAAAAGTTATAACAAATGCAGTGCTGAAGGCACGCACAGAGCTGAACAAAGTTAAATTGTGGAGCTGAAAGCAAAAGAACGAAAGAAAAAATGGATAGCAAATTTCCCAGCATGAACTCAAGGCTATTGACATCCTATCTGAATTCAAACTTTTTAAACAAAGAATGCAGTTATGCTTCAGAGATCAAGTGATTGCAGAAACAGAGAATTAGAATTAGAATTAGAATTAGAACATTACAGCGCAGTACAGGCCCTTCGGCCCTCGATGTTGCGCCGACCTGTGAAACCATCTGACCTACACTATTCCATTTTCATCCATATGTCTATCCAATGACCACTTAAATGCCCTTAAAGTTGGCGAGTCTACTACTGTTGCAGGCAGGGCGTTCCACACCCCTACTACTCTCTGCGTAAAGAAACTACCTCTGACATCTGTCCTACATAGCAGGCTGTAAAAATACTACGAGCAGTTGGAACTAAGGGGTGATACAGAATCAATCTCTGAAGAGGGCCAGAAGGATCCTGCAAAAAGTGGAACGTGCTGGAAGATCAACTCCAGTTAAGAGTGAATTTTCGAATTCACCGCCTGGAATTGATGTCCTCCAGGCAACAGCCACAGGAATAACTAGATCAGTTTGTCAGTCGATGCCATAGTAAAGGAAACAAATGCTATTTTTTAGAAACGGAGCTGTCAGAGCTCCAAAGATGCAGCCAGAAGTCACAATAGGACACAAACAAACAGAAGACAAGCGCAGCAACAGGGTAATAGTAACACGGAGAACGCCAGAGACCTGCATAAAGACAGTCAAATACATGAATCCACAGTGAAACAAACCTGAGACAAAACTCCGAGTGGAGTGATTCTCAGCCAGAAGACAAGCAGCTGTTCCATGTTGTGAATTTGACACATTATTTTGTTTAAGTCAAACAACTGGAACGTTTTTGCTACTCTGAACATCATGTACCCAAACAGAGTTGGAGAATATCTGTTCAGGATTAAGATTGATACAGGCACTATTGCAAATATTCTACCCAGTCCGAATCCTGGAGGATATGTACCAGAGTCATTGGAAATTAATGATACAACCCACAACTGCAAAGTTATATGCATACAGTGGGTCACCTGTCCCTTGTAGTGGCACACTAACAATGAAATGCAGCTATGGCAAGTTGGCATGGGACACCACAAATATTTTACCTGATAGACATGAGCGGACTATCAGTGGCAGGACTACCGGCGTGTAAGGCCCTCAACATCACAACCATCCACGAGATCAGCAAGGTGCCCATTACAACAGAAGAGACCAATCAGACCCGCATAGAATCAGTCCAGGGCTTACAATAAATGCACCCAGACAGGTTCGGCACCATGGGAAACTTCAATGGTGATGCTGTACTGTATCTCAGAGAGGATTCTCTCTCTCTATCCAGTCCCTGATGTCTGAGATTGAGTCACAGTTCCTGCAGAATCTCAGTGGTTCTGGTTTGGAGAGTATCAGCCCCTTATCAGAGAGGCCACACCAAGAGAATGAAGATCCAAATTCAGATTGTGAAAGTTCTTTGTCAACAGGCAGTGTTTCTGCATGCTCCAGCGACTCGGAATTGTAACTACTGAGAAGCAAAGACTGGCAGTGGGGAGTATTCCCGAGGGGAAATCTCCATGCACCGAACCCACACACAGACTCTGGCCAGCATCAAACAGTGCCATCTGGAACTCCAGCAACAGCAGAAATATGCCACACCCTCAATTCTGCTCTCCAGAGCACCACTGGCACCAAAATGAGGCAGAACGGACAGGTATCTCCAAGAAACCAAGTGCTCCTGCCCCAACAGGTCCTCGTCCCTGAGCCCCAGGCCTTCAGACACGGAGGATGAGGCAAGGTGAAGGTCATGCAATGTCCTGAAGAGGCAGAGGAGGAATGAGTTGAAGCATTGTCTGTTGGCTCTTCGAGATGAGGTGCCAGAACATTCCAAAACTGACAAGGCCTCAAACGTGGTCATCTTGAGAAAAGCAACAGAGTATCTTAGCAGGCTGAAGGCCTCTACATTAAATGCCATCTGCCCTGTGTTTGTCCATTTCACCCACTGTTATGTCCTCCTGATTTCTGCCCCAATATTCCTCACTGTTTGCAGCATATGCAAGTGTTGTGTTATCTGTAAACTTCATTCTCTGTGTAGCCGAGTGCAGGTCATTAATATATATCAAAAAGAACAGTGCTCCTAGTAGCAGATCTTGTGGAACATCACTTCTGATATTCCCTTGGTTGAAAAGTAACCATTCACCATTACTTCTTGCTTTCTATCTTTTGTGAATTTTGTATCCCTGCTGCCACTGTCTCTTCAATCCCATGGGCTTCAGTTACAGATAGTTACAGAGATACAGCACTGAAACAGGTCCCTTCGGCCCACCGAGTCTGTGCCGACCATCAACCACCCATTGATACTAATCCTACACTAATTCCATATTCCTACCACATCCCCACCTGTCAGACACCTACTGCTCCACTGTGCCGCCCCACAGCTTCAATTCTGCTCACGAATCTGTGACATGACACCTTATCAAACATGTTTTTAAAGTTCATTGTTCCGACCAGGTGAGAATGGGGTCTTGGGCTTCCCTTTCAGCCTTTGCCTGGTTTAAGCGTAACAGGGTTTAATTTTTTAAAAATACTGGAGCGGCACAGTGGCGCAGTGGTGAGCAGTGCAGCCTCACAGCTCCAGTGATCTGGGTTCAATTCTGGGTACTGCCTGTGTGGTGTTTGCAAGTTCTCCCTGTGTCTGCGTGGGTTTCCTCCGGGTGCTCCGGTTTCCTCCCACAGCCAAAAGACTTGCAGGTTGATAGGTGAATTGGCAATTATAAATTGCCACTAGTATAAGGAGGTGGTAGGGGAGTATAGGGACAGGTGAGGATGTGGTAGGAATATGGGATTAGTGTAGGATTAGTATAAATGGGTGGTTAATGGTCGGCACAGAATCGGTGGGCCGAAGGGCCTGTTTCAGTGCTGTATCTCTCTGAAAGAAAATCTAAAAACTGTGTTTTTAGCTCCCCGTCTGTGAATCCTTGTTCACTGCTCTCCCATTGTCAGACAATGAAATCAACCAGACAGGTTTTCTTAACTTAAACAAGAAAAGTGTAAGTTTATTAACCTTAAAACTCGAATTCGGCTAAAACTACTACGAATATGAGACATGACCACACTGGCATGCCTACACAATAAACACATGTACAGAGAGAGACAGCAAAGTAGAAAAAATAAAGGGAAAAAGTTTGGAAAAATAGCTGGGATTTATTTCCTGTCCTTTGGTTTCGATGTAGAGTCTTGGCAGGTTAGTCATGTGACTAATTGTTTTTAACAAACTCCTGAGTTTTTGTGGAGTCTCCATCTTCGCAGATACAGAATCACGGAATCATTACAGTGCAGAATGAGGCTATTCGACCCATCTTGTCCGCACCGGCTCTCTGAAAGAGCAATTCCCTCAGTTCCATTCCCCTGCCTCCTGCCTTAACCCTGCACATTCTTCCTTTTCATATAACTGTCTAATTCTCTTTTCAATGCTTCAATTTAACCTGCCTCCAGCACGTTCTCAGGCAGCACATTCCAGACCTTAACCACTCACTACGTGAAAAAGTTTTCTTCATGGCACTTTTGCTTCTCTTGCCAAATAGTTTAAATCTGTGCCCTCTTGTTCTCGTTCCTTCCACGAGTCGGACCAGTTTCTCTCTATCTACTCCATTCAGGCCCCTCATGATTTTGAATACCTCTATTAAATCACCTCTTAGCCTTCTCTTCTCCAAGGAAAACATTCCTAACTTCTCCAATCTATCTTCATAACTGAAATTCCTCATCCCTCGAACCATTCTCGCGAATCTTTTCTGTACTCTCTCCAATGCCCTCACGTCTTTCCTCAAGTGCGGTGCCCAGAATTGGATGCAATATACCAGCTGAGGCCGAACTTGTGTCTTATAGAAGTTCAACATAACTTCCTTGCTCTTGTACTTTATGCCCCTATTAATAAAGCTCAGGATTCTTTATGCTATATTAACTGCTCTCTCAGCCTGCCCTGCCAACTTCAATGACTTATATACATGTACACAGAGGTCCCTCTGCTCCTCCTCACAGTTCACAATGCTTCCAAGTTCCATATCATCTACAAACTTTGAAATTGTGCCCTGTACATCAAGGTCCAGGTTATTAATGGATTTCAGGAAAAGCAAGGGTCCCAACACTGATCCCTGGGGAACTCCACTACAAACCTTCCTCCAGCCTGAAAAACATCCATTAAACATTACTCTTTATTTTCTGTCACTCAGCCAATTTCGTATCCATGTTGCTACCGTCCCTTTTATTTCATCAGCTGCAAGTTTTCTCACAAATCGGTTGTGTGGCACTGTATCAAATGCCTTTTGAAAGTCCATGTGCAGCATATCAACAGCATTGCCCTCATCAATCCTCTGTTCCCTCCTCAAAAACTCCAGCATGTTAGTTAAATATGATTTTCCCTTAAGAAATCCATGCTGGCATTTCTTAATTAACTCACATTTGTCCATGTGACGACTGATGTTGTCCCTAATTATTTGTTCTAGAAGTTTTCCCACCACGTAATTTAAACTGACTGGTCTGTAGTTGCTGGGTTTATCTTTACACCCTTTTTTGAACAAGGGTGTAACGTTTGCAATTCTCTAATCCTCTGGCACCACCCCCGAGTCTAGGGAAGACTGAAAAATTATGGCCAGTGCCTCTGCGGTTTCCACCCTCTCTGCCCTCAGTATCCTTGGATTCATCTCATCAGGCCCTGGAGCTTTATCTAATTTAATTACAGACAGCCTATCTAATACTTCTTCTTTATCAATTTTAAACCCCTCTAGTCTCTGACTTACCTCCTTTTTCAACTTGGCCTGGGTTGCAACATCTTCCTTGGTAAAGACGGATGCAAATTTTTCATTTAATACCTCAGCTATGCCCTCTACCTCCATGTGTAAATCCCCTTTCTGGTCAGTAATTGGCCCCACTCCTCATTTTTCCACCCTTTTACTGTTTATATGCCAATAGAAAACTTTGGGATTTCCTTTAATGCGAAGTGCCAGTCTCTTTTCATGCACTCTCTTTGCTTCTCTGAATTATTTTATGACTTCCCCTCTGTACCTTCTATATTCTGCCTGTATCTCAATAATATTTTCTACCTGTCATCTATCACAAGCACACTTTTTCTTCTTTATCTTAATCTCGACATCTTTTGTCATCCAGGGAGCTCAGGATTTGTTTGCTCTACATTTCCCCTTCGACGGTAGATACCTTGACTGTGCCCGAACTATCTCTTCTTTGAAGGTAGCCCATTGTTCATCTACCGGTGTTCCTGCTAGGTTTTGACTCCAATTTGGTCACACCAGCTCCATTCTTACCCCACTGAAGTTAGCCTTCCCCCAGTTAAATATTCTCACCCTGGACTGCTCTTTAACCTTTGCCATAGTCAGCCTAAACTATATGATACAATGATCACTATCCACTAAATGCTCTCCGACTGATACCTGATCCACTTGGCCCACCTCATTCCCAAGAACCAGGTTGAGCAATGCGTCCTTTCTCTTTGGACACTCTGGAATGCTAGCTTTCGTACACATTCAATGTCTGGTGATCAAAATCCAATTGTGTTAATTGGATCAGGGAGCAGTTCTATTATCTCCAGGCACTGTCTCTTCGTATGTAGGTGTTTTTCAGGCACTGCTGATCTCTTTAAACAAGTCATCTCTTCATTCCAGCAACAGTTTATAATTAATGTTCATATGGCAAAATTAATTTCCCCATTCATGTCAGATGGGATCTTCATGACACCTCCACACCCAACGGAATGAAATGCAATTTTTTTAAAAGAGCATTTCATTAAAAAGAACCAGAAAAAAGTATAGGTACCCAAAAACACACATGCACCTCTATCATTCATTCTCATTCATTCTGAAATCCTAAAAGCTATTGCAGCCTGTCTTAACTTGGTAGCAGTGCTATTTTAAACTGCCCTTTTTGGCATCCCAATAAACGTAATTTTTGGGGATGTTTTTCAGTTTGCTCATTTCCATGATTGCCTAGGGTCTCTTTGTTCCTGTTGAAGTCTGCAGGGGGAGGGTTGGATTTAATTAGCCCTTGGTTGGAGTTCTGCTCATGGGCTTTGGCAGTGGGTGGATCCATTCTGTAATCTCTTTCAGTGCTTTGATGAGTCGTGCAAGGGCTTTTTTACCTGAAGGGATGGTTGGTTCCCTTTTCTCCTGACTGTGGGGGAGAATTTCTTGCTAATCTTCCCTTTGTCCTCTGGGAAATTTCTGCTTGCAGGTACTTGTCCAGATTCTACAACACTCCCTGTGGAACTTCAACTAGGTGAGGCAACACCCTCACGGCTTCGCTGCCATCTTGAGGACTTTCTTTGTCTCTGCAAGTTCCTGTAAATGCTGTGAGCATCTCTGTTGGGGTGCTTCTGGTGTCTGCATTTTCATAGGAGGATGTCGGGTCCTACTTTTCAAATATTTCAGGGTTGACTGACCGGACAGTAGGGGTTTCCATTTGAAATTCCGACCGGACTTCCTTTAACCTGCCTTCTTTGTCCCCTTTTCCCCTGTCCTTTCTAACCTTTTGCCAGCCTTGTGCCTGCCTGTCCCCTTTTGTTCTCAGCAAGTTCACCAGCCCTCAGCTGGAGGGTCCTCCAAACACCGGTCCGGGACTTAGGGGTGAAGATTTCACTTAGGTTGGGGTTTCCCCTCAAACTGGCACATGTGGCAAGTCCTACAGTACTCCACTAAATCTTTGTTGAGTTTTGGCCAGTCAAACTGCTGTCTTATGCAGGCTTTGGATTCTCATGGACCGACATCTACAGCCACTGTACTCTCATGGGCCATTCTTACTAATTCCATCTGGTCGCTCCGTGGCTCCACTAACTGGTGAACCACTGTCCACTCCTTGCCCTCAGGCCTGTGAGGAGAACTCCACTTCCTCATCAGTACCTCATTTTTTCAATAGTAGCAGTCAGGGACTCCCTCTGCTTCAATTTCAGACTAGACAGCCTGTACTAACTCTCTCAGTTATGGTCGTCTGCCTGCTGTGCCAATTCAGTCTCCTTTGGGGGAGCTGGTTTGATCATGGCCTCATTCACTACAAAGGCAGGGAAACTGCAGGGGACCATTTCCCGCCACTGCCTTGTCTCTCTGACCTCCTGCGGT
This sequence comes from Heterodontus francisci, assembly GCF_036365525.1. Classification (NCBI taxonomy): domain Eukaryota; kingdom Metazoa; phylum Chordata; class Chondrichthyes; order Heterodontiformes; family Heterodontidae; genus Heterodontus; species Heterodontus francisci. The sequence continues at coordinate 31,313,051 of NC_090392.1, read as the reverse complement.
CACTCTTTCACTATTGGGGAAGCTACTACCTTCGTCCCCAACAGATCTTTACCTCAGAACAGGTCAACCCATCCACAGGCAAACTTGGGACAATCCCTACGGTCATCGGTCTCCAAACGAGGCCACACTTAAAGTGCACCTGGTCTAAAGGTACAGGCATACACTGCCCTCCAATATCATTCACCACCATTCTGGTTTTTACTGTACTCTCTGGGGGAAAGACCAGGCCTTTTCCCAGTAAAAGAGATCTAGTGGCCCCTGTGTCACTAAGGATTACTATAGACTTGCTTGCCCCATTTGAGGTGTCTGGGGTTACTCTCCCTTCAGACACAAAATCCAGATAACCTTCAGGAATCCGATTAATTTTTCCTGCACTTGCAACATTCGGCTTCCTGGGTCTTACTATTACTGCAGTTAAAGCCACAGCTTCTTCTGTTGTGCTTTTCATCAGTCTGTTCTTCACTGAGTGGGTCTGCCCTGATTAACCCTACAGATTTTCCCTTTAGTTGCCAGCAGTCAGCTCTTAGATGCCCTGCTTTATTACAATGGAAGCATATGGGTGTCGGGGTCTCAGTCCTGCTTGCAGCACTTTCCATTTTGGCTGTGTCTCCTGCTTTTCTTTCCCTTCTAGGATTGCTTGGGCTTCTATCACCTTCCCAGCCTTTATCCTTTTCGGATTTCTGCGGGCAATTGCGAAAGGTTTTCCGCTGGTGAACCGACTTATAAATGAGAGCAAAATCATCAGCCAGAACTATGGCTTGCCGTGCTCTCTGAACCTCTGTTCCACCACATGTGTCTTTATGGAGAGTGGGAGAGAGTTTCTAAATTCCTCGAGGAAAGTGGAACAGTGGCGCAGTGGTTAGCACTGCAGCCTCACAGCTCCAGCGACCCGGGTTCAATTCTGGGTACTGCCTGTGTGCAGTTTGCAAGTTAGTCTTGTGTCTGCGTGGGTTTCCTCCCACATGCCAAAGACTTGCAGGTTGATAGGTAAATTGGCCATTATAAATTGCCCCTAGTATAGGTAGGTGGTGGGGAAATATAGGGACAGGTGGGGATGTGGTAGGAATATGGAATTAGTGTGGGGTTAGTATAAATGGGTGGTTGATGGTCGGCACAGACTCGGTGGGTCGAAGGGCCTGTTTCAGTGCTTTATCTCTAAACTAAACTTAACTAAACAAAATTACCTCGCTGAACTTTTCTAGCTAAACTGTACTTTAAGAGCCCTCAGCAAAAGCCATCTGCCTACTTCTCTCAAACTCCAGGCAAGTTTAATCAGTTTGCATCTTGAGGGTTCTAAACATTTTGCGATAGGCCTCTGCTACTATCTCATATGCCCCGAGGATAGCACTTTTTGTCATTTAATAATTGGATGAACTCTCATCTGGCAACAGGGAAAAAACAGGGCTTTTCCTGTTAGCTTGCTTTGTAGCAGGAGAGTCCAAGCTTCAGCTGGCCACCTAAACTGCCTTGCAAGTTTTTCAAAAGATACAAAAAATGTTTCCAAGTCTCTCTCATTGATTTTTGGAATCAATTGGGAAAATTTTAATAATTCTATACCCAGCCCTGAATTACGATCCTCTATATTGGCCATGCTTTCACTGGGGTTATTCAGTCGCCCCCGAGTTAACTCAAGGCACCTCATCTCTCTCTCTCCCTTGCATTCCTTCTGGAAAGCTCTTTCTTTCTCTCTCTCCTCTCTCTGTTTTTCTTCACGTTCCTTCTGAAAAGGTTCTTTCTCTCTCACTCTCTCCTGTTTTGCTTTTTCTTTCTCCTGTCTCTCTCCTTCCCTTTTTCTTTCTCATATTCAAGTTTCCTCTGTTCCAATTGTATCTTTGCCAGCAATACTCTGTCGGAGTCTATTTGGAACCCTATTTCTGCTTCTTCAGATTCAAGTGAAACGTGGTTGGCCACTAGTCTTAGGAGTTCAGGCTTTCTAGCCTTGGCATGGACAGTGATCCCACACTGCTCATCCATTTTACTCAACTCCTCCATAGACAGTGCTTTTAGCTTATCCAAAGTGACTTCACCTTGGCTTGGGGAGTTACTGGCCGGACCTTTACACCAGCCCAATGAGCGGGATGGTGGCGGGGGGTGGCGTAAAATGAAGCGGGAGAATCCGGGAGGCTTTCCCGACCCATTCCCACCTCCACCACCCTTTAAGTCGGGTGGGGGGGGGGGGGGGGGCGAAAAATGGCCCACCTGCCCAAGGCCAATTCAGGCCCTTAAGTGCCACTTAAGGATCATCGCCCACCTCCATTTGGATTCTATGTGTGGCAAGCGGGCGCCCTGGAGCCGGGAAAACCTGCCTGGAAAAACAGGCGGCTGATGATCGTCCCGCGGGGGGGAGCCCTGATGATCGGGCACTGGGTGACGGATGGAGGGCCATCTCTGCTACCCCAACCACGCCCCCAGCAGCCAACAAGCCCCACTTTCCTCCATCTGACCACACTGGCCTCGCTGGGGCTCGTTCGATTATCCCCGGCAAGGCAAACAAAACTTACCTTTAGACCCTGCTCCATGTCTTCCTCTGCGGTTGGCTGGATGCAGTTCCAGCAGTGGCCACCTCACCTGGTGGCATTGCTGGGACTAAGAGCTGCCGGCCTGCTGATTGGCTGGCAGCTCAATGAGGCGGGACTTCCTCCCTCAAGTGGGTGGAAGTCCCACCTCAGAACAATTAAAGCCTGGGGACAAGTAAAATATGGAATGGATCCCCAGATTCGCCACTGACTTTTCAGTCGGTGGCCAGCTCCAGTCTGCCAACCCTAAAATCCCGGCCACTGACTTTAGTCACAGACATGTTAGTATTGTAGCACAGACCAGCACAAGACATCCTGGAGTCACAGAGGACATCCTGGAGTCACATAGACAGAAACAGGCCCTTCGGCCCAACACGTCTGCGCCGACCATCAAACACCCATCCAATCTAATCCCATTTTCCAGCACGTGACCCGTAGCCTTGTCTGCTATGGCGTTTCAAGTGCTCATCTCAATAGTTCTTAAATGTTGTGAGGGTTCCTGGCTCTACCACCCCTTCAGGTAGTGTGTTCCAGATTCCAACCACCCTCTGGGTGAAAATATTTTTCATCAGCTCCCTTCTAAACCCCTCAGAATAAATCTATGCCCCCTGGTTATTGACCTCTCCGCTAAGGAAAACAGTTTCTTCCCATCTATCCTATCAATGCCCCTCATAATTTTGTATACCTCAATCAGGTCCTCCCACAGCCTTCTCTGCTCCAAAGAAAACAACCCCAGCCTATCCAGTCTCTCTTCAGAGCTGAAATACGCCAGCCCAGGCAACATCTTGGTGAATCTCCTCTGCACCTTCTCCAGAGCAGTCACATCCTTCCTATCATGTGGTGCCCAGAACTGTACACAGTACTCCAGCTGTGGCCTAACCAGCATTTTATACATCTCTATCATAACCTCCCTAATCTTATAGTCTATGCCGCGGATAATGAAGGCAAGTATGCCATATGCCTTCCTAACACCTGATCTACCTGTGCTGCTGCCTTCAGTGATCTGAGGACAAGCACCCCAAGGTCTCTCTGACCCTCTGTACTCCCTAGGGTCCCACCATCCTTTGTGTATTCCCTTGCCTTGTTAATCCTCCCAAAGTGCATCACCACACAGTTCTCAGGATTAAATTCCATTTGCCACTGCTCTGCCCATCTTACATGCCCAAGTATATCATCCTGTAATCTACGGCTTTCCTCCTCACTATTTACGACACCACCAATTTTAGTGTTGTTTACGAACTTACTGATCATACCTCCTATATTCATGTCTAAATCATTAATGTACACTACAAACAGTAAGGGGCCCAGCACCGATCCCTGCGGTACCCCACTGGTCACAGGCCTCAATTCACAAAAACAATCCTCAACCATCACCCTCTGCCTCCTACCATGAAGCCAATTTTGGATCCAGTTTGCCAAATTGCCCTGGATCCCATGGGCTCTTTCCTTAGAACACAGAACATAGAACATTACATCGCAGTACAGGCCCTTCGGCCCTCGATGTTGCGCCGACCTGTGAAACCATCTGACCTGCACTATTCCATTTTCATCCATATGTCTATCCAATGACCACTTAAATGCCCTTAAAGTTGGCGAGTCTACTACTGTTGCAGGCAGGGCGTTCCATGCCCCTACTACTCTCTGAGTAAAGAAACTACCTCTGACATCTGTCCTCTATCTATCAACCCTCAACTTAAAGCTATGTCCGCTCGTGTTTGCCATCACCATCCGAGGAAAAGGACTCTCACTATCCACCCTATCTAACCCTCTGATTATCTTATATGTCTCCATTAAGTCACCTCTCCTCCTCCTTCTCTCTAACGAAAACAACCTCAAGTCCCTCAGCCTTTCCTCGGAAGACCTTCACTCCATACAAGGCAACATCCTAGTAAATCTCCTCTGCACCCTTTCCAAAGCTTCCACAACCTTCCTATAATGCGGTGACCAGAACTGCACGCAATACTCCAGGAGCGGCTGCACCAGAGTTTTGTACAGCTGCAGCATGACCTCGTGGCTCCGAAACTCGATCCCCCTACTAATAAAAGCTAACACACCATATGCCTTCTCAACAGCCCTATTAACCTGGGTAGCAACTTTCAGGGATTTATGTACCTGGACACCAAGATCTCTCTGCTCATCTACACTACCAAGAATCTTCCCATTAGCCCAGTACTCTGCATTCCTGTTACTCCTTCCAAAGTGAATCACCTCACACTTCTCCGCATTAAACTCCATTTGCCATCTCTCAGCCCAGCTCTGCAGCCTATCTATGTCCCTCTGTAACCTGCAACATCCTTCGGCACTATCCACAACTCCACCGACCTTCGTGTCATCCGCAAATTTACTAACCCACCCTTCAACACCCTCTTCCAGGTCATTTAGACAAATGACAAACAGCAATGGCCCCAAAACAGATCCTTGCAGTACACCACTAGTAACTAAACTCCAGAATGAACATTTGCCATCAACCACCACCCTCTGTCTTCTTTCAGCTAGCCAATTTCTGATCCAAAGCTCTAAATCACCTTCAACCCCATACTTCCGTATTTTCTGCAATAGCCTACCGTGGGGAACCTTATCAAACGCCTTACTGAAATCCATATACACCACATCCACGGCTTTACCCTCATCCACCTGTTTGGTCACCTTCTCAAAAAACTCAATAAGGTTTGTGAAGCACGACCTACCCTTCACAAAACCGTGCTGACTATCGCTAATGAACTTATTCTTTTCAAGATGATTATAAATCCTATCTCTTATAACCTTTTCCAACATTTTACCCACAACCGAAGTCAGGCTCACAGGTCTATAATTACCAGGGCTGTCTCTACTCCCCTTCTTGAACAAGGGGACAACATTTGCTATCCTCCAGTCTTCCAGCACTATTCCTGTCGACAATGATGACATAAAGGTCAAGGACAAAGGCTCTGCAATCTCCTCCCTGGCTTCCCAGAGAATCCTAGGATAAATCCCATCTGGCCCAGGGGACTTATCTATTTTCACACTTTCCAAAATTGCTAACACCTCCTCCTTGTGTACCTCAATCCCATCTAGCCTAGTAGTCTGTATCTCAGTATTCTCCTCGACAACATTTTCTTTCTCTACTGTAAATACTGACGAAAAATATTCATTTGATGTTTCCCCTATCTCCTCTGATTCCACACACAACTTCCCACTACTATCCTTGATTGGCCCGAATCTAACTCTGGTCATTCTTTTATTCCTGATATACCTATAGAAAGCCTTAGGGTTTTCCTTGATCCTATCCGCCAATGACTTCTCGTGTCCTCTGCTCGCTCTTCTAAGGTCTCCCTTTCGATCATTCCTGGCTCGCTTGTAACTCTCAGGCGCCCTAACTGAGCCTTCATGTCTCATCCTAACATAAGCCTTCTTCTTCCTTTTGACAAGCGCTTCAACTTCTTTAGTAAACCACGGCCAGCTCGCTCGACAACTTCCTCCCTGCCTGACAGGTACGTACTTATCAAGGACACGCAGTAGCTGCTCCTTGAATAAGCTCCACATTTCGATTGTGCCCATCCCCTGCAGTTTCCTTCCCCATCCTACGCATCCTAAATCTTGCCTAATCGCATCATAATTTCCTTTCCCCCAGCTATAAATTCTTGCCCTGCGGTATATACCTGTCCCTGCCCATCGCTAAGGTAAACCTAACCGAATTGTGATCACTATCACCAAAGTGCTCACCTACATCTAAATCTAACACCTGGCCGGGTTCATTACCCAGTACCAAATCCAATGTGGCATCGCCCCTGGTTGGCCTGTCTACATACTGTGTCAGAAAACCCTCCTGCACACACTGGACAAAAACTGACCCATCTAAAGTACTCGAACTATAGTATTTCCAGTCAATATTTGAAAAGTTAAAGTCCCCCATAACAACTACCCTGTTACTCTCACTCCTGTCGAGAATCATCTTCGCTATCTTTTCCTCTACATCTCTGGAACTATTCGGAGGTCCATAGAAAACTCCCAACAGGGTGACCTCTCCTCTCCTGTTTCTAACCTTGGCCCATACTACCTCAGTAGCCGAGTCCTCAAACGTCCTTTCTGCCGCCGTAATACTCTCCTTGATTAACAATGCCACACCCCTTCTTAACAAATCTCCCATGCGGAACCTTATCAAAAGCCTTACTGAAGTCCATGTAGACTGCATCAACTGCTTTACCCTCATCGACACATCTATTCACCTTTTCAAAAAATTCAATCAAATTTGTTAGACACGATCTCCCTCTGACAAAGCTATGCTGACTATCCCTGATTAATCCCTGACTCTCCAAGTGGAGATTAATACTGTCTTTCCGAATCTTTTCTAATAATTCCCCTGCCTCTAACATTGGACTCACAGGCCTATAATTACCTGGTTTATCCCTGCTACCCTTCTTGAATAATGGTACCTCATTCGCTGTACTCCAGTCCTCTGTCAGAGCCCCTGCTATCTCCTCCCTTGCCTCACATAGCAGCCTGGGATACATCTCATCTGGGCCTTGGAATTTCTTCACTTTTAAGCCCGTTAATACAGTCAATATTTCCTCCTTTTCAATGCTAATTTGTTCAAGTATATCACAATTCCCCTCCCTGAACCACCTACATCGTCCCTCTCTGTAGTGAACACAAATGAAAAGTAATTATTCAAACTTCAATTATGAGTATTTGCAATAAGGTAGGCAAATTAACTGTGCAAATAGATGCAAATGGTTACAATATAGTTGCGATTACAGAGACAGGGCTGCAGGGTGACCAAGGATGGGAACTGAACATCCAAGGGTATTTAATATTTAGGAAGGACAGGCAAAAAGGGAAAGGAGGTGGAGTAGCATCGTTAGTAAAAGAGGAAATAAATACAATAATGAGGAAGGATACTAGCACAGAGAATCCTGATGTGGAATTAGTAGGGGTGGAGCTAAGAAACACCAAGGGGCAAGTAACATTGGTGGGGATTGTATATAGACCCCCAAACAGCAGTGGTGATGTAGAGGATGGCATTCAACAGGAAATTAGAGATTCACGCAATAAGGGTGCAACTGCAATTATGGGTGATTTTAATCTACATATAGTTTGGGCAAATCAAATTAGCAATAAGACTGTAGAGGAGGAATTCCTGGAGTGCGTATGTGATGGAGTTTCAGACCAATACATTGAGGAACCAGCTAGAGAACAGGCCATCCGAGACTGGGTATTGTGTAATAAAAAAGGATTCGTTAAAAATCTTGTTGTGCAGGGACTCTTGGGGAAAAGCGTCCATAACATGATAGAATTCTTCATTAAGATGGAGAGTGAGAGAGTTTATTCCGAGACTAGTGACCTGAATCTAAATAAAGGAAACTATGAAGGTATGAGGTGCGAGTTGGCTATGATAGATTGGGAAACGTTACTTAAAGGGTTGACAGTGGATCAGCATTGGCTCGCATTTAAAGAGCGCATGGATGAATAACAATTATTCATTCCTGTCTGGCGCAAACATAAAACAGGAAGGGTGGCTCAATCGTGACTTACAAACGATATTAGGGATAGTATTAGCTCCAAGGAGGAGAAATATAAAATTGCCAGAACAAGCAGCAAGCCTGAGGATTGGGAGCAGTTTAGAATTCAGCAAAGGAGGACAAAGGAATTGATTAAGAAGGGGGAAATAGAGTATGAGAGGAAGCTTGCAGAGAACATAAAAACTGACTGTCAAAGCTTCTGTAGATAGTTGAAAAGAAAAGGATTAGTGAAGACAAATGTGGGTCCCTAACACTCATAAACGGGGGAATTTATAATGGGGAATAAAGAAATGGCAGACCAATTAAATACATAGTTTGGTTCTGTCTTCACAAAGGAGGGCACAAATTACCTCCCAGAAATGTTGGGTCCAGTGAGAAGGAGAAACTGTACAAATCAGTATTGGTAGGGAAATGGTGTGAGGGAAATTGGTGGGATTAAACACCGATAAATCACCAGGGCCTGATAATCTACATCCCAGAGTACTTAAGGAAGTGGCCCGAGAAACAGTAGATGCATGGCTGGTCATCTTTCAAAATTCTATAGACTCTGGAACAGTTCCAACCAATTGGAGGGTAGCTAACGTAACCCCACTATTTAAAAAAGGAAGTAGAGAGAAATGAGGGAATTATAGACCTGTTATCCTGACATCAATAGTGGGGAAAATGCTGGAGTCCATTATAAAAGATATAATAGCAGAGCACTTGGAAAACAGTGACAGGATCGGACAAAGTCAACATGGATTTATGAAAGGGAAATCATGCTTGACAAATCGACAGGAATTTTTTGAGGATGTAACCAGCAGAATAGATAAGGGAGAACCAGTGGATGTGGTGTATTTGGACTTTCAGAAGGCTTTTGACAAGGTCCCACATAAGAGATTAGCGTGCAAAACTAAAGCACATTGAAATTCGGGGTAAGGTACTGACATGGATAGAGAACTGGTTGGCAGACAGGAAACAATGAGTAGGCATAAATGGGTCTTTTTCTGAGTGGCAGCTGGTGACTAGTTGGGTGGCGCAGGGATCACTGCTCGGACCGCAGCTACTCACAATATGCATTCATGATATAGATTAGGGAATTAAATGTAATCTATCCAAGTTTACAGATGACTCGAAGCTAGGTGGGAGTGTGAGCTCTGAGGAGGATGCAGAGAAGCTCCAGTGTGATTTGGACAAGTTGAGTGAGTGGGAAAATACATGGCAAATGCTGTATAATGTGGATAAATGTGCGGTTATCCAATTTGGTGGCAAAAACAGAAAGGCAGATTATTATCTTAATGGTGATAGATTGGGACAGGGGGAGGTGCAGTGAGACTTGAGTGTCCTTGTGCACCACTATCCCTGGGTATGTCCTGTCCCACCGGCAGGACAGACCCACCAGAGGTGGCGGGACAGTGGTCTACAGTAGGGAAGGAGTTGCCCTGGGAGTCCTCAACATCAACTCTGGACCCCATGAAGTCCCATGGCATCAGGTCAAACATGGGCAAGGTAACCTCCTACTGATTACCACCTACTGCCCTCCCTCAGTTGATGAGTCAGTACTCCTCCATGTTGAACACCACTTGGAGGAAGCACTGAGGGTGGCAAGGAGACAAAATGTAATCTGGGTGGGGGACTTCAATGTCCATCACCAAGAGTGGCTCGGTAGCACCATTACTGACCGAGCTGTCCGAGTCCTAAAGGACATAGATGCTAGACTGGTTCTGCGGCAGGTGCTGAGAGAACCAACAAGAGGGAAAAACATACTTGACCTTGTTCTCACCAATCTACCTGCCGCAGATGCTTCTGTCCATGACCGTATTGGTAGGAGTGACCATCGCACAGTCCTTGTGGAGACAAAGTCCCGCCTTCACATTGAGGATACCATCCATCGTGTTGTGTGGCACTATCACCGTGCTAAATGGGATAGATTGCGAACAGATCGAGCAATGCAAAACTGGGCATCCATGAGTTGCTGTGAGCCATCAGCAGCAGCAGTATTGTCCTCAACCACAATCTGTAACCTCATGGCCCGACATATCCCCCACTCTACGATTACCATCAAGCCAGGAGACCAACCCTGGTTCAATGAAGAGTGCAGGCGGGCACGCCAGTAACAGCACCAAGGCATACTTCACAATGAGGTGTTAACCTGGTGAAGCTACAACCCAGGACTACATGCATGCCCAACTGCATAAGCAGCATGCAATAGACAGAGCTAAGTGATCCTATAACTAATGGATCAGATGTAAGCTCTGCAGTCCAGCCACATTCAGCCGTGAATGGTGGTGGACAATTGAACAACTAACTGGAGGAGGTGGCTCAACAAATATCCCCATGCTCAATGATGGGGGAGCCCAGCACATCAGTGCGAAAGATAAGGCAGGAGCATTTGCAACAATCTTCAGCCAGAAGTGCCGAGTTGATGATCTATCTCGACCCTCTCCTGAAGTCCCCAGCATCACAGATGCCAGACTTCAGCCAATTCACTCCGCATGATATCAAGAAACGACTGAAGGCACTGGATACTACAAAGGCTATGGATCCTGACAATATTCCGGCAATAGTTCTGAAGACCTGTGCTCCACAACCTGCCGCACCCCTAGCCAAGCTGTTCCAGTATAGCGTCAACACTGGCATCTATCGGCAATGTGGAAAATTGCCCAGGTATGTCCTGTACACAAAAGTCAGGACAAGTCCCAACCCGGCCAATTACCGCCCCATCAGTCGACTCTCAATCATCAGCAAAGTGATGGAAGGTGTTTTCAACAGTGCCATCAAGCAGCACTTGATTAGCAATAACCTGCTCAGTGATACACAGTTTGGGTTCCGCCAGGGCCACTCCGCTCCTGACCTCATTACAGCCTTGGTTCAAACATGGACAAAAGAGCTGAACTCAAGAGGTGAGGTGAGTGTGACTACCCTTGACATCAAGGCAACATTTGACCGAGTATGGCATCAAGGAGCCCTAGCAAAACTGAGGTCAATGGGAATCGGGGGAACACTCTACGCTGGTTGGAGTCATACCTAGCGCAAAGGAAGATGGCTGTGGTTGTTTGAAGTCAATCATCTGAGCTCCAGGACATCACTGCAGGAGTTCCTCAGGATAGTGTCCTAGGCCCAACCATCTTCAGCTGCTTCATCAATGACCTACCTTCAATCATAAGGTGAGAAGTAGGGATGTTTGCTGATGATTGCACAATGTTCAGCACCATTCGCAACTCCTCAAATACTGAAGCAGTCCGTGTAGAAATGCAACAAGACCTGGACAATATCCAGGCTTGGGCTGATAGGTGGCAAGTAACATTTGCGCCACACAAGTGCCAGGCAATAACTATCTCCAACAAGAGAGAATCTAACCATCTCCCCTTGACATTCAATGGCATTACCATCACTGAATATCCCACCATCAAGGTCCTAGGGGCTACCATTGACCAGAAACTGAACTGGAGTAGCCATATAAATACCGGGCTACGAAAGCAGGTAAGAGGCAAGGAATCCTGCAGGGAGTAACTCACCTCCTGACTCTCCAAATCCTGTCCACCATCTACAAGGCACAAGTCAGGAGTGTGATGGAATGGTCTCCACTTACCTGGATGGGTGCAGCTCCAACAACACTCAAGAAGCTCGACACCATCCAGGACAAAGCAGCCCGCTTTGTGGATTGGCACCCCATCCACAAACATTCACTCCCTCCATCACCGATGCACAGTGGCAGGCCAGACCAGGTAAGGACAGCAGATGGGTTTTTACAACAATGGTTTCATGGCTTAGCTTTTTAGTTCCAGATTTATTAATTGAATTCAAATTCCACCTTCTGCTGTGGTAGGATTTGAACCCATGTCCGCAGCATAATACCCTGGGTTACTCGTCCTGCGACAATGCCACTACTCCACCACCTCCCCTTTTACCTGCCTAATTACCCTTTTCATCACCTAATGCGAGTTTGTGTGGATCCAAAGGTGTTTCTTGCTACCTGCACCAGTGGTCATATGAAGGATACTAAATTGTATGGAACACATGAAGGAAATGTGCACATACACCCCCACACATCACACACACATATACACGCACTTACATGCACAGTCCAAATATTGTTTCTTACTCTGATGTAGGTCAGATTAACTCTCAGATTCACTGAAGATGACACATCCATAACTGCATTTTATAAATCTTACAGAAGTAACAAAAGTTCCCGTTGTTTCGGCCAATCTATGCTGATCTTTTATAGGTACAGATATCCCTGACCAAGAGCATGTCCAGCCTCCAGATTCATTTACTGTATGCAGCCTTCCCCATTATTTTCCTACATTTAAATTGCAAAGCTCCAAACATTCTGATTATAATTGACTTCAAATTTACCATGAGCTCTAACACAGGGTCAACATTGCAAGCTAATGAATATTTAATTCTCCATTCCAGTCCTCCATGTTCTGCAATATTTGCTTGGTTGAGTAAATGCTATATTCAGTGGCATTTCAATGGGGTAAGAATGGAGCTGGGGCAAATAAATTGGAGTGAAAAGTTGGCAGGAAAACCGGTAGCTGCACCTTCAAAGAAGAGATAGTTCGGGCACAGTCCCTCGAAGGGAAATGTAGGGCAAAGGCATCGAGAGCTCCCTGGATGACAAAAGAGATAGAGATTAAGATAAAGAAGAAAAAGTGTGCTTATGACAAATGCCAGGTAGAAAATGCTATTGAGAACCAGGCTGAATATAGAAGTTTCAGAGGGGAAGTAAAGAAGTAAATAAGAGAAGCAAAGAGAGAGAGCATGAAAAGAGACTGGCAGTGAGCATTAAAGGAAATCCCAAAGTTTTCTATAGGCAAATAAATAGTAAAAGGGTGGTAAAAGGAGGACTGGGACGTATAAGGAACCCTATAGTGGATCTACACATGGAGGCGGAGGGTATAGCTGAGGTATTAAGTGAATACTTAGCATCTTTCTTTACCAAAGAAGAAGATACAACACAGGTAATAGTGAAAGATGAGGTAGGTCATCCTCCAGAGGGGTTTAAAATTGATACAGAGGTCTGAATTTTACTGGGACTCCACACTGTGCGGCAGCATCATTTGAACTCATTCACCAGCCGTACCGAGCCCCTTAAACATGCATCACAGGGGCTCATTTCAATAGAGGCCGCGAGTTGCCCCCCCATATTACAAGGGGAGAGGCAGGACATTCGGCGCTGCGACAGAGTTTTTAACAGTTGTGCAGCAGGAGTTGTGGCCCTATTTTAAGTGCCCCAGCACTTGCTTCCTGACAGCTGTCAAAAAAATACTTACCTGTCTACGAAGAGTGGGGCTGCTGTCAATCTGGCAGCAAAGCAGATAGTGCTGCAGAAATACAGCAAGTCAGGCAGCATCTGTGGAGAGAGAAACAATGTTAATTTGTCCAAGTTCACAGACCTGAAAGTTAACTCTGCTTCTCTCTCCAAAAGATGCTGTCTGAGCTGCCGAGTGACCCCAGTACTTTCCGCTTTGCTGCCACATACTTACCCTGCTGTGTCCCAGTGTCCTTATAAGTTGTGATCCTCTTCTCCCACTCAAGTGTAACTTTCCTTCTTGTAGGCGTGCCACACCTGGGTGAATAGTCGTACATTTGGACATTCCGGGACATGAGACTTAAATAGACCATAAAAGATAGAACAGAGGTTTACAGAGAACATACTGAATCAAATGGGAATGCATGGGTGTCACAGCAATGTAAAGACGTCTTTTACTAAATGTTCGTCACCAACATGTGTGTCCTTTTCACTGTGTGAATGATGTGTGCCAGCATGTTGCGCCAATGTCACATCCCTTTGCACCGTTGACCTTTCAGAAGAGCCAACGTATGCAATAGCATGATTGCCATGCCACCATTACACATGAGCGTCTCCACACACTCTGTGACATGGACATTGGCTCAGTCAGCTGCTGCCTCTAATGGTTTACACAGGCATGCAGCAGATGTGGACGGGTGCACAGCAGGTGTGTGAGGGTGATGTGTGGCTTGCAGAGCTCATGTCAGTTCCTATGGAGCAGACAGCCTTTGTCTGATAAGCCACTGCTGTTCATCCCTACCTCACTGCTAGCCCTGCGTGCAGAGCCTGGGTGTCATCTGCCCTCCCATGCGTCTTTCATGTTGTAGGTCCTCAGCGTCCTCATAGTGCAAGGAGGAATCCCGTTGACATATCTCCTCATCATGCCAGGCCTGGCCCCTATTGGGTGTGTAGTTGGGCAGAGCAGTAAAGAAAGGGGCTGGCCTTTTTGGCCCATAGTGCAGGGCATCACCCTATTCCAACAGGCATTGGAGGCGCTCTTTCGGCATGCCGATCTCCTGCTCAATGGTGGCTCATGTAACTCAGTGGTTGGCGTTGTATCTCCCTGCTTGAGAAGCGGTCACACATTCGCTGCAAGCATTTGCAGTGTTCACATACCAGCTTCACCTGGATTGGGAGGGATCCTTTATTGGTGACGTCAGCATGTATTAGTCTGGCGGTAGGCCTGATGGCACACGAGTGCTGTCTATGAACATTCCAACCTGGGGTTCTCTGGCAATGGTGTCAGAGCCAATGGCCCTCTGGGCCTGGCTGTCAGATTCTGTCCTGAAGCAGACATACTCACTGGCCCTCCAGTGCAGGGCATTGGTGGCCTCCCTGATGCAGCGGTGCAGCTGCTGACTGTGTGACCCCGCAAAGGTTTCTGGTGGGCCCTTAAAAGGCTGAAGAGGCGTCAGGCTTGAGAACCACTGCCACTATGAGGAACAAAGGCATGGGATGTCCACCGGAGCCCATAGGCTGCAGGTCATCCTTGAGCAGGGCACAGAGAGGTGTCTCCACCCTCTCTACATGCGCAACCTCCTCTGACACTGGTGCTCTGACATCTGATGGCATGTCATGTGATGCCTGTAGATGCACGGCAACCTTAATGCAAAGCTCCCCTTGGGTGCTGCTGCTCACGACCTTTACTTGGAGCACACCTGCCTGTTGGTATTGCCTCTGGCGCATACAGATCCTCACGTGCAGCGGATCACACAATGTAGGATAAGCCATACCGATTCCCATGTGATAAATAAAGTTGAACACTGCATGTAAAATTGATACAGAGGGCTGAATTTTACTGGGGCTCTGCGGTGCGTGGCAACTCCCTTTGAACTCAGCAGCGCGCTCGCATTCACCAGCCAGTTTTAAGATGTACCTAGACAGATACATGAATGGGCAGGAAGCAAGGAGATACAGACCCTCAGAAAATAGGCGACATGTTTAGATAGAGGATCTGGATCAGCGCAGGCTTGGAGGGCCGAAGGGCCTGTTCCAGTGCTGTAATTTTCTTTGTTCTTTGTTCTTTGTATTCAAAGGTTCCGAACAGGGCAGGGATTGGTGTTGACGGGTATATCAGCTCCTGGGGGGCAGCGCACGGCCTTTATTGAAATGAGCCACCGCGATTAATGCTGTGGGGGCTCGGCAGCGGCTGGTGAATGCGGGCGCGCTGCTGAGTTCAAAGGGAGCCGCCACGCACCGCGGAGCCCCAGTAAAATTCAGCCCTCTGTATCAATTTGAAACCCCTCTAGTGTCAGACTTACCTACTCTTTCACTATTACCTGGGTTGTATCTTCTTCCTTGCTAAAGAAAGATGCAAAGTATTAGAACAAAGAACAGTACAGCACAGGAACAGGCCATTCGGCCCTCCAAGCCTGCGCCGATCTTGATGCCTGCCGAAACTAACACCTTCTGCACTTCCGGGGTCCATATACCTCTATTCCCTTCCTATTCATATATTTGTCAAGATGTCTCTTAAACGTCGCTATTATATCTGCTTCCACCACCTCCCCTGATAGCAAGTTCCAGGCACTCGCCACCCTCTTGCAAAAAACTTGCCTCGCACATCCCCTCTAAGCTTTGCCCCTCGCACCTTAAACCTATGTCCCCTTGTAACTGACTCTTCCACCCTGGCAAAAAGCTTCTGACTATCCACTCTGTCCATGCCACTCATAACTTTGTAAACCTCTATCATGTCGCCCCTCCACCTCCGTCGTTCCAGTGAGAACAATCCGAGTTTATCCAACCTTCTCTCATAGCTAATGCCCTCCAGACCAGGCAACCTCCTGGTCAAACTCCTCTGTACCCTCTCCAAAGCCTCCACGTCCTTCTGGGAGTGTGGCGACCAGAATTGCACGCAATATTCGAAGTGTGGCCTAACTAAGGTTCTGTACAGCTGCAACATGACTTGCCAATTTTTATACTCTATGCCCCGACCGATGAAGGCAAGCATGCCATATGCCTTCTTGACTACCTTATCCACCTACGTTGCCACTTTCAGTGACCTGTGGACCTGTGCGCCCAGATCTCTTTGCCTGTCAATACTCCTAAGGGTTCTGCCATTTACTTTATACCTCCCACCTGCATTAGACCTTCCAAAATGCATTACCTCACATTTGTCCAGATTAAACTCCATCTGCCATTTCTCCGCCCAAGTCTCCAACCGATCCACATCCTGTTGTATCCTCTGACAATACTCATCATTATCCACAACTCCACCAACCTTTGTGTCATCCACAAACTTACTAATCAGACCAGCTACATTTCCCTCCAAACCATATATATATACTGCAAACAGCAAAGGTCCCAGCGCTGATCCCTACGGAATACCACTAGTCACATCCCTCCATTCAGAAAAACACCCATCCACTGTTACCCTCTGTCTTCTGTGACTGAGCCAGTTCTGTATCCATCTTGCCAGCTCACCTGTAATCCCGTCTGACTTCACCTTTTGCACCAGTCTGCCATGCGGGACCTTGTCAAAGGCTATACAAAAGTCCATATAGACAATATCCACCGCCCTTCCCTCATCAATCATCTTCGTCACTTCCTCAAAAAACTCAATCAAATTAGTAGGACACGACCTCCCCTTCACAACACCATGCTGTCTCTTGCTAATCAGTTTGTTTGTTTCCAAATATGAGTAAATCATGTCCCGATGAATCCTCTCTCATAGTTTCCCTACCACTGACGTAAGGCTCACCGGCCTATAATTTCCTGGATTATCCTTACCACCCTTCTTAAACAAAGGAACAACATTGGCTATTCTCCAGTCCTCTGGGACCTCACCTGTAGCCAGTGAGGATGCAAAGATTCATATTCATTTAATACCTCAGCTATGCCCTCTGCCTCCATGTGTAAATCCCCTTTCTGGTCCCGAATTGGCCACACTCCTCCTTTTACCACCCTTTTACTATTTATTTGCCCAAAGAAAAATTTGGGATTTCCTTTAATGTTAGATGCCAGTCTCTTTTCATTCTTTGCTTCTCTTATTTACTTTTTCACTACCGCTCTGTACCTTCTATTTGTCAGCCTTGTTCGCAATAGTATTTTCTACTGGCCGCTGTCATAAACACACTTTTTCTTCTTTATCTTAATCTCTGTCTCTTTTGTCATCCAGGGAGCTCTGGATTTGTTTGCCCTGCTTTTCCCCTTCAAGGGAACATACCTTGACTGTGCCTGAACTATCTCTTTTTTGAAGGTAGCCCATTGTTCAGCGACCGGTTTTGCTGCCAATTTTATTTGCCAGAATGTTTGGAGCTTTGCAAGTTTAAATGTAGGAAAATAATGGGGAAGGCTGCATGCAGTAAATGAATCTGGAGGCTGGACATGCTCTTTGTCAGGGATATCTGTGCCGATAAAAGACCGGCATGGATTGGCCGAAACAACAGGAACTTTTGTTACTTCTGTAAGATTTATAAAATGCAGTTATGGATGTGTCATCTTCAGTTAATCTGAGAGTTAATCTGACCTACATCAGAGTAAGAAGCAATATTTGGACTGTGTATGTAAGTGCGTGTATACATGTGTGTGATGTGTGGGGGTGTATGTGCACATTTACTTCATGTGTTCCATACAATTTAAGATCCTTCATCAGACCACTGATGCAGCAGGCAAGAAGCACCTTTGGATTCATACAAACTCGCATTAGGTAATGAAAAAATCTCTAATTTTGGTTTCCACTCGAGCTTTCTGTATCCTCTTTAACTCGGCTCTGATCTGTGCCCTGATCTGTTTCCTTCTGTCACTCTAAATGATGGGATTGGAGAGCGAGGAAGCTAATACATTGACAACCAAAATCAAAATGCGGGAGTTGTGGGACAGTGATTTAATTCTGTAGGATACAAAAGTGAGATAAATGGACACAAAATACATACAGAGAACACACAGGTGGCAGACACAAGTCTGGATCACTTTCTGCGGCCCCGCATGTGAATTAATCATCAGAACAGCAAACTCTTTGCCTTTGCCTTTACCCCATGACCTCCTTGTTAGTATACCTCTCTGACCCTCTGTCCTTTCAACACTTTCCCTTTTGTTCACCTTTCCCCTACTCCCTCTATATTTGCTTAAAACCTGTTGCATTTCTCACCTTTGCCAGTTCTAATGAAAGGTCACTGACCTGAAATATCAACTCTGTTTCTCTCTCCACAGATGCTGCCAGACCTGCTGAATATTTCCAGCACTTTCTGTTTTTATTCAGATTTCCAGCATCCACAGTGCTTTGCTTTTATTGCAACAGTGAGTCTGTTTGGGCAGTTGTTGGAGGTCATAATGTGTGTCAGTTCAGTTCAGTGTTAACAGTCCAGCCTGTGAATCAGACAGACATAACTCCGAGTCCCACTACAGGACTAAAACACATCAAATCTCAGCTGACAGTTCATTGAAGCAGCGCGGGGGATGCTTCCTATTGGGACAGTGTGGAAAGAAAATGCAGTTTTCAATGCCGACAATCTCGCTGAGGAATATTCCGGGGATCGCCTTGAAATGGGATGGCTCTTCAAGTTGGACAAATCTGTGCATAGCCCAGCAGGGTACATCCTGTATTGTATTAATATTTCACAGCAAATGTGAATTATTTCAGATTTCTGAATATTTGTTTGAACAAACTTTGAAAATGTTTCAACCCGATTTCAAAGCAGGGCCTTTTCACGTGTCAGATGAACATGATGACCACTGCACCACGGAAATGCTGTGGCTGGGTGAACATTCGGAACAGAGTGAGAATATTAACCCGTATAGTCATGCTGTATTTCAGGAACTTGTTTTACAGAAAGAGAATGTCGGTGCTATATTTGGGAAATCTGCAGAGATTGGCAGATATGGATTCACTAATGGAATCATAGAATGATCATGAGAAAACATGAAGAAGCTATTCGGCCCATCGTGCCTATACTACTCTTTGAATCAAAAAGATCTATCACTGAAATGAGAAATTCATTTGTCTGGAAAATGAAAGAGATTGACAATAAATAATGGTAACAATGAGCAAATCAAATTAGCCATTGGGATGTATACAAAGCTTGATATTGAGCTAAAATAATAGTGAGGCAATCCTGCCAATTTATAAATCATTGGTGCAACTTCACTTAGATTGATGTGTACATTCTGGACCCACAGGATGTTGGGAGTATTGAACAGACACTGAAGAGAGTAACTAGAAAGATTGGATTGAAATGGATAGTGAGGAATGACTATATAAATTGAGCATGTTCTCATTGGAAAAGTGAAGGTTGAGGGGCGGTATGCTTTCCGTTTTCCAGATTCTAAATGATGTAAAGCTCAACAAGTTTTCCAGAACAGTAGAACCAGAGGTCACAGGCTGCAGTGAAGGGGGTAAATTGGAGCAGACTCCCGATAGATAAGGTGGAAGCAGTTAATTCTGATTTTCACAATGCAAATTAGAGAGATTTCATTCGAAGAATGCCATTTTGGGTTACGTTATGTGAGTACTTTGTGGCATGACATGTGGTAAGTGTAGCATTGCTTGGGAGGAATAGGTGACTTTATAAATATGGTTCCTGAAGCTATCCACCACTGGGATCTTCCTCACCTCATATCCCAGTCTGTTGTACACTAGTTTATAGTGATTAATTGCTGTTATTGGTCAAAAACACCATTAAAATCATATAATGGGACTAGTATAAATGGGTGGTTCTTGGTCGGCACGGACGCGGTGGGCCGAAGGGCCTGTTCCAGTGCTGTATCTCTAAATATATATATATATATATACCAGGATGGCAGAAGGCAAAGTGACTGGACTATATGGTCGATAATGATGATAATCTCTTCATTGAATTTGACAAGTTCTTTTTTATGATTTGGTGTATCTTATTTGTATCCCTTTTAAAGAGGGAGCACTTTTGTTCAAATAATTTTATTTTGTTTGATGACACAGGGGTGTTGTCCGAATTGGCCAATGCAAATATACAAGGCGAACTAGCTGGTTGTCTGTCTTTTTCCACCAGCATTTACTCTGTTCTTGTGTTTATGGGCACAGGACTGTGTGTGGCTGTGAGGTGGTGCCTCTGAATTGGAGACCAATACATGGAACAGTAATGTTTCCATATCAATGCCTATCCTACCCTTTAAGACCCAAACCTTCCCCAGCAAGAATATTGACATCTCTTTATTAAACAGTTAAACTCGATATCGAATAACAGATCAGAGTTTGGACCCTCTGGCCGGAATTTGACCCCCCCCCCCTTATTGTGGGAGTGGTCTGCAAGCAGAGGGCGGGGGGGGAATAACATTGTGTGGAAGGTGGGGGCGGGGGGTGTCATTCCCGTTGGCTTCCTGCCCTGCTACAATTTTATAAGCAGCGGGGGAGGTGACAAAAGCTGTGCCCGCCCCAGGCCAATTAAGGCCCTTAAGTGGCCAATAAATTACCACTTAAGGGCCTCTTCCCAAAGCAGCTGGTAATATACCAGAAGTGGAGAGGCGGCTTTGGGAGGAGGTTGCCCAGTAAAACCCGGCAGCCTCCTTAAGGGCTGGGAAAGGCCCTCCTCATCGGGCACTCTGTGCCCAACGGAGGGCCGCCATGGCACAAGTCACCCCTGTTGGAGTACATTCCCCGCCCCCTCAACTGACCATTCCTGCCCTGCTGGGGCCCAGCCATTTGTCCCTGGCGGGGCCCCAACTCTTGCCTCAATTCCAGGGCCTCCTCCATTGCTGGTCCTCTGGCTGTATGCAGTCGCAGTAGTTGCTACCAGTCCCGCTGCTGGGACTGAAGGCTGCCGGCCCGCTGATTGGCCAGCTGCTCTCGGAGGCGGGACTTCCTGCCTCAGAGGGGCAGTAGTCCCACCCAGGCCAATTAAGGGCTTGGTCATGGAAAATCGGGCTTCCAGGTCCCAAAGGAGGTGGGCTTGCCCCTGACTTTTTGACTGGTGGGCGGGGCCTCTCTCTGCCATGTGAATGTCGGACCCTTGGGGCTGATAGGAATGTACGAAGCATGAGTTAGCACCGGGAAGAGAACTGCAACTAACTGAGAACATGCTCCAGCACTGAATTGTGCGGTGATGTGGTGATTGACTCTATTTCCGGGAGGTGGTGTGTGACATGGACAAGAACAGTAATGGATGGACTATAATATGCAATTCATGTTGCATTGTACTATTTTAATCATTTAAACAATTTAACAATTAGATTCAGTGGATATTTCACCCCATTTTTTAACTCCTCTCTGAATTTTCTCTGCGTGCCTGCATAAAAAAATGGAATGATGCAGGAACTCAAAAGCTGAAGCATGAATTTGCTTTCGTCCAGAATAAAACCAGAGAAATAACTGAGCTTCGCAATTCGGACATAGAGGAAATTTATAAGAAGTAGCAAATATAACAGGATGAAACTGCCCGAGATGATGAAGAGTAAAATGATGGACTTTCTCCGCTTCTCTATCTCTGGGTCACTCTGATTCTCTCCATTGCTGTGGTCCCGGAGTCTCCTGTGTGCTCTACTGGCTGTGAGAATGTGTCTGACAGTCAGAGCATTGAACAGTAAGATCAGGACGAATGGGAGACATGGGGTTAGAATGTGGTGAATCCAGTCAAAGGTGACCCACGCAGGTGATGTATAAAATATTAACTTTATGCTGTCGAACCAGGGTATGTTGTTAATTGTATACAAAGGTTCATATACAAAATACAGGAAGCTATTTTTTAAACAGCTCAGTATGGACACAATTCCTATAACCCGCGTGAAGCGTTTTCTTAGTGCAATATTTTATTTTCAGCTTCTGGCAACAAATGACTATATATCGATCAAATGTGAAAGCAACTGTTAACCAGGCAGAACTGTCTATGGATGCATAGTTTAGGACAGAACGGAGACTGCATACAGGTGTGAGGAACAGGAAACTGAGTGGGAAATAAATACCAGCAATCCGGTTTAATATCACTGCAGTGATAATGACCAGGAGATCAGTCACTGCCATGGACACCAGGTAGTAAGTGATACATCTGGAGAGACCACATCTTCCTCGAGGCAGGATCACAATCACTGCCAGGTTAGCTGGAACAGAGAGAGAGAGAAAGGCTGAGAGAAAGCAGGAGAGTGTATGTGTGTGTGAGCGAGCGAAAATTGGAAAATTACAGGTCCGATTCCCAACAAAATCAGAATCGTTTTACAGAATTCTGTGTGAAAGTCACAGCTTAGACACATGATCCTCAGTTGAAACTATCACTTAACCAGTTGGCACATGTTTCTGAGTTTAAAATATCATCTGTATTATAAATAAGATAGGTCAATGACATCAGAATGTAAAATAATACAGACACAGTGGAGAACAAGAAGGCATTGGAACCCATTGAAACCAAAGTGCGAACATCAGACAGACTAGAAAATTAACATCGGAAACATATTATAGGAGATAATTAAGAGATTAAATAATACCAAAACCAACAATAAAAGTGGAAAGTAACAGGAAAGTAGGAACAAACTTGCATTTAAAAAGGATGATATCCTGCTGGGGACCTTACTGTAAAATGATTCGTTATTGGAAGATTCAACTGTCAACTTGTTGGAAAATAACCTCAAACAGAGGGAACCGAACAGACAATTAGCATTTACTGAGTTCCGGAGGGGATGGTGTCAAGTCCTCGTGACAACTCCCACCACTTCTCTCAATCGTCACCTGGGCACTTTGGAGGTGACCTGAACCACCAGAAAAGGCAGATGATGAGGTCTCATTCCTGGAAAGATCCTTCCTAAATACAACACTTCCTCTGCGCTGTCAGCATACATGATCAGCTTAGTTCTATAGTATGTATTAAAATTAAAACTTTTTGACTCAGAATCAAGAGGTACCACCACACGACCTCACAAAATATGGAGAAAATAATGAAGATGGGAGTATTCCAGGACATCTCCGGGGCTCGGAGTAGAAGGAATATCCAGGCTCAGTGTAGTGTTCACTAAAGAGCAGTCAGCAGCATTTAATGTGAAAGAGGGAAGTTGGGCTGAAGCAGTGCGAGTTACAGACTGAGAGCAGAAACACTGGGCTCTCTGAGTTTAGGGCAAGTGCAGATTCATTCAGAAAATGTCCACTTGTTACATTGCTTATAATTCTGTCAATAACTTGTGGCCTAATAACGTTCCTTCAATAAATTCATTAATTAAAATCAGTCAGGAATTATTTTACGATTGAAGAATTTTAATCAGTGAATCATTTGCAAAAATCAGACATCTTGCAATGAATTATACAGAATCCCCGATGTCAGGGATCCTGGCAGTGAGGGGGCTGCAAAATGCCTCCATGAGAGACCCGCCACAAGCCCCGACGCTGGGGGGTCCGGTACGATATTGCGGGCGGCGGCAAGGCCTTGTAGCGGCCCTATCTGCCGCTAGGCGACGGAAGCTCCATTTACATATTCAAATAAATTAAAATGAATTAATTAATTGCACTCACATTCCCACCACGTCCTGATGCCACCTTCCTGCTGCTGGCTGGTATTACCACGCCTTTGGATCCCTGTCCGGGAAAATGAGACGGAACACTGGTGTGGAGGGGGGAGAAGGTAAGGTTCTCAGTGTGAGATGGGGGAGTGGGATCAAAGAAACATCATTGGTGTAGGGGATGATGGGAATGGTTAAAGTTTGTTGGGGGGATGGACAGATGGACAAGGTAAGTGTTTTGTGGGGGAGTGGTCAAGTAATTAGTTTTATGGTTATTGAGGGGGGTGGAAGAGAGACAAACTAAATGTATCTTTTATACTTACTGTTTCTTTAAATATTTAAATGTAATCATCGAGCTCACAGCCCTTTACAAAAGGCGTCAGAACCTGCGCTCAGGCAGCTGACGCCATTGCCAGGGACGGCCAACTCGCCCCTTCCTTGTGAGCTGCAACGGCTATTTAAATGAGCCACCGTGCTTAGGACACTCTGCGACATACAGACGGTGCAGCTGAACCGCCATTGTATACGTCCACTGCCGAAGTATAAATGACAGCCCTTAATATTGATACCATTAACACAATAGACCTACACGTGCACCGTGACAATTCACCAACAGTAAAAGTGTTGATAACACAATAGAACTAGATTTACACAGAGATAACAGCGTTATAATTCACCAACAGTAACAGTGTCAACAGCACAATAGAGCCACATTTACACAGTGATAACAGTGTGATAATTCAACCACAGTACTAGTGTCAATAACACAATAGAACTACATTTACACAGTGATAACAGTGTGATAATTCACCCACAGTAAGAGTGTCAATAACACAATAGAACCACATTTACACAGTGATAACAGTGTGATAATTCACCCACAGTAACAGTGTCAATAACACAATAGAACGACATTTACACAGTGATAACAGAGTGATAATTCACCCACAGTCAGAGTGTCAATAACACAATAGAACTACATTTAAGCTCTGAGAGCAGTGTGATAATTCACCCAACAGTAACGGTGTCAATAACACAATAGAACTAGATTTACACAGAGATAACAGCGTTATAATTCACCAACAGTAACAGTGTCAATAGCGCAATAGAGCCACATTTACACAGTGATAACAGTGTGATAATTCAACCACAGTACTAGTGTCAATAACACAATAGAACTACATTTACACAGTGATAACACTGTGAAAATTCACCCACAGTAACAGTGTTAATAACACAATATAACTACAATTACAAAATGATAATAGTGTGATAATTCACCCAAAGTAACAGTGTCAATAACACAATGGAACTACATTTACACTCTGAAAGCAGCGTGATAATTCACCCACAGTAAGTGTCAATAACACAATAGAACTGGATTTACAAAGTGATAACAGTGTGATAATTCACCCACAGAAACAGTGTCAATAACACAATAGAACGACATTTACACTGTGATAACAGTGTGATAATTCACCCACAGTAACGGTGTCAATAACACAATAGAACCACATTTACACAGTGAAAACAGTGTGATAATGCACCCACAGTAACAGTGTCAACAATATAATAGAACCACATTTACACAGTGAAAACAGTGTGATAATGCAACCACAGTAACAGTGTTCATAACACAATATAACGACATTTACAAAGTGATAACAGTGTGATAATTTACCCACAGTAACAGATGCAATAACACAATAGAATGATATTTACACAGTGATAACAGTGTGTTAATTCACCCACAGTAAAAGGGTCATGAACGCAATAGAACTACATTTACACAGTGATAACTGTGTGATAATTCACCCACAGTAACTGTGTCAATAACACAATAGAACCACATTTACACAGTGATAACAGTGTGATAGTAACTGATGCAATAACACAATAGAACTAAATTTACTCCGTGATAACACTGTGAAAATTCACCCACAGTAAGAGTATCAATAACACAATGGAACTAGATTTGCACTCTGCAAGCAGTGTGATAATTCGCCCACAGTAACAGTGTCAATAACACCATAGAACTCAATTTACACTTTGATAACAATGTGATAATTCACACATGGTAACAGTGTCAATAACACAATGGAACCACATTTACAAATTGTTAACAGTGTGATAATTCACCCATTGCAACAATGTCAATAACACAATAGAACTACATTTACACAGTGATGAAAGTGCGATAACAGTGTGATAATTCACCCACAGTAACAGTGTCAATAACACAATAGAACTACATTTACACTCTGATAACAGTGTGATAATTCACCCATAGTGACAGTGTCAATAACACAATAGAACCACATTTACACAGTGATAACAGTGTGATAATTCACCCACAATAACGTGTCAATTACACAATATAACCACATTTACAAACTGATAACAGCGTGACAATTCACCCACTGTAACGTTGTCAATAACACAATGGAACCACATTTACACAGTGATAACAGTGTGATAATTCACCCACAGTCACAGTGTCAAAAACACAAGAGAGCTAGATTTACACTCTGATAACAGTGTGATAATTCACACATGGTAACAGTGTCAATAACACAATGGAACCACATTTACAAATTGATAACAGTGTGATAATTCACCCATTGCAACAATGTCAATAACACAATGGAACTACATTTACACAGTGATGAAAGTGCGATAACAGTGTGATAATTCACCCACAGTAACAGTGTCAATAACACAATAGAAACACATTTACACAGTGAAAACAGTGTGATAATTCACCCACAGTAACAGAGACAATAACACAATAGAACTACATTTACACAGTGATAACTGTGTGATAATTCACCCACAGTAACTGTGTCAATAACACAATAGAACCACATTTACACAGTGATAACGGTGTGATAGTTCACCCACAGTAACAGATGCAATAACACAATGGAACTAAATTTACTCCGTGATAACACTGTGAAAATTCACCCACAGTAAGAGTATCAATAACACAATAGAACTAGATTTGCACTCTGCGGGCAGTGTGATAATTCGCCCACAGTAACAGTGTCAATAACACCATAGAACTCAATTTACACTTTGATAACAATGTGATAATTCACCCACAGTAACAGTGTCAATAACATAATAGAGCTACATTTGCAAAGTGATAACAGTGTGATAATCCACCCACAGTAACAGATGCAATAACACAATAGAACTAAATTTACTCAGTGAGAACATTGTGATAATTCACCCACAGTAACAGATGCAATAACACAATAGAACTAAATTTACTCCGTGATAACAGTGTGAAAATGCACCCACAGTAACAGTGTCAATAACAGAAAATGACGACATTTACACAGTGATAACAGTGTGTTAATTCACCCACAATAAGAGTGTCAATCACACAATAGAACTAGATTTACACTCCGCGAACAGTGTGATAATTCACACACAGTAAAAGAGTCAATAACACAATAGAACTACATTTACACAGTGGTAACAGTGTGATAATTCACCCATGGTAAGAGTGTCAATAACAGAAGAGAAGTAGATTTACACTCTGAGATCAGTGTGAAAATTCACCCACATTAACAGTGTCAATAACACAAATGAACTACATTTACACTTTGATAACAGTGTGATAAGTTATCCACAGTAACAGTGTCAATAACACACCAGAGCTATATTTACACAGTGGTATCAGTGTGTTAATTCACCCACAGTAACAGTGTCAATAACACAATAAACTGGATTTTCACTCTGATAACAGTGTGATAATTCACCCACAGTAACAGTGTCAATAACACAATAGAACCACATTTACAAAGTGATAACAGTGTGATAATTCACCCACTGCAACAGTGTCAATAACACAATAGAACTACATTTACAAACTGATAACAGTGTGATAATTCACCCACAGTAACAGTGTCAATAACACAATTGAAACACATTTACAAAGTGATAACAGTGTGATAGTTCACCCATAGTAACAGTGTCAATAACAGAAAAGGACGACATTTACACAGTGATAACAGTGTGTTAATTCACCCACAGTAACAGATGCAATAACACAATCGAACTACATTTACTCCGTGATAACAGTGTGAAAATGCAACCACAGTAACACTGTCAATAACACAATAGAGCTAGATTTACACTCTGATAACAGTGTGATAATTCACACATGGTAACAGTGTCAATAACACAATGGAACCACATTTACAAATTGATAACAGTGTGATAATTCACCCATTGCAACAATGTCAATAACACAATAGAACTACATTTACACAGTGATGAAAGTGCGATAACAGTGTGATAATTCACCCACAGTAACAGTGTCAATAACACAACAGAACTACATTTACACTCTGATAACAGTGTGATAATTCACCCACAGTAACAGTGTCAATAACACAATAGAAACACATTTACACAGTGAAAACAGTGTGATAATTCACCCACAGTAACAGAGACAATAACACAATAGAACTACATTTACACAGTGATAACTGTGTGAAAATTCACCCACAGTAACTGTGTCAATAACACAATGGAACCACATTTACAAAGTGATAACAGTGTGATAGTTCACCCACAGTAACAGATGCAATAACACAATAGAACTAAATTTACTCCGTGATAACAGTGTGAAAATTCACCCACAGTAAGAGTATCAATAACACAATAGAACGAGATTTACACTCTGCGAGCAGTGTGATAATTCGCCCACAGTAACAGTGTCAATAACACAATAGAACCACATTTCAACAGTGATAACTGTGTGATTATTCACCCACAGTAACAGTGTCAATAACACAATAGAACTACATTTACACAGTGATAACAGTGTGATAATTCACCCACAGTAACAGTGTCAATAACACAATAGAACCACATTTACAAAGTGATAACAGTGTGATAGTTCACCCACAGTAACATTGTCATTAACAGAAAAGGACGACATTTACACAGTGAAAACATTGTGTTAACTCACCCACAGTAACAGTGTCAATAACACAATAGAACTACATTTACTCCGTGATAACAGTGTGAAAATTCAACCACAGTGAGAGTGTCAGTAGCACAATAGAACTAGATTTACACTCTGCGAGCAGTGTGATAATTCTCCCACAGTCACAGTGTCAATAACACCATAGACCTCAATTTACACTTTGATAACAGTGTGATAATTCACCGACAGTAACAGTGTCAGTAAAATAATGGAACTATATTTGCAAAGTGATAACAGTGTGATAATTCACCCACAGTAATAGTGTCAATAACACAATAGAACTATATTTGCAAAGTGATAACAGTGTGATCATTCACCCACAGTAACAGTGTCAATAACACAATAGAACTACATTTACAAAGTGATAACAGTGTGATAGTTCACCCACAGTAACAGTGTCAATAACAGAAAAGGACGACATTTACACAGTGATAACAGTGTGTTAATACACCCACAGTAACAGAGTCAATAACACAATAGAACGACATTTACTCCGTGATAACAGTGTGAAAATTCACCCACAGTAAGAGTGTCAATAACACAATAGAACCAGATTTACACTCTGCGAGCAGTGTGATAATTCACACACAGTAACAGAGTCAATAACACAATAGAACTACATTTACACCGTGATAACAGTGTGATAATTCACCCATGGTAAGAGTGTCAATAACACAATAGAACCAGATTTACACTCTGCGAGCAGTGTGATAATTCACCCACATTAACAGTGTCAGTAACACAATTGAGCTGCAGTTACACTTTGAGAACAGTGTGATAA
Organism: Heterodontus francisci; assembly: GCF_036365525.1. NCBI lineage: Eukaryota > Metazoa > Chordata > Chondrichthyes > Heterodontiformes > Heterodontidae > Heterodontus > Heterodontus francisci. Next base: position 31,283,584 of record NC_090392.1, on the reverse strand, counting down.
TTCACCCACAGTAACAGTGTTACCAACACAATATAACTACATTTACACAGTGATAACAGTGTGATAATTCACCCATAGTAACAGGGTCAATAACACAATAGAACTACATTTACACTCTGATAACAGTGTGATAATTCACCAACAGTCACAGTGTCAATAACACAATAGAACCACATTTACACAGTGATAACTGTGTGATTATTCACGCACAGTAACAGTGTCAATAACGCAGTGGAACGACATTTACACTCTGATTTCATTTTGATAATTCACCCACAGTAACAGTGTCAATAACACAATAGAACTACATTTACAATGTGATAACAGTGTGATAGTTCACCCACAGTAACAGTGTCAATAACAGAAAAGGACGACATTTACACAGTGATAACAGTGTGATATTTCACCCACAGTAACAGTGTCAATAACACAATAGAATTACATTTACACTGTGATGACAGTGTGATAATTCACCCACAGTAAGAGTGTCAATAGCTCAATTGAACCACATTTACACAGTGATAACGGTGTGACAATTCACCCACAGTAACTGTGTCAATAACACAATAGAACTACATTTGCACAGTAATACCAGTGTGATAATTCACCCACAGTAAGAGTGTCAATAACTCAATTGAACCACATTTACACAGTGATAACAGTGTGATAATTCACCCACAGTAACTGTGTCAATAACACAATAGAACTACATTTGCACAGTAATACCAGTGTGATAATTCACCCACAGTAAGAGTGTCAATAACTCAATTGAACCACATTTACACAGTGATAACGGTGTGACAATTCACCCACAGTAACTGTGTCAATAACACAATAGAACTACATTTGCACAGTAATACCAGTGTGATAATTCACCCACAGTAAGAGTGTCAATAACTCAATTGAACCACATTTGCACAGTGATAACAGTGTGATAGAAACAAAATACTGTGGATGCTAGAAATCTGAAATAAAAGCAAGAAATGCTGGAACCAATCAGCTGGTCTGGCAGCATCTGGGCAATGAGAAGCAGAGATAATGTTTTGGGTCAGTGAAACTTCTTCAGAACTAGCAAATATTGGAAATGTCTAAGGTTATAAGCAAGTGAGCCGGTGGTGGGGCAAGAGATAACAAAGGAGAAGGTGTAGATTGGACAAGGCCAAAAGGTCATGGAGCAAAGGCAAACAATATGTTAATGGTGTGTTGAAAGACAAAGCATTTGTACAGACAGGGTTTTCACAAACTGAAGACTGAGCAGCAGCAAGTACAAACATGAAGAAAAACAGTGGGTCAGCAAACTGAACCAACCAGAATGGAATGAAACAAACAAAAGAAAATAAATTGTAAAATAATGTAAAAAGGAAAAAGAAAATATAACTACAATAAAAGAAAAATGGGGGGCCCGTCATGCTCTGAAATTATTGAACTCAATGTTCAGTCCGGCAGGCTGTGGTGTGCCTAATCGGAACATGAGATGCTGTTCGTCGAGCTTGCGTTGTTGTTCAGTGGAACACTGCAGCAAGCCGAGGATAGGGATGTGAGCATGAGAGCAGGGGGGAGTGTTGAAATGGCAAGCAACCGGAAGCTCAGAGTCCTGCTTGTGGACTGAGTGGAGGTGTTCTGCAAAGCGGTCACCCAGTCTGCGTTTGGTCTCCCCAATGTAGATCTAACCACATCGTGAGCAGCGAATACAGTATACTAGAGTGAAAGAAGTACAAGTAAATCGCTGCTTCTCCTGAAAGGAGTGTTTGGGGCCAGGGATAGTGAGGAGAGAGGAGGTAAATGGGCAGGTGTAACATCTCCTGCGATTGCAGGGGAAGGTGCCATGGGACGGGGACGAGGTGGTGGGGGTAATTGAGGAGTGGTCCAGGGTGTCTCGGTGGGGATGATCCCTTCGGAATGCTGACAGGGGAAGGGAGGGGAAGATGCGACTGGTAGTGGCATCAACTGGAGGTGGCGGAAATGGCGGAGGATGATCCTTTGGATATGGAGGCTGATGGGGTGGAAAGTGAGGACAAGCGGAACCCTGTCACAGTTCTGGGAGGGAGGGGAAGGGGTGAGGATAGAGTTGCGGGAAATGTACCAGACACGGTTGAAGGCCCTGTCAACAAAAGTGGGGGGGAATCCTCCGTTGAGGAATAAGGAGGTCATATCAGAAGCACCGTCATGGAAGGTGGCATCATCAGAGCAGATGCGTCGGAGACGGAGAAACTGGGAGAATGGAATGGAGTCCTTACATGAGGTGAAAAAGTGTATTCCAGGTAGCTGTGGGAGTCGGTGGGCTTAAATTGGATATTAGTAGACAACCTATCCCCAGAGATAGAACATAGAACAGTACAGCACAGTACAGGCCCTTTGGCCCACGATGTTGTGCCGACCCTTTAACTTAATCTGAGATCAAACTACCTACATACCTTTCATTCTACTATCATCCATGTATCTATCCAAGAGTGGCTTAAATGCTCCTAATGTATCTGCTTCTACTACCACCGCTGGCAGTGCATTCCACGCACCCACCACTCTCTGTGTAAAGAACCTACCGCTGACATCTCCCATAAACCTTCCTCCAATCACCTTAAAATTATGCCCCATGATTTTAACCCTTTTCGCCTTGGGAAAAAGTCTCTGGCTCTCCACTCCATCTTTGCCTCTCATCATCTTGTACCCCTCTATCAAGTCACCTCTCATCCTTCTTCCCTCCAATGAGAAAAGCCCGAGCTCCCTCAACCTTTCTTCATAAGACATGCCCTCCAGTCCAGGCAGCATCCTGGTAAATCTCCTCTGCACCCTCTCTAAATCTTCCACATCCTTCCTATAATGAGGCAACCAGAACTGAACACAATATTCCAGGTGTAGTCTAACCAGGGCTTTATACAGCTGCAGCATAAACTCGCGGCTCTTAAACTCAATCCCCCTGTTAATGAAAGCCAACACACCATATGCCTCCTTAACAACCCGATGAACTTGGGTGGCAACTTTGAGGGATCTATGGATGTGGTCCCCAAGATCCCTCTGTTCCTCCACACTGCCAAGAATCTTGTCTTTAAGCCTGTAGTCTGCATTCTAATTCGACCTTCCAAAATGAATCACTTCATACTTTTCCAGGTTGAACTCCATCTGCCACTTCTCAGCCCAGCTCTGCATCCTGTCAATGTCCCGTTGCAGCCGACAACAGCCCTCCACACTATCCACAACTCCAGCAACCTTTGTGTCATCGGCAAACATACTAACCCAGCCTTCCACTTCCTCATCCAAGTCATTTATAAAAATCACAAAGAGCAGAGGTCCCAGAACAGATCCCTGCGGAACACCACTGGTCACCGAGCTCCAGGCTGAATACTTTCCATCTACTACCACCCTCTGTCTTCTATGGGCCAATCAATTCTGTATCCAGACAGCCAAATTTCTCTGTATCCCTTGCCTCCTTACTTTCTGAATGAGCCGACCATGGGGAACCTTATCAAACGCCTTGCTAAAATCCATATACACCACATCCACTGCTCTTCCTTCATCAATGTGTTTTGTCACATCTTCAAAGAATTCAATAAGGCTTGTGAGGCATTACCTGCCCCTCACAAAGCCATGCTGACTATCTCAAATCAAACTATGCTTTTCCAAATAATCATAAATCCTGTCTCTCAGAATCCTCTCCAATAATTTGCCCACTAAAGACGTAAGACTAACTAGTCTATAATTCCCAGGGTTATCCCTATTCCCTTACTTGAACAAGGGAATAACATTTGCCATCCTCCAAAGAACTTTCGCAAGAACGCAAAGATCTTCGCCAAAGGCGCGGCAACCTCTTCCCTCGCTTCCCGTTAAATCCTTGGGTATATCCCAACTGGCCCCGGGGACTTATCTATCTTCATGTCTTTCAAAATTGCCAGCACATCCTCCTTCTTAACATCAACCTGTTCGAGCATATCAGCGTGTTTCACACTGTTCTCACAAATGACAAGGGCCCTCTCACAAGTGAATACTGAAGCAAAGTATTCATTAAGGACCTCCCCTACCTCCTCCAACTCCAGGCACAAGTTCCCTCCACTATCCCTGATCAGCCCGACCCTCACTCTGGCCATCCTCTTGTTCCTCACATAAATGTAGAACGCCTTGGGATATTCCTTAATCCTACCCGCCAAGACTTTTTCATGTCCCCTTCTAACTCTGCTAAGTCCATTCTTCAGTTCATTCCTGGCTACCTTATAGCCCTCTAGAGCCCTGGAGACAGAGAAGTCGAGGAAGGCAATGAAGTGTCAGAGATGGACCATGTAAAGGTGAGAGAAACGGCAGTTCCGATGAAGGGTCACTGACCCGAAACGTTAACTCTGCTTCTCTTTCCACAGATGCTGCCAGACCTGCTGAGTGGTTCCAGCATTTCTTGTTTTTATTAGCTAAATGTATACTTTGGTTATGTCTTCACAAAGGAGGACACAAATATCAAACGAGAAATGTTGGGGAACACAGGGTTTAGTGAGAGGGAGGAATTGAAAGAAATCAATATTGGTAGAGAAATGGCGTTGGGGAAATTGATGGGATTGAAGGCCGATAAATCCCCAGGGCCTGATGGTATGCATTCCGCAGTACTTAAGGAGTGGACCTAGAAATAATGGATGCATTGATGGTCATCTTCCAAGATTCTATAGACTCTGAAACAGTTCCAACAGATTGGAGAGTAGCTAATGTAACCCCACTATTTAAAAAGGGAAGTAGAGAGAAAGCAGGGAATTATGGACCAGTCAGCCTGATGCTGGTTGTGGGGAAAATTCCAGAGCCCATTATCAAAGATTTTATAGCAGAACACTTGGAGAACAGTAGTAGAATCGGAAAGGGTCAGCATGGATTTACGAAAGGGAAATCATGCTTGACAAATCTACTCGAATTCTTCAAGGATGTAACTAGTAGAGTTGATGAGGAGGAGCGAGTGGATGTGCTTTATTTGTACTTTCAGAAGGCTTTCAACAAAGTCCCACATAATAGATTAGTGTGTAAAATTAAAGTGCATGGGATTGGGGGTAGTGTATTGCGATGGATATAAAATTGGTTGGCAGACAGGAAACAAAGAGTAGGAATAAATGGGTCTTTTTCTGAATGGCAGGCAGTGACAAGTGGGGTACCGCAGGGATTGGTGCTAGGACCCCAGCTATTCACAATATATATTGATGATTTAGATGAGGGAACTAATGTAATATCTCCAAATTTGCAGTGACACAAAACTGGGTGGGAGGGTGAGTTGTGAGGAGGATGCAGAGAGGCTTCAGGGTGATTTGGACAAGTTGGGCAAATGCATGGCAGATGCAGTATAATGTGGATAAATATGAGATTATCCATTTTGGTAGCAAAAACAGGAAGGCAGATTATTATCTGAATGGTGAAGAACTGAGAGAGGGGAATATGCAGGGAGACCTGGGTGTTCTGATGCACTGAAGGTAAGCGTGCAGGTGCAACAGGCGGTAAAAAGGCAAATGGTATATTTGCCTTCATAGTGAGCGGAGTCGAGTACAGGAGCAGGGATGTCTTGCTACAATTATACAGGCCCTTGGTGAGGCCACACCTGGAATATTGTTTAATTTTATGATACAGCACTGAAACAGGCCCTTCAGCCCACCAAGTCTGTGCTGACCATCAACCACCCATTTATACTAATCCTACACTAATCCCATATTCCTACCACATCCCCACCTTCCCGATATTCCCCTATCTATACTCGGAACGATTTATAATGGCCAATTTACCTATCAATTTGCAAGTCTTTGGCTGTGGGAGGAAACTGGAGCACCTGGCAAAAACCCACGCAGACACAGGGAGAACTTGCAAACTCCACACAGGCAGTACCCAGAATTGAACCCGGGCTGCTGGAGCTGTGAGGATGCAGTGCTAACCACTGCGCCACTGTGTGCAGTTTTGGTCTGCTCATCTGAGGAAGGATGCTCTTGCCACAGAGGGAGTGCAGCAAAGGTTTATCAGACTGATTCCTGGGATGGTGGTACTGACGTATGAGGAGAGATTGAGTCAGTTAGGATTCTGTTCGCTGGAGTTCAGAACAGTGAGGGGGGATTCTCATGGAACCCTATAAAATTCTAACAGGACTTGACAAGGTAGATGCAAGAAGGATGTTCCTAATGATGCAGGCATCCAGAACCAGGGGTCATAGTCCACGGATATGGAGTAAACCTTTCAGGACTGAGATGAGGAGAAATTTCTTCACCCAGAGAGTGGTGAGCCTATGGAATTCGCTACCACAGAAAGCAGTTGTGGCCAAAACATTGCATGTTTTCAAGAAGGAGTTAGATATAGCTCTTGGGGCAAAAGGGATCAAATGATATGGGGGGAAAGCGGGAACAGATTACTTAGTTGGATGATCAGCCCTGATCATAATGAATGGCGGAGCAGGCTCGAAGGGCCGAATGGCCTACTCCTGCTCCTATTTTCTATTTTTCTATGTTTATAAAACAAGTCTTAACAAGTGGGCGGCACAGTGGCGCAGTGGTTAGCACCGCAGCCTCACAGCTCCAGGGACCCGGGTTCGATTCCAGGTACTGCCTGTGTGGAGTTTGCAAGTTCTCCCTGTGTCTGCGTGGGTTTTCTCCGGGTGCTCCGGTTTCCTCCCACAAGCCAAAAGACTTGCAGGTTGATAGGTAAATTGGCCATTATAAATTGTCACGAGTATAGGTAGGTGGTAGGGAAATATAGGGATAGGTGGGGATGTTTGTTGGGAATATGGGATTAGTGTAGGATTAGTATAAAATGGGTGGTTGATGTTCGGCACAGACTCGGTGGGCCGAAGGGCCTGTTTCAGTGCTGTATCTCTAATCTAATCTAATCTAGTAATGAAGTAAAGCATAAACACACAGATCAAAATTTTTAAAAGTTCCCTTTTTTCGCCGTAGCCCCTTCACAGTCACACATTGGCATATAAACTTGTTCACCGAAAAAAAAGGGATTTTATAAATTCAGAGCTCTGTTGCAGACCAAACAACTTAGTCAGATTACTTGCTTGTTTTAATGAAAACAGCAGATGAAATATGTTGTTCCAAAACTGACATACAGTCTAACTTCTGAGCACACGGAGACAGGCCACTAGAATCTTCCAGAACAATTCTTTTCAGGTGGTGTTGAGAAGTAATTTCGCAGATATTCTTCAAAGGCAGGACGTGAGATGAATTGACACCATGAACTTCTCAGTGTCCTTCAGAGATATTGGAAAATGAAGCTGGGTTGTGGTCTTCTCTCCATTCTACTCTGCTTCAACAGACATGACTTTATCTGCCGCTCACTCCAGAGGGTAAAACACACACTCCGACCCACAACCAAAAAGCTTGTGAGGTTTCTACCAAATCTGAATGTATCCTGCCCTCAAGATCCAAATCATTCCAAGGAGAGCTATTGTGGTCCCTTCGTTAAACAATTCAGTGTCATTTTGGATAACAGTTCAGAGGCCGGACTCTCTTGCCAGAATTTTACGTTTGTCGGGAGGCTGGCCCACTGACCAAAAAGTAAGGGGTGAGCCTACCTCTGCCGGGCCTGGGAGCCACGTCAGTATTTTACATGGCCCAGGCCCTTAATTGGACTTGGGTGGGACTTCCACCTTCTTGAGGCAGGAAGTCTCGCCTCCAAGAGCTGTCAGCCAATCAGTGGGCTGACAGCTCTCAGTCCCAGCAGCGTCACCGGGGGCGGTGTCCAAAAAAAATTACAGCACAGGAACAGGCCCTTCGGCCCTCCAAGCCTGCGCCGATCCAGATCCTCTATCTAAACATGTCGCCTATTTTCTAAGGGTCTGTATCTCTTTGCTTCCTGCCCATTCATGTATCTGTCTAGATACATCTTAAAAGACGCTATCGTGCCCGCGTCTACCACCTCCGCTGGCAACATGTTCCAGGCACCAACAACCATCTGCATAAAGGACTTTCCACGCATATCCCCCCTAAACTTTTCCCCTCTCACTTTGAACTCATGTCCCCTCCTAATTGAATCCCCCACTCTAGGAAAAAGCTTCTTGCTATCCACCCTGTCTATACCTCTCATGATTTTGTACACCTCAATCAGATCCCCCCTCAACCCCCGTCTTTCTAATGAAACTAATCCGAATATACACAACCTCTGTTCTTATCTAGCGCCCTCCATACCAGGCAACATCCTCGTGAACCTCCTCTGCACCCTCTCCAAATCATCCACATCCTTTTGGTAATGTGGCGACCAGAACTGCATGCAGATTCCAAATGTGGCAGAACCAAAGTCTTATACAAGTGTAACATGACCTGCCAACTCTTGTACTCAATACCCTGTCCGATGAAGGAAAGCATGCCGTATGCCTTCTTGACCACTCGATTGACCTGCGTTGCCACCTTCAGGGAACAACGGACCTGAACACCCAAATCTCTCTGCACATCAATTTTCCCCAGGACTTTTCCATTTACTGTATAGTTCACTCTTGAATTGGATCTTCCAAAATGCATCACTTCGCATTTGCCCTGATTGAACTCCATCTGCCATTTCTCTGCCCAACTCTCCAATCTATTTATATTCTGCTGTATGCTCTGACAGTCCCCTTCACTATCTGCTACTCCACCAATCTTAGTGTCGTCTGCAAACTTGCTAATCAGACCACCTATACTTTCCTCTAAATCATTTATGTATATCACAAACAACAGTGGTCCCAGCACGGATCCCTGTGGAACACCACTGGTCACACGTCTCCATTTTGAGAAACTCCTTTCCACTGCTACTCTCTGTCTCCTGTTTCCCAGCCAGTTCTTTATCCATCTAGCTAGTACGCCCTGGACCCCATGCGACTTCACTTTCTCCATCAGCCTACCATGGGGAACCTTATCAAACGTCTTACTGATGTCCATGTATATGACATCTACAGCCCTTCTCTCATCAATCAACTTTGTCACTTCCTCAAAGAATTCTATTAAGTTGGTAAGACATGACCTTCCCTGCACAAAATCATGTTGCTTATCACTGATAAGCCCATTTTCTTCCAAATGGGAATAGATCCTATCCCTCAGTATCTTCTCCAGCAGCTTCCCTACCACTGACGTCAGGCTCACCGGTCTATAATTACATGGATTATCCCTGCTACCCTTCTTAAACAAGGGGACAACATTAGCAATTCTCCAGTCCTCCGGGACCTCACCCGTGTTTAAGGATGCTGCAAAGATATCTGTTAAGGCCCCAGCTATTTCCTCTCTCGCTTCCCACAGTAACCTGGGATAGATCCCATCCAGACCTGGGGACTTGTCCACCTTAATGCCTTTTAGAATACCCAACACTTCCACCCTCTTTATGCCGACTTGGCCGAGAGTAATCAAACATCTGTCCCTAACCTCAACATCCGTCATGTCCCTCTCCTCGGTGAATACCGATGCAAAGTACTCGTTTAGAATCTCACCCATTTTCTCTGACTCCACGTATAACTTTTCTCCTTTGTCCTTGAGTGGTCCAATCCTTTCTCTAGTTACCCTCTTGCTCCTTATATATGAATAAAAGGCTTTGGGATTTTCCTTAACCCTGTTTACTAAAGATATTTCATGACCCCTTTTAGCCCACTTAATTCCTCGTTTCAGATTGGTCCTACATTCCCGATATTTTTTCAAAGCTTCGTCTTTCTTCAGCCTACTAGACCTTATGTATGCTTCCTTTTTCCTCTTAGCTGGTCTCACAATTTCACCTGTCATCCATGGTTCCCTAATCTTACCATTTCTATCCCTCATTTTCACAGGAACATGTCTCTCCTGTACGCTAATCAACCTCTCTTTAAAAGCCTCCCACATAACAAATGTGGATTTACCTTCAAACAGCTGCTCCCAATCTACATTCCCCAGCGCCTGCCGAATTTTGGTACAGTGGGTCTTCCCCCAATTTAGCACTCTTCCTTTCGGACCACTCTCGTCTTTGTCCATGAGTATTCTAAAACTTGCGGAATTGTGATCACTATTCCCAAAGTAATCCCCTACTGAAACTTCAACCACCTGGCCGGGCTCATTCCCCAACACCAGGTCCAGTATTACCCCTTCCCGAGTTGGACTATTTACATACTACTCGAGAAAACCCTCCTGGATGCTCCTTACAAATTCTGCTCCATCTAGACCTCTAACACTAAGTGAATCCCAGTCAATGTTGGGAAAATTGAAATCTCCTATCACCACCACCCTGTTGCTCCTACATCTTTCCATAATCTGTTTACATATTTGTACCTCTATCTCACGCTCGCTGTTGGGAGGCCTGTAGTACAGCCCCAACATTGTTACCGCACCCTTCCTTATTTCTGAGTTCTGCCCATATAGCCTCACTGCTCGAGTCCTCCATAGTGCCTTCCTTCAGCACAGCTGTGATATCCTCTTTGACCAGTAATGCAACTCCTTCACCCCTTTTACCTCCCTCTCTATCCCGCCTGAAGCATCGATATCCTGGGATATTTAGTTGCCAATCATGCCCTTCCCTCAACCAAGTCTCAGTAATAGCAATAACATCAAACTCCCAGGTACTAATCCAAGCCCTAAGTTCATCTGCCTTACCTACTACACTTCTTGCATTAAAACTAATGCACCTCAGACCACCAGTCCCTTTGCGTACATCTTCTGCTGCCTGCCTACTCTTTCCCTTCGTCACGCTGACTGCACCCAGTGAACAGCAGTGGAGTGGATGACGGCTCCGGCAGACTGCTAAGTATAAGGGCCTTGCTGGGGACAATCAGCCAGGCCTCCACGAAGCAAAGGGAGGCATTTGGAGAGGATTGGACCATTATTTTAGTGAGAGCAGTTGGAGCTTCGGCAGGATCCTCCGTGGATACAGGATGCCAATCAGGAGGCATACACCCCAAGCCTTCAGGGAAGCCTGCAGGTTTTACCTGGTGGCCTTCTGTAGGGCTTAAGGCACCCACCCACCACTGGTAAAATTGCAGAAGGGGCAGAAAGGCATCAGGAACAATAACCCCCTGCCTTCCACTGAACTTTATTCCCCCCTCCCCCGCCACCAGCTCACTCCAGTAAGTAAAATTTCGGCATGAATGTAGAAATATGCCAGTGCCCTGGGGGCTGGTGGGACTGTACTAGACCTGAGTCAACACAAGCAAGAGAACTGGAAACCAAGAACAGGTCACAACACTGAATTGTCCACTGATGCAGAGTTCCGATACAGTTTTTGTTAAAAATCACACAATTGTTAAGGACAGTATATCATGGATAAATATGAGGTTATCCACTTTGGTTGTAAACTCAGAAAGCCAACTTATTATCTGAATGGTGACAGGTTGGGAAAGGGGGAGGTGCAATGAGACCTGGATGTCCTTGTACACCAGTTGCTAAAAGCAAGCATTCAGGTGCAGCAAGTCGTTAGGACGGCGAATAGTAAGTTGGCCTTCATTGCAAGATGATTTGAGTACAGGAGCAAGGATGTCTTACTGCAGTTATACAGGGCCTTGGTGAGACCACATCTGGAATATTGTGTTATCTGAGGAAGGATGTTCTTGCCATGGAGGAAGTGCAAAGAGTATTCACTGGGCTGATTCCTAGGATGGCAGGATTGACATATGAGGTGAGATTGAGTCGACTCGGCCTATATTCACGAGAGTTTAGAAGAATGAGAGGGGATCTCACAGATACCTATAAGATTCTAACAGGACTGGACAGGCTAGATGCAGGGGGGATGTTCTGGATGGCTGGTGAGTTCAGAACTAGGGGTACAGTCTCAGGATACGGGGTATGCCGTTAGAACTGAGATGAGGAGAAATGTATTCACTCAGACTGTTGTGAACCTGTGGAATTCTCTACTACAGAAGGCAGTGGAGGCCAAATCATTAAATATATTCAAGAAGGAGATCGATATATTTCTTAATGCCAAAGGGATTAAGCGATCGGGGGGGAAGCGGGAACAGGGTACTGAATTAGACGATCAGCCATGAACTTTTTTGAATGGCAGGGCAGTACCAAAGGGCTGAATGGCCTACTCCTGCTCCTATTTCCTATGTTTCCATTTATCTCAAAGTGAGTGACTGTATCTAGGAGAGGAGGCCAGTTGAGACATGAACAAGGACAGCAATAGAGGGAATACAATAGAAATTCATGTTGGATTTTACTATTTTCATCATTTAAATAATTGAACAATTTGTCTCATTGGATATTTCATCCCATTCTTTAACTCCGCCCTGAACTTACTCTGGGTTCCTGCATAAATAAATGGGTTGATGCAAGAACTCAAAAGCTGAAGCATTATTCCACTCTCCTCCAGAATAAAATTTGATTCTTTGAAATTTGATCCGGAGAAATAACTAACACCTGCTATTCGGACATTGGACACCGTTATAAAAAATAACAAATATAACAGGATGAAACTACCCGAGATGGCGAAGAGTAAAACAATGGAGTTTCTCCGCTTCTCCATCTCTAGGTCACTCTGATTCTCTCTATTGCTGTGAGCCCGGAGTCTCCTGCGTGCTCTACTGGCCAATAAAATGTGTCTGATGGTCAGAGCATTGAACAGTAAAATCAGAATGAATGGTAGACAAGGGGTTAAAATAATAAAAATCCAGTCATATGCAGCCCATGCAGATGATGTATAATATATTACCTTGATGTTGCAGAACCAGGGTATGTTGTTAGTTATGTAATTAGGTTCATGTATGAAATACATGAAGACATTTTTGAAACAGCTCAGTGTACAGACCGTTGCTATGACCCGTGCTGCCGTTTTCTCAGTGCAATATTTTATTTTCACCTTCTGGCAACAAATGGCCATAAATCGATCGAAGGTGAAAGCGACTGTTAACCAGACAGAACAGCTGAGGGTTGCATAGTTTAGGGCAGAACGGAGACTGCATATGGGTGTGATGGACAGGAAACTGAGTGGGAAATAAATACCAGCAATCCGGTTTAATATCACTGCAGTGATCAGGACCAGGAGATCCGTCACTGCCATGGACACCAGGTAGTAAGTGATACATCTGGAGAGACCACATCTTCCTCGGTACAGGATCACAATCACTGCCAGGTTAGCTGTAACAGAGAGAGAGAGCAAGTCTGAGAGAAAGCTGGAGAGCGGATATGTGTGAGCAAGTGAGAAGAGGAAAGTTACTGGCCCAACTCCCAGCAAAATCTGCCATTTTACAGGATTCTGTGTGAAATTTACAGTTTTGACATGTGATCCTGAGTTGGACACGACTGCTTACACTACAGGCACTTGCCTCTGTGTTTGAAACAATACTGTGGAGTAAAAATAGCGGGCTGAAATTTACAGCCCACCCCGCCCCCCCAATGTGGAATATTGACGGGGGTCTGGAAAATGTCTCCAGTAGAGGCCCGGCACAGGCCACGATGTCGGGAAGGACCAGCCCAATATTGTCGGTGGTGGTGAGGCCTTGTGGTGAATCCTTCCTGCTGCTCGGCAATGGGTGCCCCATTTAATTATTTAAATTTATTTAAATAAACAAATTAATTGCTTCCCAGCTCGTGCCATCCATTCCGGAGTGATATTGGAGTCGGTGGCCGACTCTCCCACGCATTCAGGTCCCCATCCAGGGATTGAGGTGGAACACTGGGGGAAGGGGGGAGAAGGTAACTTTTTCAGTGAGGGAGATGGGAGCGGAGTCAAATTCATCTGATTGCTGTAGGAGATAGTGAGAGAGGTAAAGTGCATAGTTTATGACCATTGCGGGGAGGAGGTCAGGTGGACAAGGTAATTATTTCAGGGCGGAGAGGGCAAAGAATTAATTATATCTTTAATGGAGGTGGGAGAGGGGCGAGAAACAGTTATTTAATTTTTTCAGATCAATGTTAAATCACCATTTCTTTAAATATTACAATTGAAATGCAGGGTTCGAAGCCCTTTAAAAATGACATCAGCGCCTGCGCCAGTGCTGTCCACATCATTGGAGGGGGTGGTCCACCCTGGCCATTTAAATGAGCTGCCTTGTTTAATATCGTGGTGTCTCTGCACTGTGGGGTCCGCGTGTGCAGCCTGCCATAGTTTACACCCGCCACTGAAATCCCCTACTAATATTACCCTATTATTTTTACACCTCTCTCAGATTTGCCAACATAGCTGCTCCTCTATCTCTCCCTGATTACTTGGAGGCCTGTAGGACACTCCCAGCCAAGTGTTTGCCCCCTGTTTGTTTTTAAGCTCTATTCCTGTATACAAAATATTTAGGAAAGATAAGGATAGGAAGAAAGGAGGAAGAGTAGCTATAATTATTATGGAAAATATTACACAGCTGGAGAGAGAGCATGTCCTGGAGGATTTAATTACTGAATCTATTTGGTTCGAGTTCACAAACAATAGAGGTACCATTATAACCACACTTTGTATTCTATATGCCACCAACTCGTGGGAAAGATATAGAGGAGCAAATGTGAAGGGAAATTACAGAGAGGCACAAAAATTATGAAGTAGTGATAATGGGAGACTTCAATTATCCTCATACAGAATGGGATAACAATTGTGTAAAGGGCAGAGAGGGGGAAGAGATTATGAAGTATGAACTTTAGTTAGGCCACACTTAGAATATTGTGTGCAAGTCTGGTCGCCATACTACCAGAAGGACATGGAGGCTTTGGAGAGGGTACAGATGAGGTTTACCAGGATGTTGCCTGGTCTGGAGGGCATTAGCTATGATTAGAGGTTAGATAAACTCGGATTGTTTTCACTGGAACGACGGAGGTGGAGGGGCGACATGATAGAGGTTTACAAAGTTATGAGCGGCATGGACAGAGTGGATAGTCAGTAGCTTTTTCCCAGGGTGGAAGAGTCAGTTACTAGGGGACGTAGGTTTAAGGTGAGAGGGGCAAAGTTTAGAGGGGATGTGCGAGGCAAGGTCTTTGCACAGAGGGTGGTGAGTGCGTTAAAATTGCTGCTGGCGAAGATGGTGGAAGCAGGTACCATAGAGACGTTTAAGAGGCATCTTGACAAATACGTGAATAGGATGGGAATAGAGGGATACGGACCCCGGAAGTGCAGAAGGTTTTAGTTTAGGCAGGTATCAAATTGGCGCAGGCTTTGAGGGCCGAATGGCCTGTTCCTGTGCTGTACTGTTCTTTGTTCTTTGTTATTCAGGAGAATTTTATTGATCAGCAATGAGGAATGTGGTTTTGCCGGATCTGGTTCTGGGGAATGAGGTGGGTTAAGTGGATCAGGTGTCAGCTGCTGATCAGTGAGGGAACAATGATCATGGTATCATAAGCTTTTGGTTAGCTATGGAAGAGGCAGGGAACAATCTAAATTAAAACAGTAAATTGGAGGAAGGCCAATTTCAGTGGGGTGAGAACGAATCTATTCCAGGTAAATTGGACTCAAAGATTGGCAGGCAACACTGTAACTGTACAATGGATTGCCTTTAAAGAGGAAATCGTTCGGGTACAGTCGAGGTACATCCCCATGAGGGGGAAAGATAGGGAACGAAAGCCTGAGCTCCCTGGATGGCAAGAAATATAGGGAGTAAGATGAAGTAGAAAAAGGAGCGCATGAGGAATGTCAGGCTGAAGATAGAATTTTCAGAGGGGAAGTGGAAAAAGGTGTAAGTGTTGATATTCAAAGAGTCTTGGTTGTGCTTTTACCAGGAATGCAGAAAGTTAACATGCAGATACAGCAAGCAATTAGGAACGCAAATGCGTTTTGATGAAAGCACATCTGGAACACTGTGTACAGTTTTGGTCTCCACATTTAAAAAAGGATATACTGGCATCGCATCCAGGGTTCACGGGATTGGTCCCTGGGATGAGGGGGTGTCTTAAGATGAGTAAATTGGGCCTGTGTTGTCTGGAGGTTAGAGGAATGAGAGGTGATCTCATTGAAACATGAACGTTTCTAAAGGGGTTGGATAGGATCGACACTGAGGGATTATTTCCACTGGCGGGGAATTTAAATCACGGGGGAACAGTCTCAGGATAAGGGGCCGATCATTTAGGACTGAGGTGAGATGAAATTACTTCACTCTAAGGGTTGTGAATCTTTGGAATTCTCTGTCCCAGAATATTCCATCACTGAATACATTTAAGCCTCGGAACGACTGATTTTTGGTCTCTCAAGGAATCAAGGGATACAGTGAGTGGGAGTTGAAACCGAAGATCAACCATGATCATTTTGAATGGTGGAGCAGGCTCGATGGGCCATATGGTCTACTCCTGCTCCTATTTCTTGTGTTCTTATGAACCAGAGAGACAAAAGGAGAGTATGACAAAAAACTGGCAGCCTACATAACAGGGAATCAAAAAGTCTTCTCTCAGCATTCAAATGGTAAAAGGCTGCTCAGAGGATGGTTCGGGCCAACTGGGAACCAAAAAGAGGATCGATGTGTGGAGACAGAGGGTATGGCTGAGATATTAAATGAAGACCTTGCATCTGTATTTACCAAGGAAGAAAATGCTGCCCAAGTCATATTGAAACAGGAGGTAATTGAGATACTGAATGGACGAAAAATTGATAAGGAAGCGATATTAGAAAGGCTGGCTGTCCTTAAATTTGATAAGTCACCAGCACCATACGCATCTGAGGATGCTGAAATAGGTAAGAGTGGAAATTGAGAAGCTACCTAATCAGTTGGTTAGTTAGAGATACAGCACTGAAACAGGCCCTTCGGCCCATCGAGTGTGTGCCGGCCATCAACCACCCATTTATACTAATCCTAAACTACTTCCATATTCCTAACACATCCCCACCTGTCCCTATATTTCCCTACCACCTACCTATACTCGGGGCAATTTATAATGGCCAATTTACCTATCAACCTGCAAGTCTTTTGGCATACTACTGGCCATAACCTTCCAATCCTCCTTGAATATAGGGCTGGTGCCAGAGAACTGCAGAATTGCAAATATTACAATCTTGTTCAATAAAGGGTTCAAGAATAAAACCAGCAACTACAGGCCAGTCAGTTTAACCTCAGTTGTGGGAAAAATTTAGCGATGATAATCTGGGACAAAATCAACGCACATTTGGACAAGTGTGGTTTAATTATAGAAAACCAGAACAGATTTATTCAAGGCAAATCATTTATAATAATTGATCGTGTTTTTTGATGAGGTAACATGGATGGTTGATAAGCGTACTCCCGATGATATAGTGCGTATTGACTGCCAAAAGGCATTTGATAAAGTGTCACAAAATAGACATGTCAGCAAAGTTGAAGCCCATGGAATAAAAGGGAAAGTTGCAGCCTGGATAGATTGTTGGCTGAGTGACAGGAAGCAGAGAGTAGTGGAGAATGTCTGTTTACAGAATGGAGGAAGGTATGCAGAGGAGTTTCCCAGACTTCCCTATTAGGATTAATGCTTGTCTCGATATATATTAATGAGCTAGACTTGGGTTTGCAGGGCACCTGGTAGATTGGCAGACACGTGGCAGATGAAATTTAATGCAGAGAAGTGAGAATTGGTACAGTTTGGTAAGAAGGACCAGGAGAGGCAATACCCGGGCACAATTCTAAAGTGGGTGCAGGAACAGAGAGACCTCGGGTATGTGTGCAAAATATGCTGAAGGTGTGGATAAAAAGGCAAACGGGATCCTGGGCTTCATAAATCAAGGCATCGATTACAAAAGCAAGGCAATTATCATGATCCTTAATAAAAAAAAATCTCTTTCGGACTCAGTGGAAATCTTGTGTCCAATTCTGGCTCCGAAATTTAGGAAGGATGTGAAGACTTTCGAGAAGATGCAGTAAAGATTTAGGAAAATCATTCCAGGGGTTAGAGACTTCAAATACATGGATTGATTGGAGAAGCTGAAATTGTTATAGAACATAGAACATAGAACAGTACAGCACAGTACAGGCCCCTCAGCCCACGATGTTGTGCCGAACCTTTAACCTACTCTAAGATCTACGTAACTACCTACCCTTCATTCTACTATCATCCATGTACCTCTCCAAGAGTCGCTTAAATGCCCCTAATGTATCTGCTTCTGCTACCACCGCTGGCAGCGCATTCCAAGCACCCACCACTCTCTGTATAAAGAACCTATCTCTGACATCTCCCCGAAACCTTCCTCCAATCAGCCTAAAATTATCCCCCCTGGTGATAGCCCTTTCTGCCCTGGGAAAAAGTGTCTGGCTATCCACTCTATCTATGCCTCTCATCATCTTGTACCCCTCTATCAAGTCACCACTCATCCTTCTTCGCTCCAATGAGAAAAGCCCTCGCTCCCTCAATCTTTCTTCATCGGACATGCCCTCTGGTCCAGGCAGCATCCTGGTAAATCTCCTCTGCACCCTCTCTGAAGCTTGCACATCCTTCCGATAATGAGGCGACCAGAACTGAACACAATATTCCAAGTGTGGTCGAACCAGGGCTTTATAGAGCTGCAGCATAACCTCACAGCTCTTAAACTCAATCCCCCTGTTAATGAAAGCCAACACACCATACGCCTTCTTAACAACCCTATCAACTTGGGTGGCAGCTTTGAGCGATCTATGGACATGGACACCAAGATCCCTCTGTTCCTCCACACCACCAAGAATCCTGTCTTTAAGCCTGTATTCCGCATTCAAATTCGACCTTCCAAAATGAATCACTTCACACTTTTCCAGGTTGAACTCCATCTGCCACTTCTCAGCCCAGCTCTGCATCCTGTCAATGTCCCGTTGCAACCTACAACTGCCTTCCACACTATCCACAACTTTCCCTGTATCCCATGACTCCTTACTTTCTGAATGAGCCTACCATTGGGAACCTTATCAAACGCCTTGCTGAAATGCATAAACACCACCTCCACTGCTCTTCCTTCATCAATGTGTTTTGTCACATCTTCAAAGTGTTCAATAAGGCTTGTGAGGCATGACCTGCCCCTCACAAAGCCATGCTGACTGTCTCTAATCTAACCATGCTTTCCCAAGTAATCATAAATCCTGTCTCTCAGAATCCTCTCCAATAATGTGCCCACTACCGACGTAAGACTGACTGGTCTATAATTCCCTGGGTTATCCCTATTCCCTTTCTTGAACAAGGGAACAACATTTGGCATCCTCCAATCATCTGGTACTACTCCAGTGGACAGTGAAGACGCAAAGATCATAGCCAAAGGCGCGGCAATCTCGTCCCTCGCTTCCCGTAATATCCTTGGGTTTATCCCATCTGGCCCCGGGGACTTATCTGTCCTCATATCATTCAAAATTTCCAGCACATCCTCCCTCTTAACTTCAACCTGTTCAAGCATATCAGCCTGTTCCACGCTGTCCTCACAAACGACCAGGTTCCACTCACGAGTGAATACTGAAGCAAAGTATTCATTTAGGACCTCCCCTACCACCTCCGACTCCAGGCACAAGTTCCCTCCACTATCCCTGATCGGCCCTGCCCTCACTCTGGCCATCCTCTTGTTCCTCACATAAGAACTTCTTGGGATTTTCATTAATCCTACCCGCCAAGACTTTTTCATGTCCCCTTCTAGCTCTCCTAAGTCCATTCTTCAGTTCCTTCCTGGCTACCTTGTAACCCTCTAGAGCCCTGTCTGATCCTTGCTTCCTCAACCTGAAGTAAGCTTCCTTCTTCCTCTTGACTATCCTTGGAGAAGAGAGTTTTGAGCAAAGTTCTGATAGCAATGTTCAAAATCATGGGAGGTCGAGAGAGAGAAGATCGGGAGAAGCTTTTCCCATTGGTGGAAGGGTCGAGAATCAGGGGGCACAGATGTCAGGTAATTGGCAAAAGAACCAAAGACGACATGAGAGAAAAAGTTTTTACACAGCAGGAGGTTAGAATCTGGAAGACATTACCTGAGAGTTTAGTGGAGGCAGATACTATTGGGAGCTTCAAAAGCAAATTGGACAAGCACCTGAAAAGAAAGACTTTGCAGGGCTATTGGAAAAGGTGAGGGAGTGGAATTAGCTGAGATGATTTTGCAGAAGGCTAGCATGGACACAATGGCTGAATGGCCTCTTTCTTTGTTGTAACCATTCCATGACTCTAAATAGTTCATTCATAAGAGAATATCAATCTCAACAACTCGATGTCTAATAATGTACCCTCAAAAATCACTTTTTGTATTCAGTTGGGAATTAGTAATTCATTGAAAAATTCCAATCAGTGAATCATTTATGGAAATTACTCAGTCACTGTCAATGTCAATAACACAATAAAACGATATTTAGACTGTGATAACAGTGTAATAATTCACCCATAGTCACAGTGTCAATAACACAAAAGAACTACATTTACACTGTGAGATGGTCGCTGTAAAGTGGAGAAATAATCCAGTTAAAATGTTATTGGTCAAGGGAAGTATTATACTGGGAAAGGGGCGAGATTATATCAGTAATGTGAAGAAATTGTACCAGTATAATGGTGGGTCTCTTAAAGGGAACGAAGTACGGCATGAATGGGCAGAAATTATATTGACAACAGGAAGAAATAAACAGTGAAAACACTGGAAATACTCAGCAGGTCTGGCAGCATCTGTGGGAGAGAAACAGAGTTAACATTTCAGGTCAGTAAACTTTCATCACGACGTTTTCTCCTCAGTAATCTGATATTATTTCAGAACTTTGATTTTCTACAGGAAGAAGCAACATCGATAAAGTGGAGAAGTAAAACTGTTATAGTGGAATATATGATACTGTAGAAGAGGAAAAGTTATAGCAATTCAAAAGGAAATGATATCCCATTAAAGGGAGAAATTATCCTGGGAAATGAAAGAAAGAATGTCAGAACTATAGAGAAGCCCTACTAGATATTAGATCAGTGACACAGCTAATCAATGTTACCGTAACTAATAACTAACTCCAATACTTTACCTGGAACCCCGATAGCTGCAAGGATGGGATAGTAAATGGCAAACAGCAGTCCTTTTGGTGATCCGTGCATTGCTATCAGAAGCTCTCAGCGCATTTTACACTCCCTTCAAAGTTTGCCACATTTATCCCTGATGTCAGGCTCTGGGGAGGTAGTTAATTGGTTTGAGCCTTTGCATTATTTACATCAATTGCAACAGAGAGATTAATGCAGCTGCTGTCAGGCTCGGGTTTTTGTTTTGAATGGGATATCTTTAAAGTACACTGGCAGGGCTTTGAAGTGAAATACCCAGTAAGTTCTGCCTGATCCCCTTTACATTTCTTCATGAAAGATGATGAAATCTCAATAGGCCGTTGTAATGATAACAGCAAACCTTGTGTGCAAGTAATCCCCAGGTTTAAACTCTTTAATGCTGAGTTAAGTGGTTTCAGCAAAAGTGACCAGAGATTCTCTAACCTGAAGCAGAACATCACCAATTCTCGTTCCTGATCATTATTAAGTTCGATTAAGTGTCACATGCAAATCCCTCTGAGTCTGTGCACGCACTTTAATGCATTTTTCTGCGTAGGCATTGTGGAGAGGGCCAGTTCAGCACAGTTACAGTCAACATACGTAGATCCAATTGAGCAGGTTTACATTCAGTGTGGACAGGTCCAGTTCAGCACGGTTACATTCAGTGTGTACTGGCCCAGTTCAGCACGGTTACACTGAGTGTGTACTGGTCCAGTTCATAAAGGTTACATTCAGTGTGTACTGGTCCAGGTCAGCACGGTTACATTAAGCGTGTACTGGTCCAGTTCAGCACGGTTTCATTCATTTTGTTCTGGTCCAGTTCAGTACTGTTACATTCTGTGTGCACTGGTCCAGTTCAGCACGGTTACATTCAGTGTGTACTGCTGCAGTTCATAAAGGTTACATTCAGTGTGTACTGGTCCAGTTCAGCACTGTTACATTCAGTGTGTACTATTCCAGTTCATAAAGGTTTCATTCAGTGTGTACTGGTCCAGTTCAGCACGGTTACATTCAGCGTGTACTGGTCCAGTTCGGCACGGTTACATTCAGTGTGTACTGGTCCAGTTCAGCACGGTTACATTCAGTGTGTACAGGTCCAGTTCAGAACGGTTACATTCAGTGTGTGCTGGTCCAGTTCAGCACTGTTCCATTCAGTGTGTACTGGTCCAGTTCAGCACGGTTACATTCAGTGTGTACTGGTCCAGTTCAGCACGGTTACATTCAGCGTGTACTGGTCCAGTTCAGCACCATTACATTCAGTGTGTACTGGTCCAGTTCAGCACGGTTACATTCAGTGTGTACTGGTCCATTTCTGCACTGTTACATTCAGTGTGTACTGGTCCAGTTCATAAAGGTTACATTCAATGTGTACTGGTCCAGTTCAGCACTGTTACATTCAGTGTGTACTGGTCCAGTTCATAAAGGTTAAATTCAGTGTGTACTGGTCCAGTTCAGCACTGTTACATTCAGTGTGTACAGGTCCAGTTCATAAAGGTTACATTCAGTGTGTACTGGTCTAGTTCAACACTGTTACATTCAGTGTGTACTGGTCCAGTTCAGCACGGTTACATTAAGTGTGTACTGGTCCAGTTCATCACGGTTACATTCAGCGTGTACTGGTCCAGTTCAGCACCATTACATTCAGTGTGTACTGGTCCAGTTCAGCACGGTTACATTCAGTGTGTACTGGTCCAGTTCTGCACTGTTACATTCAGTGTGTACTGGTCCAGTTCATAAAGGTTACATTCAGTGTGTACTGGTCCAGTTCAGCACTGTTACATTCAGTGTGTACTGGTCCAGTTCATAAAGTTTACATTCAGTGTGTACTGGTCCAGTTCAGAAAGGTTACATTCAGTGTGTACTGGTCCAGTTCAGCACTGTTACATTCAGTGTGTACTGGTCCAGTTCATAAAGGTTACATTCAGTGTGCACTGGTCCAGTTCAGCACTGTTACATTCAATGTGTACTAGTCCAGTTCATCACGGTTACATTCAGTGTGTACTGGTCCACTTGAGCACTGTTACATTCAGTGTGTTCTGGTCCAGTTCAGCACGGTTACATTCAGTGTGTACTGGTCCAGTTCAGCACGGTTACATTCAGCGTGTACTGGTCCAGTTCAGCACTGTTGCATTCAGCGTGTACTGGTCCAGTTCAGCACGGTTACATTCAGCGTGTACTGGTCCAGTACAGCACGGTTACATTCAGTGTGTACTTGTCCTGTTCAGCACTGTTACTTTCAGCGTGTACTGGTCCAGTACAGCACGGTTACATTCAGTGTGCACTGGTCCAGTTCAGCACGGTTACATTCAGTGTGTACTTGTCCTGTTCAGCACGGTTACATTCAGTGTGCACTGGTCCAGTTCAGCACGGTTACATTCAGTGTGTACTTGTCCTGTTCAGCACGGTTACATTCAGTGTGTACTGGTTCAGTACTGCACGTTTACATTCAGTGTGTGCTGGTCCAGTTCAGCACGGTTACATTCAGTGTGTACTGGTCCTGTTCAGCATGGTTACATTCAGTGTGTACTGGTCCAGTTCAGCACGGTTATATTCAGTGTGTACTGGTCCAGTTCAGCACGGTTACATTCAGCGTGTACTGGTCCATTACAGCACGGTTACATTCAGTGTGTACAGGTCCAGTTCATCACTGTTACATTCAGTGTGTTCTGGTCCAGTTCAGCACGGTTACATTCAGTGTGTACTGGTCCAGTTCAGCACGGTTACATTCAGCGTGTACTGGTCCAGTTCAGCACTGTTGCATTCAGCGTGTACTGGTCCAGTTCAGCACGGTTACATTCAGTGTGTACTGGTCCAGTTCATCACTGTTACATTCAGCGTGTACTGGTCCAGTACAGCACGGTTACATTCAGTGTGTACTAGTCCAGTTCAGCACGGTTACATTCAGTGTGTACTTGTCCTGTTCAGCACGGTTACATTCAGTGTGTACTGGTTCAGTACAGCACGTTTACATTCAGTGTGCGCTGGTCCAGTTCAGCACTGTTCCATTCAGTGTGTACTGGTCCTGTTCAGCATGGTTACATTCAGTGTGTACTGGTCCAGTTCAGCACTGTTGCATTCAGCGTGTACTGGTCCAGTTCAGCACGGTTACATTCAGTGTGTACTGGTCCAGTTCAGCACGGTTACATTCAGTGGGTACTGGTCCAGTTCAGCACACTTACATTCAGTGTGTACTTGTCCTGTTCAGCACGGTTGCATTCAGTGTGTACTGGTCCAGTTCAGCACGGTTACATTCAGTGTGTACTGGTCCAGTTCAGCACGGTTACATTTAGTGTGTACTTTTCCAGTTCAGCCCGGTTACATTCAGGGCTCGATTTTATTAACATGCTGCACTTCATGGCAGCGCGTTTTGAAATCAGCAGCTTTCAGAAACAGAAGTGCCGCCGCTGAGCCCCAGGGATAATTGCGCGCAGGGGCTCATTTAAAAGGAGGGAGCAGAGTGGCCATACCCACTGACGCAGAGGGGTCAAGCACTCCATCCCAGCAATTGCATCCGGTGCCACCTCACAGGCGCCAGCACCATTTTAAAGGGCTACAATCCCTTAGTAACAAATTAAATTTTTGTAGTCACACTGTGGGCAAAGTAAAATGGGATACTTTATTCACAGATCAAGGCCCCTCCCCCACCCCCACAATGGCCATTTCATGTTATTTACACACCGGAAAACCTCTTCTTCCTATTTATTATCTTTGCCACCGGACTTTGTAACTTTGCCCCTCAACTCCTTCCCATCATCCCTACAACCAACAGAAAATTTTTTACCTGCCCCCAGACCCCTGCTCTCCTGCCCTAATAATTTCACTGCTCCCTCCTCCCCACCAGTGTCTCACCTCAGAATTCCCTACTGAGTTCTGAAGGGCTGTTATTGCCAGCGGTCGTAATATCAGCAAGAGACGGCCACTTGGAAAAGGTAAATATATGTCAATTTATTTGTATTGATTTAACCATTTTGATGAAGGCCCCACTGCTGATTTGCAGGGAGGCCGCACCAACTTCTCTGCCGCCGGTAAAATATGGCGGGGCCTTCTCTGCATCAGGGACCGTGGCAGGCCACTCCTGCAAGTATTTTACAGGACTCCACCACCCCCCACCAAGACGTCGAGGGGCTGGTACTAAAGGCCTGTTCGGGTATGTAATTGAAACCCGACCCAGGCCCAACTGGCGACCAAATACAGTTACGTATTTATTGAACATCTTTCTTCCAACTCCTTGAGTGCATAAAGTTAAAGATCTCAACTCTAGAAGCCAAACTAAGTTTTTGAAGATTGCTTTCAAATACACACAATATTTCTTTTTTCTGTTAGAAATATCAGCCTGTCTCTTCCGAGAATTTCAAACAACGTCTTTACTCCCTCATGATTTTTAAGCAGTCTTCTCATGAGATTATCCATTTTCTCTCGACAAAGAAAGACTTGCTCTTCTCCAGCACCTTTCACAACCTCAG
Organism: Heterodontus francisci; assembly: GCF_036365525.1. Taxonomy (NCBI): domain Eukaryota; kingdom Metazoa; phylum Chordata; class Chondrichthyes; order Heterodontiformes; family Heterodontidae; genus Heterodontus; species Heterodontus francisci. Next base: position 31,258,398 of record NC_090392.1, on the reverse strand, counting down.
GACATCGCAAACCACTTTCCACCCAATGAAGGTCTTTGTGAATTGTAGTCACTGTTGTAAAGTAGGAAACGCAGCAGCTATTGCCCGCAACAAGCTCCCACAAACCGCACTGTGATAATAACCAGATAAAACAGAAACAAATCATGTCAAAACGTGGATTGAAAAGAAAACAAATAGCCTACTCCAACAAAGCACCCAATAGGCTGTTAGGTGAACATTTGATTTAGTAGTCTCAGTTAAAGACATAGCAAAAAAAAGAAAAGAGCAAATGGTGTTATAAATTGTCATGTAAAAAAAGAATAGAGTCAGCAGTGGAATGCTTAAGGGCAGTTTTCCGCTGCTCGATTGTCCTTCCAGCTATGCTGAAGTTTCTTTCACTGTTGCTACTGCTCGCCGGAATGCAAACTATACTTCTAGCCAGCCTGGCTAGAAGTCTGCAACATTGTGTTCCTTCCACTAGCCTAACAGGTCACACCTGTTTGCCATCGCCAACACAGCAAAGACAGCAGACCTCTGTGCTGTGTACTGCTGCACTTCATCATTTGTGTCCACTTCTTCATGGACATTCTCCCATTTACCAAATCCAGTCCCTGCATTTTTGGCAGCTGTAGGTTCATCATCAACCACTTTTGTTTCCCTCACAGGGTCTTCTGTTTTAGAGTTGTTGATACCTCTGCGCACTTCAGAATGAACTTTGTCCCTTTCATGGTGGGACAACATTCGCAGCTGATTAAATTTAGGCCAGAGAAATGTTGCTATCTTGTGCACGTCATTTACTTCAACTATTTCCAGAGGCCACTCTCTGTGCCCTTGTCTGACATCTACTTGCATTGGAGTATCTGAAGAAAGTGGCATACAGAGTCGTTCAAGTTTCTCAAACCACAGAATTACCAGGTTCAATGGAGTATATGGGTCTCCCTCGAGTTCCCTCTGAGCTTCAGAAAATGGTCAAAGGAAATCAAGCAAAAGCTGTAGTTTTCCCCACACTGTTCCAGTTTCTCGTCCTGTACCTCGTTTCTCCCATTGGATTTAAAGTTTTAGCAACTGTGCAGCAAGACGAGACTCTTTAACATATGTCACCAAGGCTTTGGTATGATGGAAAGTTTCTACAACATCCGGAGCTTTGGAAGCTAATTCCTTTGGATCAGGTGAATGACGAAGGACTGTGTTACATACGTGGTCCCGATGTCGATATGGTCTAAGAGCTAGCACTATGTTCGGACCTTAATCTGTCACCCAGACTAATCTATTTAAATTTGCTGGGTCGAATCCAACAGTATTCACTAGCAGCTTTAAAATCTCATGCCTGATGTTTTTGCCAGTTTTGGTGTCCTCCAGAGGAAACATTGCTGTTGTTAAAACTTTGGCATTAGGTTGAAAATCTACTGTGATGTAATGACAAGTTATATAATGGATTTTACACATCGACATGTCAGTTGTCATTCCCACATTCACATCCTTCAATATGTCAGTTATCTGAGAAATTAATTGTTTTCTCTTTTCTTCGGCCACATCACGACATTTTCTTGAAACTGTACTTGGATTTGGTAACAAACTTGATGCTGATACTCGACCGTCTGCAGCACCCACATTGATAAGCTCTTGTGCTAACTCAACAAACCCATCAGCAGAGACAGTTTGGAAAGTCGAATATCCTTGCAACAGACACTCACGCATTTGTCTGTAATTTCTGATTTCATGGGAGCGGGTATGTTTTTGTCGCTGTCTGGACAAATGAACTTAGGTACAACAGGTGGCACAATGGCTCAGTGGTTAGCACTGCAGCCTCACAACTCCAGCAACCCAAGTTCAGTTCTGGGTACTACCTGTGCGGAGTTTGCAAGTTCTACCTGTGACCGCATGGGTTTCTGCTGGGTGCTCTGGTTTCCTCTCACAGCCAAAGACTTGCAGGTTGATAGGTAAATTGCCCCTAGTATAGGTAGGTGGTAGGAGAATTGAGGGAAGGTGGGGATGTGGTAGGGAATATGGGATTAATGTAGGATTAATATAAATGGGTGGTTGATGGTCGGCATCGACTTGGTGGGTCGAAGTGCCTGTTTCAGGGATGGATCTCTCGTTGACTGACTTGGCGCTGCTGTGGGTCGAGTGCAGCCTTCCACGGTGTGCCACTGCAAAGATGAATTTCCCATCTTTTTGATGTCATAGTTTGCATATCAATGCAGCCCAGTCTCTGCCAGTCTGGACGAGCTGGACGAACAGCGAACAAAATTGGAACTCAGTGATGCCATTGATTCTCTAGCCAGTGGAAAAGCCCCTGGGAAGGACAGCATTACCCCTGAAATAATCAAGAGTGCCAAGCCTGCTATACTTTCAGCACTCTATGAACTGCTTTGCTTGTGCTGGGATGAGGGAGCAGAACCACAGGACATGCGCAATGCCAATATCATCACCCTCTATAAGAACAAGGATAATCATGGTGACTGCAACAACTCCCATGGAATCTCCCTGCTCAGCATAGTGGGGAAAGTCTTCTCTCAAGTCGCTTTAAACAGGCCCCAGAAGCTGGCTGAGCGTGTCTACCCTGAGGCACAGTGTGGCTTTCGAGCAGAGATCCACCATTGACATGCTGTTCTCCCTTCACCAGCTACAGGAGAACAACAGATGCCCCTCTAAGTTGCTTTCATTGATCTCACCAAAGCCTTTGACCTCGTCAGCAAGTGAGGTCTCTTCAGACTACTAGCAAAGATCGGATGTCCACCAAAGCTACTAAGTATCATCACCTCATTCCATGACAGTATGAAAGGCACAATTCAACATAACAGTACCTCATCAGACCCCTTTGCTATCCTGAGTGGCGTGAAACAGGGATCTGTTGTCGTACCCACACTGTTTGAGATCTTCTTCTCCCTGCTGCTCTCACATGCGTTCAAGTCTTCAGAAGAAGGAATTTTCCTCCACACAAGATCAGATGGCAGGTTGTTCAACCTTGCCCGTCCAAGAGCGAATACGAAAGTACGGAAAGTCATCATCAGGGAACTCCTCTTTGCCGACGATGCTGCATTAACATCCCACACAGAAGAGTGTCTGCAGAGACTCATCAACAGGATTGTGGCTGCCTACAACGAATTTAGCCGAACCATCAGCCTCAAGAAAGCGAACATCATGGGACAGGACATCAGAAATGCTCCATCCATCAATATTGGTGACCACGCTCTGGAAATTGTTCAAGGGTTCGCCTACCGAGGCTCAACTATCACCAGTAACCTGTCTCTCGATGCAGATATCAACAAGCGCTTGGGAAAGACTTCCACTGCTATGTCCAGACTGGCCAAGAGAGTGTGGGCAAATGGCGCACTGACACGGAACACAAAAGTCCGAGTGTATCAAGCCTGTGTCCTCAGTACCTTGCTCTACAGCAGCAAAGGCCTGGACAACGTATGTCAGCCAAGAGCGATGTCTCAATTCATTCCCTCTTTGCTGCCTATGGGGAATTCTTGGCATCAGGTGGCAGGACTGTATCTCCAACACAGAAGTCCTCGAGGCGACCAACATCCCCAGCATATACACCCTACTGAGCCAGCAGTGCTTCAGATGGCTTGGCCATGTGAGCCACATGGAAGATGGCAGGATCTCCAAGGACACATTGCACAGCGAGCTGGTCACTGGTACCAGTCCCACTGGCTGTCCATGTCTCTGCTTCAAAGACGTCTGCAAACACGACAAGAAGTCTTGTGACAGTGACCACGAGTCAGTTGCCAGTGATCGCCAGAGCTGGCGGACAGCCATAAAGGCGGGGCTAAAGTGTGGCGAGTCGAAGAGACTTAGCAGTTGGAAGGAAAAAAGACAGAAGTGCAAGGCTAGAGCCAACTGCGTAACAGCCCCGACAACCAATTTTATCTGCAGCACCTGTGGTAGAGTCCGTCACTCTAGAATTGGCCTTTATAGCCACTCCAGGCGCTGCTTCACAAACCACTAACCACCTCCAGGTGCTTACCCATTGTCTCTCGAGACAAGGAGGCCAAAGAAGATTTTAGTAGAAGTTTTCAAGATTTGCATTGTACAAATCCACTTGATCTTTTACAATGCATGAACATATCCAATGGATGGTCGGACCCTAGGCAGTGCAGATGTTCAGAGGGACCTTGGTGCACTTGTCCATAGATCACTGAAGGCATCAGCACAGGCAGATAAGGTGTTTAGGAAGGCATATGCAATATTTGCCTTTGTTAGCCGAGGCACAGAATGTAAGAGCAGGGAGGTTATGATGGAGCTGTATAAAATGCTAGTTAAGCCACAGCTGGAATACTGTGTACAGTTCTGGGCACCACACTATAGGAAGGATGTGATTGCACTGGAGAGGATGCAGAGGAGATTCACCAGGATGTTGTCTGGGCTGGAGCATCTCAGATATGAAGAGAGACTGAAAAGGCTAGGGTTGTTTTCCTTAGGGCAGGGAAGGCTGAGAGGAGATATAATTGAGGTATACAAAATTGTGAGGGGAATTGATAGGTTAGATAGGAAGAGACTTTTTCCCTTAGTGGAGGGGTCAATAACTGGGGGCAGAGATTTAAGGTAAGGGGCAGGATGTTTAGAGGAGATTTGAGGAAATATTGAGGGTGGTTGGAATCTGGAACACACTGCCTGAAGAGGTGGAATAGGCAGGAACCCTCACAACATTTAAGAAGTATTTCGATGAGCACTTGAAACACCATAGTATACAAGGTTATGGGTCTACTGCTGGAAATTAGGACTAAAATAGTTAGGTGCTTGATGGATGGCACAGACACGATGGATTTTCAGCCCAGTGCTGTGGTTTGGAACATCAGCTGTGGGTTGGAGAGGAACTTGCAGTGGGAGAGGGAGGATCCAGTTGTCACCTCCACGTATGTACCAACGACATAGGTAGAACTAGGAAAGAGGTTCTGCTGAGGAATAATGAACAGCTAGGGTCTAAATTAAAAAGCAGATCCTCAAAGGTTAAATTCTCCAGATTATTATCTGAGTCACGTGCAAATTGACACAGGGTAAATAAGATTAGAGAGTTATATGTGTGGCTCAAAGATTGGTGTGGGAGAAATGGGTTTGATTAGTGGGGCACTGGCACAAGTACTGAAGAAAGTGGGAGCTGTAACATTGGCACGGTCTTCACCTGAACCATGCTGGGACAGGTGTTCTGGCAATAGAGAGGACTTTAAACAAAATAGTGGGGGCGAGGGATCTAGAGTAGGTCAGGACACATGATTGGAGAGAATATTAAAACAAAGCAAAGAATGACAAATGAATAATAAGGAGAGAGAAATTAGAGTACGAGAGAAAGCTAGCTAGAAATATAAAAATGGAGAGTAAGAGTTTATACAGGTATTTTAAAAGGAAAAGAGTAAGTAAACTGTGTGGGTGGTCCTCTAGAGAGTGAGTCTGGGGAGTTAATCATGGAAAATAAGGAAATGGCGGAGGGACTGAATAAATATTTTGCAACTGTTTTCACTGTAAAGGAGACAAATAATGTTCCAGAAATAATTGTGAATCAAGGGCTGAAAGGGAGGGAGGAACTTGAAGCAATTACCAGTACCAGGGAAAGGGTATTGAGAAAATTATTTAAACTAAAAGCTGACAAGTCCCAGGTCCTGATGGACTTCATCCTGGGGTCTTAAATGAAGTGGCTGCTGAGATAATGGATGCATTGGTTTTAATTCTCTTGATTTTGGGAAAGTCCATTCATTTGAAAAATATCAAATCTAACTCCACTATTCAATAAAGGAGGAAGACAGAAAGCTGGAAACTACAGGGCAGTGAGCTCAACATATGTCATAGAGAAAATGTTGGAATCTAGTATTAAGGAAGTTATAGCAGGTCATTTAGAAAATCTCAATGCAATCAGGCAGAGTCAACATGATTTTATGAAAGGTAAATCATGTTTGACTAGTTTATTAGAGTTCTTTGAGGAAGTAAAAAATCAATGTGGATAAATTGTGTTGTATGATCACCTTTTGAGTGATGTCTCTTTCAGATCTCAGGGTGCTATTGAGCTAAGTACCAGGATGTAGTCATATGACTGCAGGCCTTAGTCACTCTGCAACTGCAACCCGCTGTGAATAGTTTGCTCTGTACAGTATATACTTGTTTAGTTGTTGATAAACCTGTTTGAAATCTTCAATGAATTAAAATCCACTCATCTCATGATGTTGCACAAAACAACATAAAGAACTGATTACATAGTGGCAACTGAGCTGAAAACACAAGATTTATGCCTGAAGACCACGGGTAAAACGGCTGTGAAATTAGCCCTACCTGCTGTCACAAGACAGAAAGTTCAAAAGAAATACTGGTCCAAACAGTGAAAAGATGAAAGAACCTACCTCCAGCTGCAGAAGACAGAGCACAGAATGACAGGCTGCAAATAAATTCCTGCAATCGAGTGAATCATTGTGCCAACGGTCAAGGAATCCCAGTTAAAAAGAAAGAGCACTGAAGTGTTTAAAAAATTGATTTTTTTTAAAGGCTCCGTGGGAGAAGAAAAATGGGGAATAAAGAATTTCTCTCTCAGGGCTGATCGCGGTCAGCGCCATTACAGGGGGCGTCCAATAGGTTAAAAAAACAGCATGGAAAACCCCTCCATCCACTCAGCCACAGTTAACAAATTCATTAAACCACTCGAGCATGAAGAAGAGTCTCCATTTACGCAGCCAGAGCTGAAAAGATTCACTGAACTACTGGAGCATGAAAAACATATACACACTCGAGCAAAAAAGAAGCCATTGAACTGCCTATTGAACAGCTGCGTCAACATACAAGCCAGATTGCTGAAAGCAACTAAACAGAGAACACTGTCAGACACCGACTACTCTCTATCCAAGCAGCCAGTCTAAATAAAAGAGAAGTTGTTAAAGGGGAAACAGCACAAAGTCAATAGAACAAGTTTTAAAACATGTTGGGAACCACAAATAGAAAAGTTATAGCAAATGCAGTGCTGAAGGCACGCACAGAGCTGAACAAAGTTAAATTATGGAGCTGAAAGCAAAAGAACGAAAGAAAAATGGATACCAAATTTCCCAGCATGAACTCGAAGGCCATTGACATCCTATCTGAATTCAAACTTTTTAAACAAAGAATGCAGTTATGCTTCAGAGATCAAGTGATTGCAGAAACAGAGAAGCAGGCTGTAAAAATACTACGAGCAGTTGGACTTGAGGGGTGATACAGAATCAATCTCTGAAGAAGGCCAGAAGTATCCTGCAAAATGTGGAAAGTGCTGGAAGATCAACTCCAGTTAAGAGTGAATTTTCGAATTCACCGCTTGGAATTGATGTCCTCCAGGCAATTGCCACAGGAATAACGAGATCAGTTTGTCAGTCGATGCCATCGTAAAGGAAACAAATGCTATTTTATAGAAACGGAGCTGTCAGAGCTCCAAAGATGCAGCCAGAAGTCACAATAGGACACAAACAAACAGAAGACAAGCGCAGCAACAGGGTAACAGTAACAAGGAGAACGCCAGAGACCTGCATAAAGACAGTCCAATACATGAATCCACAGTGAAACAAACCTGAGACAAAACTCCGAGTGGAGTGATTCTCAGCCAGAAGACAAGCAGATGTTCCATGTTGTGAACTTGACACATTATTTTGTTGAAGTCAAACAACTGGAACGTTTTGCTACTCTGAACATCATGTACCCAAACAGAGTTGGAGAATATCTGTTCAGGATTAAGATTGATACCGACACTATTGCAAATATTCTACCCAGTCCGAATCCTGGAGGATATGTACCAGAGTCATTGGAAATTAATGATACAACCCACAACTGCAAAGTTATCTGCATACAATGGGTTACCTGTCCCTTGCAGTGGCACACTAACAATGAAATGCAGCTATGGCAAGTTGGCATGGACACCACAAATATTTTACCTGATAGACATGAGCGGACTATCAGTGGCAGGACTACCAGCGTGTAAGGACCTCAACATCACAACCATCCACGAGATCAGCAAGGTGCCCATTACAACAGAAGAGACCAATCATACCCGCGTTGAGTCAGTCCAGGGCTTACAATAAATGCACCCAGACAGGTTCGGCACCATGGGAAACTTCAATGGTGATGCTGTACTGTATCTCAGAGAGGATGCTCTCTCTCTATCCAGTCCCTGATGTCTGAGATTGAGTCACAGTTTCTGCAGGATCTCAGTGGTTCTGGTTTGGAGAGTATCAGCCCCTTATCATAGAGACCACACCAAGTGAATGAAGATCCAAATTCAGATTGTGAAAGTTCATTGTCAACAGGCAGTGTTTCTTCGTGCTCCAGCGACTCGGAATTATAACTACTGAGAAGCAAAGACTGGCAGTTGGGAGTATTCCCGAGGGGAAATCTCCATGCACCGAACTCACACACAGACTCTGGCCAGCATCAAACAGTGCCGTCTGGAAGTCCAGCAACAGCAGAAATATGCCACACCCTCACTTCTGCTCTCCAGAGAACCACTGGCACCAAAATGAGCCAGAACGGACAGGTATCTCCAAGAGACCAAGTGCTCCTGCCCCAACAGGTCCTCGTCCCTCAGCCCAAGGCCTTCAGACACGGAGGATGAGGCAAGGTTAAGGTCATGCAATGTCCTGAAGAGGCAGAGGAGGAATGAGTTGAAGCATTGTCTGTTGGCTCTTCGAGATGAGGTGCCAGAACTTTCCAAAAATGACAAGGCCTCAAACGTGGTCATGTTGAGAAAAGCAACAGAGTATCTTAGCAGGCTGAAGGCCCCTACATTAAATGCCATCTGCCCTGTGTTTGTCCATTTCACTCACTGTTATGTCCTCCTGATTTCTGCCCCTATATTCCTCACTGTTTGCAGCATATGCAAGTGTTGTGTTATCTGTAAACTTCATTCTCTGTGTAGCCGAGTGCAAGTCATTAATATATATCAAAAAGAACAGTGGTCCTAGTAGCAGATCTTGTGGAACATCAGGACAGACATTCCCATGGTTGAAAAGTAACCATTCACCATTACTTCTTGCTTTCTATCTTTTGTGAATTTTGCATCCCTGCTGTCATTGTCTCTTCAATCCCATGGGCTTCAGTTACAGATTGTTCTGGAGATACAGCACTGAAACAGGCCCTTCGGCCCACCGAGTCTGTGCCGACTATCAACCACCCATTGATACTAATCCTACACTAATTCCATATTCCTACCACATCCCCACCTGTCCCGATATTTTCCCTACCACCTACCTATGCTAGGGGCAATTTATAATGGCCAATTAACCTATCAACCAGCAAGTCTTTGGCTTGTGGGAGGAAACCGGAGCACCCAGAGGAAACCCACGCAAACACAGGGAGAACTTGAAAACGCCACACAGGCAATACCTGGAATTGAACCCGGGTCGCTGGAGCTGTGAGGCTGCGGTGCTAACCACTGCGCCACTGTGCCGCCCCACAGCTTCAATCCTGCTCACAAATTTATGACATGACACCTTATCAAACATGTTTTGAAAGTTCATTGTTACAACCAGGTGAGAATGGGGTCCAGGACTTCCCTTTCAGCCTTTGCCTGGTTTAAGCGGAACAGGGTTTAATTTTTTAAAAATACTGTGTTTTTAGCACCCCGTCAGTGAATCCTTGTTCACTGCTCTCCCATTGTAAGGCAATGAAATCAACCAGACAGGTTGATTTCATTGACTTAAACAAGAAAAGTGTACGTTTATTAACCTCAAAAGTCGAATTCGGCTAAAACTACTACGAATATGAGACACAACCACACTGGCATGCATACACAATAAACACATGTACAGAGAGAGACAGCAAAGTAGAAAAAATAAAGGGGAAAAGTTTGGAAAAATAGCTGGGATTTATTTCCTGTCCTTTGATTTCGATTTGGAGTCTTGGCAGGTTAGTCATGTGACTAATTGTTTTTTACCATCTCCTGAGTTTTTGTGGATTCTCCATCTTCGCAGATACAGAATCACAGAATCATTACAGTGCAGAATGAGGCTATTCGACCCAACTTGTCCGCACCGGCTCTCTGAAAGAGCAACTCCCTCAGTTCCATTCCCCTGCCTTCTGCCTTAACCCTGCACATTCTTCCTTTTCATATAACTGTCTAAATCTCTTTTGAATGCTTCAATTTAACCTGCCTCCAGCACGTTCTCAGGCAGCACATTCCAGACCTTAACCACTCACTACGTGAAAAAGTTTTCTTCATGACACTTTTGCTTCTCTTGCCTAATTCTTTAAATCTGTGCCCTCTCGTTCTCGTTCCTTCCACGAGTCGGACCAGTTTCTCTCTATCTACTCCGTTCAGGCCCCTCATGATTTTGAATACCTCTATCAAATCACCTCTCAGCCTTCTCTTCTCCAAGGAAAACATTCCTAACTTCTCCAATCTATCGTCATAACTGAAATTCCTCATCCCTGGAACCATTCTCGCAAATCTTTTCTGTACTCTCTCCAATGTCCTCTCGTCTTCCCTCAAGTGCGGTGCCCAGAATTGGATGCAATATACTGGCTGAGGCCAAACTTGTGTCTTATAACTTCTTTGCTCTTGTACTTTATGCCCCTATTAATATAGCCCAGGATACTGTATGCTTCATTAACTGCTCTCTCAACCTGTCCTGACAACTTCAATGACTTATATACATATACACCGAGGTCCCTCTGCTCCTGCACCCCTTTAGAATTGTACCCTTTATTCTATAATGTCTCTCCACATTCTTCCTATCAAAATGAATCACATCACATTTCTCTGCATTGATCTTCATCTGCCACCTGTCTGCCCATTCCACTAACTTGTCCATGTCCTTTTGAAGTTCTACACTATCCTCCTCACAGTTCACAATGCTTCCAAGTTCCATATCATCTACAAACTTTGAAATTGTGCCCTGTACATCAAGGTCCAGGTTATTAATAGATATCAGGAAAAGCAAGGGTCCCAACACTGATCCCTGGGGAACTCCACTACAAACCTTCCTCCAGCCTGAAAAACATCCATTAACCATTACTCTTTATTTTCTGTCACTCAGCCAATTTCGTATCCATGTTGCTACCGTCCCTTTTATTTCATCAGCTGCAAGTTTTCTCACAAATCTGTTGTGTGGCACTGTATCAAATGCCTTTTGAAAGTCCATGTACACCATATCAACAGCATTGCCCTCATCAATCCTCTGTTCCCTCCTCAAAAACTCCAGCATGTTAGTTAAATATGATTTTCCCTTAAGAAATCCATGCTGGCTTTCCTTAATTAACTCACATTTGTCCATGTGACGACTGATTTTGCCCCCTAATTATTTGTTCTAGAAGTTTTCCCACCACCGAATTTAAACTGTCTGGTCTGTAGTTGCTGGGTTTATCTTTACACCCTTTTTTGAACAGGGGTGTAACGTTTGCAATTCTCTAATCCTCTGGCATCACCCCCGAGTCCAAGGAAGACTGAAAAATTATGGCCAGTGCCTCTGCGATTTCCACCCTCACTTCCCTCAGTGTCCTTGGATCCACCTCATCTGGCCCTGGATCTTTATCTACTTTAATTACAGACAGCCTATCTAATACTTCTTCTTTATCAATTTTTAAACCCCTCTAGTCTCTGACTTACCTCCTTTTTCAACTTGGCCTGGGTTGCAACATCTTCCTTGGTAAAGACTGATGCAAAGTTTTCATTTATTACCTCAGCTATGCCCTCTACCTCCATGTGTAAATCCCCTTACTGGTCAGTAATTGGCCCCACTCCTCATTTTTCCACCCTTTTACTGTTTATATGCCAATAGAAAACTTTGGGATTTCCTTCAATGCGAAGTGCCAGTCAGTTTTCATGCTCTCTCTTTGCTTCTCTTAATTATTTTATGACTTCCCTTCCGAACCTTCTATATTCTGCCTTGTTCTCAATAATATTTTCTACCTGGCATCTATCATAAGCACACTTTTTCTTCTTTATCTTAATCTCGACATCTTTTGTCATGCAGGGAGCTCAGGATTTGTTTGCTTCACATTTCCCCTTCGACGGTAGATACCTTGACTGTTCCCGAACCATCTCTTCTTTGAAGGTAGCCCATTGTTCATCGACCGGTTTTCCTGCTAGGTTTTGACTCCAATTTGTTCACACCAGCTCCATTCTTACCCCACTGAAGTTAGCCTTCCCCCAGTTAAATATTCGCACCCTGGATTGCTCTTTATTCTTTGCCATAGTCAGCCTAAACTATATGATACAATGATCACTATCCACTAAATTTTCTCCGACTGATACTTGATCCACTTGGCCCACCTCATTCCCAAGAACCAGGTTGAGCAATGCCTCCTTTCTCATTGGACACTCTGGAATGCTAGCTTTCGTACACATTCAATGTCTGGTGATCAAAATCCAATTGTGTTAATTGGATCAGGGAGCAGTTCTATTATCTCCAGGCACTGTCTCTTCATATGTAGATGTTTTTCAGCCACTGCTGATCTCTTTAAACAAGTCATCTCTTCATTCCAGCAACAGTTTAAAATTAATGTTCGTTCATATGGCAAAATTAATTTCCCCATTCATGTCAGATGGGATCTTCATGACACGTCCACACCCAACGGAATGAAATGCAATTTTCTTTAAAGAGCATTTCATTAAAAAGAACCAGAGAGAAGAGTAGGTACCCAAAAACACACATGCATCTCTCTCATTCATTCTCATTCATTCTGAAATCCTAAAAACTATTACAGCCTGTCTTCTCTTGGTAGCAGTGCTGCTTTAAACTGCCCTTTTTGGCATCCCAATAAACATGTGATTTTTTGGGGATGTTTTTCAGTTTGCTCATTGTCATGATTGCCTAGGGTCTCTTAGTTCCTGTTGAGGTCTGCAGGGGGGGGGGGGGGGGTTAGATTTAATTAGCCCTAGGTTGGAGTTCTGCTCGTGGGCTTTGGCAGTGGGTGGATCCATTCTGTAATCTCTTTCAGTGCTTTGATGAGTCATGCAAGGGCTTTTTACCTGAAGGGATGGTTGGTTCCCTTTTCTCCTGACTGTGGGGGAGAATTTCTCGTTAATTTTCCCTTTGTCCTCTGGGAAATTTCTGCTTGCAGGTACTTGTCCAGATTCTACAACACTCCCTGTGGAACTTCAACTTGGTGAGGCATCACCCTCACGGTTTCGCTGCCCTCTTGAGGACTTTCTTTGTCTCTGCAAGTTCCTGTAAATGCTGTGTGCATCTCTGTTGGGGTGCTTCTGGTGTCTGAATTTACATAGGAGGATGTCGGGTCCAACTTTTCAAATATTTCAGGGTTGACTGAGCGGACAGTAGGGGTTTCCATTTGGAATTCCGACCGGACTTCCTTTAACCTGCCCTCTTTGTCCCCTTTTCCCCGTCCTTTCTAACCTTTTGCCAGCCTTGTCCCCTTTTGTTCTCGGCAAGTTCACCAGCCCTCTGCTGGAGGGTCCTCCAAACACAGGAGTTAAGGGTGAAGATTTCACTGTAGGTTGGGGTTTCCCCTCAACCTGGCACATGTGGCAAGTCCTACAGTACTCCACTAAATCTTTGTTGAGTTTTGGCCAGTCAAACTGCTGTCTGATGCAGGCTTTGGATTCTCATAGACCGACATCTACAGCCACTGTACTCTCATGGGCCATTCTTACTAATTCCATCTGGTACCTCTGCGGCACCTCTAACTGGTTAACCACTGTCCACTCCTTGCCCTCAGGCCTGTGAGGAGTACTCCACTTCCTCATCAGTACCTCATGTTTTCAATAGTAGCAATCAGGGACTCCCTCTGCTTCAATTTCAAACTGGACAGCCTGTACTAACTCTCTCAGTAATGGTCGTCTGCCTGCAGTGCCAATTCAGTCTCCTCTGGGGGAGCTGGTTTGATCATGGCCTCATTCACTCAGGCAGGTAACCTGCAGGGGAACATTTCCCGCCAAAGCCTTGTCTCTCTGACCTCCTGCGATCTCTCTTTCACTATTGGGGAAGCTACTACCTTCGTCCCCACAAGATCTTTACCTCAGAACAGGTCAACCCCGTCCACAGGCAACCTTGGGACAATCCCTACGGTCATCGGTCTCGAAACGAGGTCACACTTCAAGTTCACCTGGTGTAAAGGTACAGGCATACACTGCCCTCCAACATTAATCACCACCATTCTGGTTTTTACTGCACTCTCTGGGGGAAAGATCAGGCCTTTTCCCAGTAAAAGAGATCTAGTGGCCCCTGTGACCCTAAGGATTACTA